>NC_081145.1:23254388-23591888 GCF_958295425.1 Solea solea
ATGACTTTTTGTCACATTTTGGACGACATACTAACCTATGACTTTTTTGTCACATTTTGGACGACATACTAAACTATGACATTTTTGTCTCATTTTGGACAACATACTATACTATGACTTTTTTTGTCACATTTTGGACGACATACTAACCTATGACTTTTTTGTCACATTTTGGACGACATACTAACCTATGACATTTTTGTCTCATTTTGGACATCTTACTATATTATGACTTTTTTGTCTCATTTTGGACGTCTTACTAACCTATGAATTTTTTGTCACATTTTGGACGACATACTAACCTATGACTTTTTTGCCACATTTTGGACGACGTACTAACCTATGACTTTTTTGTCACATTTTGGACGACATACTAACCTATGACTTTTTTGCCACATTTTGGACGACATACTAAACTATGACTTTTTTGTCTCATTTTGGACGTCTTACTATACTATGACTTTTTTGTCGCATTTTGGACGTCTTACTATACTATGACATTTTTGTCACATTTTGGACGACATACTAACCTATGACTTTTTTGCCACATTTTGGACGACATACTAAACTATGACTTTTTTGTCTCATTTTGGACGTCTTACTATACTATGACTTTTTTGTCTCATTTTGGACGTCTTACTATACTATGACTTTTTGTCACATTTTGGACGACATACTAACCTATGACTTTTTTGTCACATTTTGGACGACATACTATACTATGACTTATTTTTGTCACATTTTGGACGACATACTAACCTATGACTTTTTTGTCACATTTTGGACGACATACTAACCTATGACTTTTTTTTTTATTTTGGACGTCTTACTATACTATGACATTTTTGTCTCATTTTGGACGTCTTACTATACTATGACTTTTTTGTCTTATTTTGGACGTCTTACTAACCTATGAATTTTTTGTCACATTTTGGACGACATACTAAAGTATGACTTTTTTGCCACATTTTGGACGACATACTAAAGTATGACTTTTTTGCCACCTTTTGGACGACATACTAAATTATGACATTTTTGTCACATTTTGGACGACATACTAAAGTATGACTTTTTTGTCACATTTTGGACGACATACTAACCTATGACTTTTTTGCCACATTTTGGACGACGTACTAACCTATGACTTTTTTGTCACATTTTGGACGACATACTAACCTATGACTTTTTTGCCACATTTTGGACGACATACTAAACTATGACTTTTTTGTCTCATTTTGGACGTCTTACTATACTATGACTTTTTTGTCGCATTTTGGACGTCTTACTATACTATGACATTTTTGTCACATTTTGGACGACATACTAACCTATGACTTTTTTGCCACATTTTGGACGACATACTAAACTATGACTTTTTTGTCTCATTTTGGACGTCTTACTATACTATGACTTTTTTGTCTCATTTTGGACGTCTTACTATACTATGACTTTTTGTCACATTTTGGACGACATACTAACCTATGACTTTTTTGTCACATTTTGGACGACATACTATACTATGACTTATTTTTGTCACATTTTGGACGACATACTAACCTATGACTTTTTTGTCACATTTTGGACGACATACTAACCTATGACTTTTTTTTTTATTTTGGACGTCTTACTATACTATGACATTTTTGTCTCATTTTGGACGTCTTACTATACTATGACTTTTTTGTCTTATTTTGGACGTCTTACTAACCTATGAATTTTTTGTCACATTTTGGACGACATACTAAAGTATGACTTTTTTGCCACATTTTGGACGACATACTAAAGTATGACTTTTTTGCCACCTTTTGGACGACATACTAAATTATGACATTTTTGTCACATTTTGGACGACATACTAAAGTATGACTTTTTTGTCACATTTTGGACGACATACTAACCTATGACTTTTTTGCCACATTTTGGATGACGTACTAACCTATGACTTTTTTGCCACATTTTGGATGACGTACTAACCTATGACTTTTTTGTCACATTTTGGACGACATACTAACCTATGACTTTTTTGCCTCATTTTGGACGACATACTATACTATGACTTTTTTGTCTCATTTTGGACGTCTTACTATACTATGACATTTTTGTCACATTTTGGACGACATACTAACCTATGACTTTTTTGCCACATTTTGGACGTCTTACTCTACTATGACATTTTTGTCTCATTTTGGAGTCTTACGATACTATGACTTTTTGTCACATTTTGGACGACATACTAACCTATGACATTTTTGTCACATTTTGGACGACATACTAACCTATGACTTTTTTGCCACATTTTGGACGATGTACTAACCTATGACTTTTTTGTCACATTTTGGAGTCTTACTATACTATGACTTTTTTGCCTCATTTTGGACGACATACTAAACTATGACATTTTTGTCTCATTTTGGACGACATACTATACTATGACATTTTTGTCACATTTTGGAGTCTTACTATACTATGACTTTTTTGCCTCATTTTGGACGACATACTAAACTATGACATTTTTGTCTCATTTTGGACGACATACTATACTATGACTTTTTTGTCTCATTTTGGACGTCTTACTATACTATGACTTTTTTGTCTCATTTTGGACGTCTTACTATACTATGACTTTTTGTCACATTTTGGACGACATACTAACCTATGACTTTTTTGTCACATTTTGGACGACATACTAACCTATGACTTTTTTGCCACATTTTGGACGACGTACTAACCTATGACTTTTTTGCCACATTTTGGACGACGTACTAACCTATGACTTTTTTGTCACATTTTGGACGACATACTATGACATTTTTGTCTCATTTTGGACGTCTTACTATACTATGACTTTTTTGTCTCATTTTGGACGTCTTACTATACTATGACTTTTTTGTCTCATTTTGGACGTCTTACTAACCTATGAATTTTTTGTCACATTTTGGACGACATACTAAAGTATGACTTTTTTTTCACATTTTGGACGACATACTAACCTATGACTTTTTTGCCACATTTTGGACGACATACTAAAGTATGACGTTTTGGTCACATTTTGGACGACATACTAAAGTATGACTTTTTTGTCACATTTTGGACGACATACTAACCTATGACTTTTTTGCCACATTTTGGACGTCTTACTATAATATGACATTTTTGTCTCATTTTGGACGACATACTAAACTATGACATTTTTGTCTCATTTTGGACAACATACTATACTATGACTTTTTTGTCACATTTTGGACGACATACTAACCGATGACTTTTTAGCCACATTTTGGACGACATACTAATATTGACGTTTTGGTCACATTTTGGACGACATACTAAAGTATGACTTTTTTGTCACATTTTGGACGACATACTAACCTATGACTTTTTTGTCTCATTTTGGACGTCTTACTATACTATGACATTTTTGTCTCATTTTGGACGTCTTACTATACTATGACTTTTTTGTCTCATTTTGGACGTCTTACTAAAGTATGACGTTTTGGTCACATTTTGGACGACATACTAAAGTATGACTTTTTTGTCACATTTTGGACGACATACTAACCTATGACTTTTTTGTCACATTTTGGACGTCTTACTATACTATGACATTTTTGTCTCATTTTGGACGACATACTAAACTATGACATTTTTGTCTCATTTTGGACAACATACTATACTATGACTTTTTTTGTCACATTTTGGACGACATACTATACTATGACTTTTTTGTCTCATTTTGGACGTCTTACTAACCTATGAATTTTTTGTCACATTTTGGACGACATACTAAAGTATGACTTTTTTTTCACATTTTGGACGACATACTAACCTATGACTTTTTTGCTACATTTTGGAAGACATACTAAAGTATGACGTTTTGGTCACATTTTGGACGACATACTAAAGTATGACTTTTTTGTCACATTTTGGACGACATACTAACCTATGACTTTTTTGTCTCATTTTGGACAACATACTATACTATAACTTTTTTCTGTCACATTTTGGACGACATACTAACCTATGACTTTTTTGTCACATTTTGGACGACATACTAAACTATAACTTTTTTCTGTCACATTTTGGACGACATACTAACCTATGACTTTTTTGTCACATTTTGGACGACATACTAACCTATGACTTTTTTGCCACATTTTGGACGTCTTACTATACTATGACATTTTTGTCTCATTTTGGACGACATACTAAACTATGACATTTTTGTCTCATTTTGGACAACATACTATACTATGACTTTTTTGTCTCATTTTGGACGTCTTACTATACTATGACTTTTTTGTCTCATTTTGGACGTCTTACTAACCTATGAATTTTTTGTCACATTTTGGACGACATACTAAAGTATGACTTTTTAGCCACATTTTGGACGACATACTAACCTATGACTTTTTTGCCACATTTTGGACGACATACTAAAGTATGACGTTTTGGTCACATTTTGGACTACATACTATACTATGACATTTTTGTCTCATTTTGGACGACATACTAAACTATGACATTTTTGTCTCATTTTGGACAACATACTATACTATGACTTTTTTTGTCACATTTTGGACGACATACTAACCTATGACTTTTTTGTCACATTTTGGACGACATACTAACCTATGACTTTTTTGCCACATTTTGGACGTCTTACTATACTATGACATTTTTGCCTCATTTTGGACGACATACTTAACGATGACATTTTTGTCTCATTTTGGACAACATACTATACTATGACTTTTGTGTCTCATTTTGGACGTCTTACTATACTATGACCTTTTTGTCTCATTTTGGACGTCTTACTAACCTATGAATTTTTTGTCACATTTTGGACGACATACTAAAGTATGACTTTTTTTTCACATTTTGGACGATATACTAACCTATGACTTTTTTGCCACATTTTGGACGACATACTAAAAAGTATGACGTTTATGTCACATTTTGGACGACATACTAAAGTATGACTTTTTTGTCACATTTTGGACGACATACTAACCTATGACTTTTTTGTCACATTTTGGACGACATACTAAAGTATGACGTTTTTGTCACATTTTGGACGACATACTAACCTATGACTTTTTTGTCACATTTTGGACGACATACTAACCTATGACTTTTTTGCCACATTTTGGACGACGTACTAACCTAAGACTTTTTTGTCATATTTTGGACGTCTTACTATACTATGACTTTTTGTCAAATTTTGGACGACATACTAAAGTATGACTTTTTTGCCACATTTTGGACGTCTTACTAACCTATGAATTTTTTGTCACATTTTGGACGTCTTACTAACTTATGAATTTTTTGTCACATTTTGGACGACATACTAACCTATGACTTTTTTGCCACATTTGGACGACATACTATACTATGACTTTTTTGCCACATTTGGACGACATACTATACTATGACTTTTTTGTCACATTTTGGACGACATACTAACCTATTGCGTTTTTGTCACATTTTGGACGACATACTAAACAATGAATTTTTTGTCACATTTTGGACGACATACTAACCTATGACGTTTTTGTCACATTTTGGACGACATACTAAAGTATGACGTTTTTGTCACATTTTGGACGACATACTAACCTATGACTTTTTTGCCACATTTTGGACGACGTACTAACCTAAGACTTTTTTGTCATATTTTGGACGTCTTACTATACTATGACTTTTTGTCAAATTTTGGACGACATACTAAAGTATGACTTTTTTGCCACATTTTGGACGTCTTACTAACCTATGAATTTTTTGTCACATTTTGGACGTCTTACTAACTTATGAATTTTTTGTCACATTTTGGACGACATACTAACCTATGACTTTTTTGCCACATTTGGACGACATACTATACTATGACTTTTTTGCCACATTTGGACGACATACTATACTATGACTTTTTTGTCACATTTTGGACGACATACTAACCTATTACGTTTTTGTCACATTTTGGACGACATACTAAACTATGAATTTTTTGTCACATTTTGGACGACATACTAACCTATGACGTTTTTGTCACATTTTGGACGACATACTAAAGTATGACTTTTTTGTCACATTTTGGACGATATACTTAAGTATGTGTTTTTGTCACATTTTGGATGATTGTTAAGCCCGGTCTAGGGGTAGGTGGGCGTAACATGAAAGGTTTGGTTACCACTCCCATGTCCCAAGTAGCCACAAGGCGAAGAGGTAAATGACAAAAGTATATTTATTATATGACTCTTCACAATGTCTTACAAAATGAAAGAAAATAGCTTCAGGGTGCACCAAGGCCAAAACAACAAAGAAAACGTTCCCTAAGTATCAAACAAAACCCTACTCCTATGCCAAACCAAAACACAATTCTAATCTTCTTAAGCTAACATAAACAGGAGAAAACAGGATCATAAGAAATGGCAGCCCACCCCTACTATGCACAAGATTTCTCATAACCATCTAGATGACAAAAAGTTGCTGGTTGAGGCGAGGGAGAGAGGGCGAACGCTGGCTGTCCCTGGTTCAAATATCATGGATCCTCCTGCACAGCCAATACTCTCCGTGGGCAGGGTCGGCAGCCACCAATCCAGGATTCAACTCTCCTGAGGGCAATTAGCACACAGAATTGGCAATCAGACAGGCTCTCTTATTGGTGCTGCTGTAACAACGACATACTAAAGTATGACTTTTTTGTCACATTTTGGACGACATACTAACCTATGCCTTTTTTGTCACATTTTGGACGACGTACTAACCTATGACTTTTTTGTCACATTTTGGACCACTTACTGAACTATGACTTTTTTGTCACATTTTGAACAACATACTAAAGTATGACTTTTTTTCACAACATACTCACCAATGATTTTTTGTCACATTTTGGACGTCATACTAAAGTATGACTTTTTTGTCACATTTTGGACGACATACTAACCTATGCCTTTTTTGGCACATTTTGGACGACGTACTAACATATGACTTTTTTGTCACATTTTGGACCACTTACTGAACTATGACTTTTTTGTCACATTTTGAACAACAAAAGTCAAAAAGTATGACTTTTTTTCACAACATACTCACCAATGATTTTTTGTCACATTTTGGACGTCATACTAAAGTATGACTTTTTTGTCACATTTTGGACGACACACTAACCTATTACTTTTTTGTCAAATTTTGGTGACTTTTTGGATGACATACTAAGCTATGACATTTTTATGTCATTTAAGACATTCGACTGTAAGAAATGAGTGGCATGGTGTTGTAGTGGTTAGTAATTGTCACCACTGTTGTCGTAATAAAGTGCTGTGTTAGATTCCAGGTCTGGGATCTTGTATGGTATATTTTGTATGTTCTCTCTGTCGCTCCCATGCCTTACTAAAACAGATTGTGTTTTTAAACACAAGACTTCTTTGACACACCAAAATGTTATTGTATAGAACATGATGAAAAAACAAAGTTAAGTAAGGTATGGGTAACACATACCTATGTTGTCCTTAATTTGACAAAATGTCATAGTTTAGTATGTCGTCCAAAAAGTCACCAAAATGTCATAGTTTAGTATGTCATCCAAAATTTGACAAAAATGTCATAGTTTAGTATATCGTCCAAAATGTATCAAAAATGTCATCGTTTAGTATGTCGTCCAAAATGAAACAAAAATGTCATAGTTTAGTATGTCTTTCAAAAAGTCACCAAAATGTCATAGTTGAGTATGTCATCCAAAATTTGACAAAAATGTCATAGTTTAGAATGTCGTCCCAAATGAGACAAAAATGTCATAGTTTAGTATGTCGTCCAAAATGAGACGAAAATGTCATAGTTAGTATGTCTTTCAAAAAGTCACCAAAATGTCATAGTTAAGTATGTCGTCCAAAAAGTCACCAAAACGTCATAGTTTAGTATGTCCTCCAAAATTTGACTAAAATGTCATAGTTTAGAATGTCGTCCAAAGTTTCACAAAAATGGCATAGTTAAGTATGTCATCCAAAATTTGACAAAAATGTCATAGTTTTGAATGTTGTCCAAAATGAAACAAAAATGTCATAGTTTGGTATCACTTTCAAAAAGTCACCAAAATTTCATAGTTAAGTATGTCATCCAAATTTTGACAAAAATGTCATAGTTTAGTCTGTAGTCCAAAATTTGTCAAAAATGTCATAGTTTAGTGTGTCGTCCAAAATTTGACCAAAATATTATAGTTTAGTATGTCGTCCAAAATTTGACAAAAATGGCATAGTTTAGTATGTTGTCCAAAATGAGACAAAAATGTCATTGTTTAGTCTGTAGTCCAAAATTTGTAAAAAATTTCATAGTTTAGTATATCGTCCAAAATTTGTCAAAAATTACATAGTTTAGTATGTCGTCCAAAATGAGACAAAAATTTCATAGTTTAGTATATCGTCCAAAATTTGTCAAAAATTACATAGTTTAGTATGTCGTCCAAAATGAGACAAAAATGTCATAGTTTAGTATGTCATCCAAAATGAGACAAAAATGTCATAGTTTAGTATATCGTCCAAAATTTGTCAAAAATTACATAGTTTAGTATGTCGTCCAAAATGAGACAAAAATGTCATAGTTTAGTCTGTAGTCCAAAATTTGTAAAAAATGTCATAGTTTAGTATATCGTCCAAAATTTGTCAAAAATGACATAGTTTAGTATGTCGTCTAAAATGAGACAAAAATGTCATAGTTTAGTCTGTAGTCCAAAATTTGTAAAAAATGTCATAGTTTAGTATTATGCCAAAATAAGACAAAAATGTCAAAGTTTGGGATGTCGTCCAAAATGAGACAAAAATGTCATAGTTTGGTATGTCTTTCAAAAAGTCACCAAAATGTTGTAGTTTAGTATGTCATCCAAAATTTGACAAAAATGTCATAGTTTAGTCTGAAGTCCAAAATTTGACAAAAATGTCATATTTAGACGACATGCATTTGTATGTAAAAGTTACTGTTAAAAAAAAAGGTGTGCCCATTGGTCCCCGAACATCTTCACATTATCAAATCTGGCCCTTGTTAAAAAAAGTTTGGAAACCCCCACTCTAAAAGCTTCATGTTTTTAAGGTTCAATCCACCCAAAATCGGCAGCAAGAAGCAGGCACGCTTGAAATTTTGCCGCGGAATTTTCTAGTTACTGTTATAATTCAATTCCTTACCTTAAGCATGGAGCATAAATGTTCACCTTAAGCAAAGTTTTTATAGTCAGCTAATTTGCTGCCTGTCTTAACCAAGGGTCAAGGTTCACAATATCTTTTGGCCACTACATGTCTTACTTGTTTTTACAACATCAGAGTAAAATTACCATTTTATCATTACTATCCAAAAAGACAATATTTATCACATGCTTTATTTTTCCTGTTTTCTCTGTGTCTTGTTGGCTTTTTTAAGGGAATCCAAAAGGCAACATGCTGGTCCCCATATTTACTTTGAAGTTGAACCACAAGATCAATCCTCGCATGGTGACAATTGGGAAGTTTGACGGACTCCACCCATGTCTTACTGCAGCCACACAGGCTGGAAAGGTGAGGGGGAAAAAAATCTCTGTTCCAACTTCCACCATAATTTAGAAAAAAACAAAAAAACAACTCATAATGACCTTAAATGTCATAGCATAAGCTTGACAACGTGGTTGCTGTCAGAGGAATTTCACATTCTCCCCCGGTAGCTAGCTGTAAATCTTCAAATTCCCAATTTGTATTCCCTGCATCTTTTTCCCCAAATATTTATTGATTATTGAATATAAAACTCAACACTTAACACCCCCCACACAACAGTTTCAGCTAAAAAGGTGCAACAAGGTGTGAAGGTGCAAGGTTACTCAAGGTGTTATTAATTATACATAGTGGTTATACACATCCATGTATACATAATTGAAAAAGAGAAAAGAAACAACTTTATACATACAAGCACACACATATTCATAAATATAATCACATAGTTAGTAATGAATATTACCAGGTTTTGGTGAGTAAGTCTAGTTCAATCAAAGGACTCTACTGTCAAATGACCTATTAAATGCAAGAAAGTTGCCCATATTCTGTCACATGTTTCTTCGTTCATGCCCTCATCTCACTTCTCTCTCTCTTAAAAAGGTATTTATCCACAATCCTCATGCCCGTGGTCAGAGACCTGTGGCTCACCGGCTGAGCCAGAGCACCCAGGACTCTGACATCTCGCTTCTCAACATCAACCAGGCGGTCAGTTGTTTGACTGCGGGAAAGCTCGGTCCAAACACTGCAGGGGACACACTGCTAGTGGGATCCCAAACGAATCTCCTGGCCTACGATGTTCATGACAATGCTGATGTATTCTACAGAGAGGTAAGTGGGGCGGGACTAACTTTGGCGTGATTCTATATCATGAAGGAGTACACAGGGCTTTTAACAGCTGTCTTGTTTGTTTCTTCTGTGTGTGCTTGCAGGTAACCGATGGGGCCAACGCCATCGTGTTGGGCAAACTTGGAGACATTGCTTCTCCTCTTGCCATCATTGGAGGAAACTGTGCCTTGCAAGGTTTTGACTATGAAGGCAATGACCAATTCTGGACAGTAAGTACAGAGAAGTCTACATATAGTTTTTTTGTCTTACATAAAAGTAGTGTTTCATCAAGTCTTACTAGTCAAACTCATCCTCAGCTGCTCCACTTTTAGTGTGCCTGATTAAAGTATAATTATTCAACTTAATTACTAAAACAGTTACTCTCAAGACCTGAAGTTTCTTTGCTCTCAGGTCCACATAAGATATGACTAATAAAAAAGATATTTACTTTACTTTCTCGAGCAGACCTCTAAACAATACTTTAACCATTATGTGCACATTTTTGTGCCTCATATAATTTGCTCGCCAAATACTAGACAGATTCTTGTTATCCATTTCTATTTTATTAGGCAAAATTGCACAACTGCAATAATTCAATTATGCTGAGCTTTTCAGGCTCCGATCAACATTTCTGTGCGGTTCAATCATGATGAACTATGTTGTTTTTAGGTAACTGGAGATAATGTCCGATCTCTTGTGCTCTGTGACTTCACTGGGGACGGCAAAAATGAGGTAAGACCCAACTAAAAGGCAGTTAAAGGCAGAGTTTAATGCTTGACCTCCTCCTCTCTGACTTCTCTTTTCAGTGACTCACTGGTCACTGTTCTCTCAGGACTAAATAAATGAGTTACATGAAAGATTTGTTTGTTCTCATTATGATAAATAGTTAATTCATATTTTGCATTGTGTGTCCAGCTCCTGGTGGGATCTGAGGACTTTGATATCAGAGTTTTCAAAGAGGATGAGCTTGTCTCTGAGATGACTGAAAATGAGGTAAATGGGTTGACTAAAGAACAAAATTGACCCTGCCTTTGAAAATAATTAAGGATCATTGCACTTGTAGTGACATGTGCTCTCTCCATCTCTCTCTTACTTACAGACTGTAACATCACTGTGCCACATGCATGGCAGCAGGTTCGGCTACGCCCTTGCTAATGGGACTGTTGGAGTCTATGACCGCACTGCCCGCTACTGGAGGATCAAGGTACCACGGTGATATTGTTTTCCCAGTACATGAATCTGAAATCTGACTTGGATTTGGGCAACATTTACCTTTAACTGTGTCTGTGAAGGTTCTCAGTCCAGGTTATAGTCATCTGCATTGGTTAGCTGTAGGTAACTTGACTTGCATGATTTAGGCTTAAGCCATTTCACCAAGAAGCTTTTTCAGTTCTGACTAACTGGTGGAAAAAACAGTCTCCAGTCTCCTGTCCTCTAGTTGGTCAGAACTGAAGAAGCTTCTTAGTCAGTTATTTACTCCCCATTTTACCTATAAATACTCACTGAATGTAACTAAAGTCTCCATTTGCTATTCCATATTGCTAATGTATTTTCTAATCCCACTCAGTCTAAGAATCATGCAATGAGCATCCACGCCTTTGATCTGAATGCCGATGGGGTTGTGGAGCTTATCACTGGATGGTCAAACGGGAAGGTCAGCACAAAGCTCATCTAAAAACAGTCTTACACACTTATGTTCATTATATTTCTGTGGATTCGTTTTTTTCAGCTGTGTTCTTACGTTGTTGCAGATTGATGCACGCAGCGACCGCACAGGAGAGGTCATTTTCAAGGACAACCTCTCCTCTTCAGTGGCAGGAGTGGTGGAGGGGGACTACAGGTTGGACGGACAGAAGCAACTCATCTGCACGTCCATAGAAGGAGAGGGTACGTCGTGTCAGAGGACATATGGAGACGCAAGGTCCTTTTAAATCTAGACTCTAGGATGTTTGATTTGATGTCGGTGTCTGTGTCCTGTAGTCCGTGGTTACCTGCCAGCCAGTAAGGACCTGAAAGGGAACCTCATGGACACCAGTGCTGAACAAGATCTCATCCGAGAGCTCAGCCATCGCAGGCAGAATCTGCTGCTTGAGCTACGGAACTATGATGAGAACGCTAAGGTATATACATGGATATGTACAAGTGTTAGGTCCATGTTATCATCTCCAATTTTGATCTAACCAGCCCCTATGTACTAACCTCAGTAAAAAATGATCATATTGTTTCAGGGGGTGTCAGAAACGAACAGTGGGGTGGGGGTAATACCAGCCAACACTCAACTCCAGACAGCACTGTCAGTGAAACCCGCAACGGAAGCCCAGAGGGCTCATGTAGAACTCAGCATTTCAACACCAAATGGTAAAACTGTCTGTTGTAAATTGAGAAGTTGAAGCATGTGAAATACGACTAATCCCTACATCTCTCCTACGTCATGTACAGAGACGATAATTCGGGCAGTGCTCATCTTTGCAGAGGGAATATTTGAGGGTGAGAGTCATGTTGTCCACCCCAGTGTCCAAAACCTGTTCGGTTGTGTCAGAGTTCCCATCGTACCGCCAAAAGACATACCAGTGGACCTGCACATTAAAGCCTTTGTTGGAGGGAAAACTAGGTAGGATATGTGCAAGTCTTCTGATCTCGTAAAAGGAATGATATTTTGGTTATTTACCCACACCAAGAAGGTTAGTGTTTTTGGTCAGTCACACCACAGTTATATGTATAATGTGTGAGGAGGAGAAAATCTGCATTTGCTTAACATTTGCTTGACATTTAACAAAAAAATATCTGGCGAATGAGTGATGAGGGGAAATTCTCATTACTCAACTCTGCTTATTTGCTCTGGTGAGGCAACAACAGTGCTCAGCTTTATGCAAATATCCTCTTATTACTCTTTATGCAGCAGCCAGATGAGAGGCACGCCTGTTTATCATAATTCAGCTGGAAATAGAAAGGTTTAATGGGACATAAACAAAAAGAACACATGTGTCAGAAAACCGTGATGTGATAGGAGAACACACCACCACTTCAAGTTCAAGTGGAGCCAGATATGTGCAAACACTCCAGTGTAAAGTTGATATGGAGTTATTTGAATACATTTAACAAACCTCATGGTTTTTGTCCCCTCCAGCACACAGTTCCACGTGTTTGAAATCACTCGTCACCTGCCTCGGTTCTCCATGTATGACATCAGTTTTGACTCCTCTGAAGTTCCGCCCAACGGAAGGGTCACCTTCAGCATCAGTGACCGACCACAGCGGGTAGACTGTCACCTTTGTGATAGAAAGAAAAAGAAAAACATTAAAGAGTGATCAGCTCCATGCAGTGAAGACAATAACTTGGTGCTTTCTTGTGTGTGAGTGCAGGTGGTGATGTGGCTGAATCAGAACTTCCTGCTTCCAAAGGGAGTGGACAGTCCTGATGTGACCTTTAATTCGTTAAGAGGAGGGGGACACTTGTCCATCAGCATGGCCAGCAATGGACAGGTACACACTTAACACACAGTTAGATTTAAACACCTTTTCATAACAATTAACAAGAGAATCAATGTAAACTTATGTTCACAAAATAAGGAAATACCAAGAAACTTAAGGAGGTTTACTTGAAAATAAGAGTGTACATGAAAACTGCATTTCCTTTCAGTCTGAACAGAAATCAAGCCAGCCTGTGGACAAGAAATGAACAGTTAACATCCACCATTGACTTTTGCTACTCCTGCACTCTACTGATCTGTGTATCTGCACATTGTCACAATAGCCCACAGCCATGAAATCAACTCAAGTTCCTCAGGTACATAAATAAAATTCCTTATTTGTCCAATCAGATCACTCTGAGAACAGATGACATTGACCTGGCAGGAGATCTGGTCCAATCACTGGCCTCCTTCCTGGCAATAGAGGACCTGTCGTCAGAAGCAGACTTCCCCGAATACTTTGAAGAGCTGCGCACTACACTCACTGAGGTCTGGCTCTATTTGGACTGAGGTCTTTAGAAGTGTCTGTGTAAAAAGCTTTTGACAAGAGGCACATATATGTAACTTTTTATCAAAAAAGAGAACAAATTCTGTATAGTTTGAGTTCAGTTTCATGAAAAAAAGGGCTTGAAAAATATATTTTGCCACATTGCTGACGAGTCTCTGTTTTACACATGAACTCTGCATTTCTGACTATTTCTACTGTTATTTCTCTAACTTTTTATTTATTTATATATTATTTTGAATAGAAAACCATGCCCTTTTCGTTTGTTTGAATTTTCTTTTTAAGAAACTTCCGACCCAGTCTCTGTGGATGACTGATATAAAGCTCACCAGAATCACGGTCGTGCATCTAAACGAGTATTAATACCGGGTGTTGACTGTCTCACTGTCAGGTGGATGATTTCCACTCCGTCCATCAGAAGTTAACTGCAGCTATGGCCGACCACTCCAACTACATCAGGAACATGCTGGTGCAAGCAGAGGACGCTCGCCTCATGTGTCACATGTGAGTTACCGCAACATTCACATTCATGCTGAACATCTGTGGGAAGGCACTGCATGTGTGTTCCTGTCATTAATATTCAATTTTCATACGATGGCATTTCAAAATGTCTGCTGTAAAAAAGTCCAGCTGGGTTGCAAAAAACTCCAAAATTAGGATTTTTTTGCATCTTTTTTTGAATTATTTTTTCAGTGAATTATCTCCAGGTCCATATGAACAATGAAGACAGTTAGTCTTGTAGTGCTTGCAATGATGCTATAATTCTATGAGTCTTGCATGAGACTCGGTTGTAACTTTAGAATAAACAATGCAAAAGCAGTATGGACCAGCAGAATAACTAAAGATTTGTGATTTCTGAATAAAAATAGTTGGTATCAAAGACACAAAAGAGCATAAGTTAGTTGTTCCTGATCGTTTTGTGCACACACTGACTCTCTCGCCCTGTTTCTCTGCATCCTTCAGGACAGTTATGAAGAAGCGTTACAGAGAGTTGTACGATCTAAACCGGGATCTCGTCAATGAGTATAAAATACGCTCTAACAACCACAATGCCCTGCTGGCCTGTCTCAAGTCTGTCAACCTGGCTATACAGCGGGCAGGTAGACTCAGAGGTAGGTGTGTGTGTGTGTGTGTGTGTGAGTGTGTGTGTGAAACAACTACAACTTCTGTTTTAATGCCCGAGCACATTAGATAAAGCAGTCTGATCAATTATGTGTAATTACTTACTCTTCATTCACTTTCAGTCGGGTGATTTAATGCACTATTGATAACAAAACGCAGCTTTCCATGGGCGATACAAGCTCCAGCCAATCAGATCTTCTCACGCAAATATTGAAGCGCAGGTGCACGTTAAATGTGTTTATTTTGGAACGGTAGTTGCCATGTTCCACAACTGCAGCAACATTAGCAACTCTTACCATGCCAGACACAGCTCAGGTAACGTCCCAGTGTTTCCTCGAGCATCAGACATCAGGCACGTCCACCATCAAGCTTTGACGAGACACAATGGCAGCAAAAGACTGGAGGTTATTCCAAAAAATGACATTGTTTACAGTAGCTTTAAAAAGAAAAAAAGGTATTAATACAAATGTCAGCAACAAACAGTTAAAAAATGTTAAATCTCAAAATAACGAATGTCAGCCTTCATTTGTCTCCCTGATCATCTCTGTCTCTGTCCGTCCCTCTCTTCAGTGGGAAAGCCTAAGAACCAAGTGATATCCGCCTGCCGAGACGCCATCAAAAGCAATAACGTCAACTCGCTCTTCAGAATCATGAGAGCTGGCACTGCATCCTCCTGAGGATGGAAAGAGCATTTAGAGAGGGTGATATTAATAAGCACAAGTGATGAACTTCAGCATAGCACCAACACAGAAAAGCCTTGGACAAGAAATATGTTTGGACTGGAAAGGGGACATTGTTGTTGCCTTAATCCATCTTTCTTTTGTTTTTTCATGACTACACTTTTAAGCAACAGCCTTGCACCAACATTGGCACCAGCTCCTTTACACTTGAAATTCTGCTTGCTCATAAAACTAGGAATGCTGACCACGGATTTAGTTTAACGGTTAAAACATCCATCCATCTCAGTCGGGCAGATGGTTTTTGTGGAGTTCAGCTTAGTGAGTAAATAAGGCACTTTAACGTAGGAGTCAGCAGGTAGGAATGACTCAACTGTTTAGAGCGTTCTGCCATTCTCATACAGGAAAGGAAAGTTACGTTGACGTTTGCACAACTGTGCAGAAAATGTTTAGGACAAGTCATCCTGACTGTGTTTCCTCAAAGGAATTGATCTGAACATACATAGACTCAGCTCGCACACAGTGATGTTTAGAGAAAGCACAGCTGGAGCGAGACAGAGCCGTTTCCTCCCAGATGTGGTGTTGTGCCCTTCGTCGTCCCTCTGTGAGCTCTGAGAGACGGCTCGTTCTCCGCCTCCAGCTGTTGTGTGTTCGTGTGGTGTTTGTAGCCAAAGAAAACCTTTTTAAACGAGTGAATGAATGAATGTCACAGAGGACCAATGCTGTGTGTCTAACCTGTTATCAAAACAGGGCGTGTAAATGTAATGTGTTTGTGACAGAAACTATTAAAGGATGTGTTTTCAAAAGTTGTGTGTGTCTAATTATCTTACCACAAATAATATGCTCTCAATTAACAATAACAAGAATGACACAGTTTCTTTTCTTTTCTTTTCCATTCTACGTGTTTGCTGTGTTGGCATCTGCCTGCTCAGCTTAAATCACGTGGTTAACTAAAAAAAGAAGAAGACTATGCTGCATTCAAGTGCTTCTTACAAGCTCGTTGTTTTGACTGGTTTCCTACTGAATCCTAATGCTACTGAATATTAAAATATAAATATTAAATAAATGTGTTTTTAGATTTACCTTTAAAGGTCAGTGATAGCAAATCAAGTTTTTTCAGCGATTATGAACAAATTAAGTAGGGTCAATAAATATTTTTATGAACATTCTCTGGAGGTTTGGTCTCGTTTTACCCGAGGCCCCTAAACTCTCTGGAAACGCCCCTGTTCACGTGCTAGCTGCGTATTCAAACGCTAGCTTACGTGTAAAAAAAATCGTCATGTTCTGTGCATTTTATCGTTTTGTTTTGCTGGTTATGCGGGTATGTAAAAACTTTGATAAGTACAATAACTCACCAAGTAGTTTATTCTATCCGTAAAACGCCAGATGTGTTTGTATTCACCAGACAACTTTGTGATGCTGGTATTTCCCACAGTACTTGAATGCGTCATGAGCGCAGACGCTTGTGTGGAATCTCACAGGCTGTTTTATCTTCACGTCACAGGCTGTTTTATCTTCACGGACTTCAAAACTCCCTTTTTCGTCTTTTTCTCCCTGGATTTTAAAGAAACTTTGTAAGTTTCCACTTGAGTTGGTGTGTTAGAGCACAGAGGGAACACAGTGGAGCAGAGCCTCCGCTGCAGCTGCACAGATGTTTTCACTTTGACCTCCTCCTCCTCTTGTCTGGTACGTTTTAATGCATTTTGCTTTTAAATACGACACAAACCTGACACATTACATGCATTTACATGTCACCTTACCTGCATGTTCACTGCATGGATTATCATCTATGTGGAAAGTGATGTAACCCTGCTTTTTCTTGACCTTTGACACACAGGAATGTGTGACCCTCAAACACCTGGATCAGGTTATTGAAGGGGCAACTTTTTTCCTTAAGACAAAATAAATTGATTTAACCACAGAGAGGCTTAAATATAGCTGCTGTTTCAAAGTTAAAGCCACATTACAACTTTTTTTTTTATGTCAGACAGAAAGTAACAAATGTCAGTGAAATATGGAATAAGAATCATTATGGTTAAAGTATGTAATCAGAGATGGCAGATGATTACCTTCTCTTGTTGAATAGATCAGCTGCAGCAAGGAAAAAACTGCTTTTAGTGTCGATTTGTTTTGGTCCTGATGGACCGCAGCCTCTTGCCAGAGGGGAGCAACACAGACAGATCATTTCCAGGGGTTATTTGGAGTTAAGGCTACCTTCAAAAGAACATGCCAGTGTTAAAATAGAAACAGATTAAAAACAGATTTTAGTCACTCTAGAAAATTAGATTTTTCTGTTTTTAGCTCATGGTGATATGAAAGTTGCTGTCCTACTGCAGTCTTGTTTTGTAAGTCTGTGTCATTAAGGTAAAGCTGAAAGCAGGATTTGAAACACCAAAGTTTGCAAAAATGACATTCTAGAAAGTACTGATGGAGGCAGCAGTGGATCAACAACATCTGTGTGCCATGATTTAAAATCGCTGATTTTCTCTATGGACTTTTGTACGGGAGAGAGAGCGGTTTACATCAGGGGTCTCAAGCTCAAATGACCTGGGGGCCACTGAGAAGCTGGTCTGGATGGGGCCAAAAATAACTTCTGTGATGATATGTCACAGAATTTCAACATAAAAGTGTTGAAATGAACCTATAAATATCAAAAACAGACAAATAACTTGATTTTCAGTGATAATCAATTGAGATTGAGAAATAAAATGGGGGCCTTTTGTAAAGTTTCCTTGCTCTTTTTATATTTTCCATACAACCGCACTTGAAAAACACTCCTGAGCTTCACTAATGCTGTTCTGCAGGTGCCTGGGGAGACGAGGAGGACACAGTCGATGGACATCCTTCCAGTCACATAAGTGATTTGCACTTTAAGCCCTGTCATAATCATGTGAGAGGAGGTGATTCTTCACACCTCAGCCAAGAAGATGAAGAAAAATCATCTGATTTCCTCACTGCAAACTCAAATCTGACTGATAAACATCTGTCCTGAATGTCTTCATGAAGCGTCAGGACTGTTCACTACCATGAGGCTGCTGAGGAAGGTGGTGATGATGAGGAGGATTCTCCATGTGAAGGGAGATGTGCTGTGCACAGTGATGCTGCTCGTCCTGTTCTGTCTGCTTCTCTACGCCCGACAGGTACTGTAGGTCATAGAATCTCTATGTACGGTATGAGTTCATCATCAATGACCTCACCCATGGTTCCAGGTCATGCTCTCCTCTGGGTGGGACAAACCTCTGTGGAAGCTGGAGATTCACGGCTCTACCAGCTCCAGTCGGACCCTGCTGGGAGCCAGTGGGAGCAAAGTGGACCAGAAGTCTCCGGGGGTATGACCTGATCTAAGTCCCTTCTTGATCATGTATGCAAGAACGAGGCTACTTTAAAAAGTTCTCGGCCTGATTTAAAGTTTTGGTGGGCTGTAGGTGATTTTTAGAAGTTTGGGAATGACTGGTATGGTCCATAGTTAAAGTTCTAGTGCGTTCCCTAGCCCCTTACCCGAATCTCTTCTTAAAACTCATCTCTTCTCATTGGCCTTTAAAAAAACTTAAGTTGTTGACGTTATTTTATTTCAGTTTCCTTATGTTTCATTGTATGGCTGTTATTTTTACCCATGTTTTATGTCTTTTAACAACTTTTAGTTGTTTTTTTAGACGTATTTTAGCTTTTAATGTCTTTTATTTATTATTCTGTGCAGTACTTTGGTCCACTGTGGTTGTTCTAAAATGCTTTACGAATAAAGTTGGACTGGATTGGATTGGATCAACCATCATAACTAAGTGCCTAACCCTTACCCTAACATAAACCCTAAAATCAGGTCCCTCTAAAGTTATGGGGCCCAGAGAAAATGTCCCCACAACATCAAAATGTTCTTTCAAAGATAGATTTGTATGTTTTTTTTTCGGACCTCACAAAGATATAAATACACACACACACACACACACACACACAGAGTCTTCTCCAGTTTTTTTGTTAACTTATGTTAAGCTGTGAGGTGCAGATTTGGCATTGCTATGGCTGTAACTGACATGTGTTTATATTTAAAAGTTACAGCTTTAGTAGTGAAATAACCAGAGACCCAAAAAGCTAGAATTACTTATAAATAGACTAAGAAGGCATTAAAAGTCTGTTTTCATTGTGCTGTGTTTGCTCCAGCTACAGTGACGGCCACTGATCATCCAGCAAACATTCCCTTTTTTTAAAAAAAATGAATGTCCTCTGTCCCCTGTCTCACATTCCAGGAACCATCCAGCCCTCCAGCGCCACAGCTGCCTGCCTGTAAGCCCGAGTCCAACACCAAACCTCCTCAGGCCAAGTCCAAATCTAAGGGGAAATCTAAGGGGAAATCTAAGTCCCGACGGAAGAATCTTGTGCCGACCAAGGCCGCTGGCAAACCTCTGCCCACGAGGCCACCGTTTGACTTTGAGGGTTACCTGAGAGAAAAGGACAACAGAAACTTTCAGCTGCTCATAGATCAGCCAGAGAAATGTCACATCAGAGGAGAAGAGGGAGGAGGAGGAGGAGGAGGAAGAGGCAGGGATGAAACGGGATCCACTCCTGCTCTCCACATGCTCATTGCAGTCAAATCTGTTGCTGCAGATTTTGATAAACGCCAGGTAATCACCGACTTTAATCCCAGAATTTAAGATGAACACAGAGAATTTAAACCCTTATTTCTTTCTATTTGGTATTTTTTGAATCCTCATTTTCTTAAAGAAAACGACTCCACCCTTGTTTCTTGCTCCTGAATCATTTCCTCTCACAGGTGGTGCGTCGGACATGGGGTAAGGAGAGACATTTCCATGACGGCGTGTCCATCCGGACAGTTTTCCTGCTCGGCGTTCCCAGGAATCGGAGTTCTCTGCCTCTGTGGGATCGACTCCTGACGTATGAGAGTCAAACGTTTCAAGATATCCTGCTCTGGGACTTTGAAGACACGTTCTTCAACCTGACGCTGAAGGAAACACACTTTCTGGAATGGGTCAACAGCAGCTGTCCTCATGTCAAGTCAGTATTCATAAAATAAAAATACTGGGATTATAAACCTGTGACTCGTACTTTGACACTTTTCCTGTTTCTCTCGCTGTCACACAGGTTCATCTTTAAAGGTGACACGGACGTGTACGTGAATGTGGAGAACATTTTAGAGATGTTACACGGCCAAAAGCCAGATAAAGATCTGTTTGTCGGGGACATTATCATCCACGCTAAACCCATTCGCCGGCGCAGTTCCAAGTATTACGTGCCCGAGATTGTGTACGGAGGAGGTTTGTACCCCAACTACGCCGGAGGAGGAGGATTCGTCATGTCGGGACATACAGCTCGCAGACTCAGCTCTGCGTGTCAACAGGTAACAAAAATGTAGAAAAGGACGTGTCAATGGGTAAGAGTTAAGCCCCGCCCTACTCTAGGGGATAATTGGCCCGATTTTGGTCCCGATCTGGCTCTTCCGCTTCAGATTTTAGGCTGATTTGGACAGATTATCTGGCCAAATTATCCGGCAGTGTGAGAGATTAACAGATGTGATTTTAATAGCCAACTATAACCTCATATTGTGAAATGAATGACCTCATTATAACGTGATAAATTATACAATTATCTCACTGTGCTCAGTAACTGCAGAATCTGGCCACGTCTCAACTCCAGCGTCAAGCAGAACTTACTTCAGAAGGAGAGCCGTTTCTTCAATTTATCCTCTTTATTCCACACGGTTTCTTCATTTAATTCCTCTCCTGGTCCTTTGCTTCACTGTCCTGTCAAATAAAGGACAATAAAAGAGAAACAAGCAATATGAGTTATCATGTTATTATGAGGGAATAATGGATTTATCACATTTAGTGTCTTGCTATAACATGATGAGGTTGTATGACATAATATTTGTCCAAATGATTTTTTTGTATTTGCAGCATCACTAGAAACATGTTTCCTTACTATTTGTTTTTTTGGTGATTCTTATTTTCTTGTTTCTCTAGCAGAACATCCACGAGCTGTTTTTATATTATAGTGATTACTCTCACTATAATATTCAAGTTCGGCCAATAAACCTTATTGAATGTTTCACACTGGACCGTAAAAAACATTTTTGTACATACTGTTTTTTCATCTTCTGTCTTTTTCTTTTCTCGAGGTGGAGTTGTTCCCCATCGATGACGTCTTTTTGGGAATGTGTCTCCAGCTGATTGGCGTCAAACCCTCGCGGCACCAGGGTTTCCGGACCTTCGGGATCCCCCGTCCGTCCGCCGCGCCGCACCTGGAGACGTTCAACCCGTGTTTCTACAGAGAGCTCATGGTCGTTCACAGCCTCAGTGTCCCGCAGATCTGGCTCATGTGGAACCTCCTGCACGACCCCAGTCTGAGCTGCCACAACAGGACCGACGTCCCGACGTCCTGGCCCTTCAGGTGGAGGGAGGGGACGGGGGAGGCGACGGGGGAGGCAGCGGGACAAGAGACGGACTACGGCGCGAAGCGGGTGTTTGTCACACATGAGTGACCTTTGCTGGGTCAAGCTTTGAAAGAACGGTGATGTGCTAAAAACATGAGGATTTATTCAAGCTTTGCAGATCATGGAGGAAATGAATTGGCAAATGTGTTTTTAAATGTTTCATTAAAGAATCCCAAAGCACGGCTCTTAAGGTGCATGTGAACAACCAAGCAGCAACGACTGTGGGACCAGTTGAATCTCTGGATGTTTGAATGTTTAATCCTAACAATGTGTTCACATGGAAAACATGGCTAAATGTGGTTAACTGGTTTAACCCCATCCAAGGTGTGTGTGTGTGTGTGTGTGTGTGTGTGTGTGTGTTATAGTTTTAGTTCAAAAAAGCCCTTAACTGTTACTTCAGTAAGTATGACTGTCCAAGCCAAGACTGAGATTGACAGAGGGACAGAGGGACAGAGGGAGGACAGCGTCAGAGGCTTCTTCATGTTGTGATGTGCATCACGTGTAGTCACTGTTCTCTTCTCCATCTGCTGAATAAAAGCACAATAAGACACTTGCAGTATCTGTTCCCTGGAGGAACAACTAATGAATCCCTGATGGAAACCAGCCGGGACCATGACAAACACACACACACTTGTTTTTAAATCTTAGTGAGGACACATACTGCATTAACATCCCAACTAAGTGCCTAATCCTAACCTTTAACCTTAACTCAATTCTTACCCTAACCCCCAAAAGCCCTTTAAACATGCCTTTAGACAATGTCCTCACTCCCTATGGTTTATGTTTGTGGTCCTCACAAAGCGACAAATACAAGAACACACACTGACTGATTGTTTCTGAGGCACACACACACGGTTTAGCACATTTTAATGATTAGATTATTAGTATTCTTTTCATCTTTATGCTCTTCTGCTTATTATGTTGGCTGTTAAAAATGTGTCAGGACATAAACGTAACTGTGTCTAAAATAATATCACTCTTACACGTGGAATAGTCCATTCATGTTATAATCTGATTAATACATACCAGAGGTCGGGATGATATTTCAGGATTATCAGGATAATCATGAATGTTGAAAAGTGTTAATATTAAGTGCCACAAGGGGGAGCCTGGAACTTTCCAGTCATTTCTGGACTTCATGATTTAGAATCATCTGAGGTAAGATGATTGTTTTTAAGTTTAAACTACATCCGTATAAATAGTTTCCATATAGTCTACTATATCCATGGTTCTCAAACAGCGGTATGTGTACCACCAGTGGTACCTGAGCTTCCTCTGGTGGAAAATTAGAAATACAGTTCTACTGTATATACCTGGAAATTAGACTGAAGTGCGTAGAAAGTGAAACAAATTTAAATGAATAAGAATTAGAGTCACCTTATCTCATGGTCAATCTAAATCTAATTTCATTAAACCAGTAGAAATCTGCCTCTTTTAACGTTGGTGACGATGGTGTTACTTCAAGAGCTCAATATTTTCTCAGGTGGTTCTTGGTATAAAAACGTTTGACTCAGGCTGGATTAGTCAACCTCATAATCAGATTATTTCTTCTTTAGAGTACGACCCTGTTGACCTAAGAAAGTAAAATGTCTCATTGTCTCATTCTGGCTGATTATACTTAATCACTTCTGTCCTTAAACCCACTCAAATTACAGATGATAATCAAATTTACAACAGCCACGATTTTATGCCAAACCCAGAGAACAGAAACAAACATTTATAATCTGGACTGTAGATTAAAACTCACTCAGGTTTAAATACAAAGCAGATGTAGAAGTTTCAAAGGAATAAAAAAACGTTTTTTTTTCACATCCACATTTTTATTTGATTTTATCGTTTCATATTCTGATTACACACATACATGAACGCTGTTGTTGTCAATGAACAGTGAGATGTTTGAAAGCACAGCAGTTGACGTTCTTCTGAAAAATAATTCTGCTTGAGCAAAGCTTTCAGTCGACCGACTCATTCTCTTTGCACTACATGGTTTCATTATTGCCACTCCCTCCCGGCAGACATGCTGAATAAATCTATACACTCAAAACTTAAAGTTATTGTCTTCAAAATATAAAATGACACATTCCAATGATTTTCTTTAAACCAGTTTTGATGAAGTATAACTACCACATTTCCTGCAACAGGCTTTTAAAATCCTCAAAAACAAGGGGAAAAAAACACGGGAAAGAACGTATGGATGCCAAACGACAAAACAACACAGTCACTCTTTCCTCACCAACAGCCTCACTCATCTCCAGATTAAACATTTGCACAAGTAAAAACAAAAACAAGAATGTGACGATGTTTCCACCTGAGTTTGGGTGAGATTAACAACCCAACACCGCACAGATTCTGGTTCTTTCCTCCTTCACTTACAGTGTATCATCACAGCAGGGGCTGTTAATGGTGATGGGCTGGGTTTACACACACACACACACACACACACACACACACACACACACACACACACACACACACACAGGTTTTGCATCCTAACCCCTAATGCATTCCCTAGTCCCTTTCCCTAATCTTAATCTAACCCTAAAACCAGGTTTTAGTCCTCAAAAAGCCTGTTAAATGTATGTGGAAAAGCCAAAATTTCCTCAAATAGACAGGTTTGCTTGACATTTGGTCCACACAGTTTATTTAAGACACACATACACACTAAAGACCCAAAAAATAAATAGACAATAGTTTTTTTTCTTTCCTCAGCTAGAATCTAATCTAATCCAAACTTCTTCTGGCTGTTCCTCACAACTTTAAACGGCTTTTTCAGTGTGAAGACCTGAAGGTTTTAAGGTTAGTGTTAAGGAGAATAGGGTTTAGCTTAAGGGTTAGGCATTTAATCGTGAGGGTTAAGGTAAGGGTAAGGTGCTTGGGAATGCATTGTGTCTATTGGCGCTTTTCCATTATTATAAACATTATTATACAGTTGTAGCACTACTCAGCTTGACTCGACTCGATGGTACCTGATACTTTTTTTAGTATCTGCTCTGGGGAGGTTCCAAAGTGAGTCGAGTCGTATTAAATGTGAGGTCGACAGACTGCTGGTGAGAGAGTGTCGTCACTGGAAGAGTCATGAGCGCGACGTCTGACACAAGAATCAAACTTCTACACTGGTGAACTCGTGGAGACACAACCCACAGGAGGAGCAGGGCGCATTGGAAGGGTCAGAGATGAACTGGTTATGGTTAAGGTTAAGGATAAGGGTTTGTTTAGGCTGTCCAAACGAATGAAAATCAACGCGATGCTTTAAAAGGACAGCTGTGTGTGTTTGAACTGATTTGTCACAAAGAAGCCTCTTGCTTCACTCTCTGCTGCCTCTAACATTTCTGTGTTTGCCTATTGTCTTTCACCCATCTGCTTCCAATGGAGCGAAGCTCGAGTTTCCCCCTCGAGATTGTTTGGGAAATGACAAATATAGTCAAATTCAGCTGAGATGGAGACAAAAAAAAAAAGAAAACAACATTCCCTGAGGTTTCAATTGTAATTCCCACTTCAACACACAAACAAACTTCTGTTTCCAGACAATAGCTTCAATGAAACTTGTTTTGCTTTTCCTGTAAATATGTTGTTCACTAGTTAACTAATTCATACCACGATATTTCATTTTCACGGTCACTGTGACAGCCTGAATGTATGAATTTGGATTTTAGATACATTTCTGACTTGTAATCCTTGATTTTGCACTAAATTTCAAGTTCTTTCTAAAATACTGAGACATTTGATTAGAAACTTGAACTCTTCTCTGGTTTAATATGATTACATTTAAATGAAATGATTCATTCATGGACATTTGCACACTGTTGTGGGAAGTAAAAGGCAAGTAAACGGATCAAATAAATCTCATTTCTCAGTTTAGAAAACACAGCCCACCACCATAACACGACTGTGACGACTATAATGCCATGTATGCTTGCTGCTAATGCTCAGTGACACACACACACACACTCTCACGCTCTCTCACACACACACACACACACACACATACAGTACATACTGTACAATGTTGTAATTCATATGCATTCTAAAATGTTTCCTTATTTACAAGAAAGAAGTTTCTTTGTAACAGAGGATAGAGAGACAAAAGTCAAAGACAGGCTCGGTGGGAGATGAGGCACAATGTTTCTCGATTTCTCATATTTGCTTGCACAAAAGCAAGTGGAAGTAAAAATGTCTGAATGAACCAGTTCTATTACATCGTCTCTGTGACCGCCTTCAAAATCAAGGACCACATCACCTCACATGTTGGGAGGGAGTTTGGCTCCAGCTGAAATCAGGGTTTCTTTGTTTGTTTTTTTAAATGTAAACAAGTGGACGTGACATCTAGCGACGTACCAAAGCTAGACTCTGAATCTCTTCCAGTCCAAACATGCCTGTTAAAGCAGAGCTGAAGCAGATCAACTGACACTTCTGTGTTTTTAATACTGAGCGGTCCGAAAAAAGTAATAATTATAACAATAATTATTATAATAATAATAATAATGGGTCAGTTGTGAGCAGACTCCTCCTCCTGAGATTTAAATGGAATCAAAATTTGAAGGAAAAACTATTAATATGCTCAGTCAGAGCCTGAATGAGCCGTTTCTGTACTAAGACATAAAGAAAACACCAGAATAAGATCACACAACTATTTACAACACCTGTACATCAACATCAGGGTCCAAACACAGGGAAATAAAAAAGATCTCTTCATCCGACAAAAACGCAGGAAATGTTTAACAAACATGAAAATCAGCAAAAAACAACAAAATACTGCTAAAATTATTCATTTTATGATTTGTCTTTAACCTAAAAATGTAGTTTTCTACTGACCTTACAATGACAAAGTTTTCTATCCCTATTTTCAACTGAAGTACGACAAACATCCCCTGGTTTCAGTGAGAGATAAATCAATTTACTCCAATAAAATACTAAATAACACATTACCTGCTTCTCTATGATGCTACCTCAAAAAAGAAAATATCTTACCCGTTAGTTAACTGTCCCAACTTCCACCCTGATGTCTTTACACACTAAAACAATTAAAGAAAACAAGATAAAAAAAGAATTAGAAACAAATGGGATTCATATCAACGGATGATCAATGAGATTGTGTATTAAAATCAATACACAGTTTATTTAATTGGTTTAAATATCAATTATTACTAAGGAAAATGGGGTCACCGGGTTTAAATTACAGCTCTGTGACAACAAAAACCACTGTGCAAGAGACACTCACTGTTGTTGTGACCGTGTCTCTGGCTGTAAACAAATGTCAGAATATGAAAGACAGGCCAGCTGGTGTCAAAACACTCACATAAGTCATGTGTTATTCCGTTTTTTTGTTTTTTCATGTGTAATGACTGTCAGCACTTAGAGGAAACCAGGAGCTGAATTTAGAGGCTTCGCCACATGTGCACTTTTGACGCAAGAGGGAAAGGAGATGGACAAACACGCCAATGCTCCACGGGGACAGGTTTGGACAGGAGACGGCAGTGATAAATGTCTGCAGATCAAATTAAATCAGTGTCCAACATCTTTGGCAAAAACAACGGTGGGATTAATACAGGCAAATCCAGAACTGCAGAACCTCAGTGGAACAGAGAGATAGAGAGAAGACGGGAGATAAGAGATGGACGTGAGAGACCACGTGAAGATGTCTCCTCTGTCCACACACGTAACCATTTATCCCTTTTATCCCAGGTTACGGCTGGGTGATTCAACAATTAAAATAATTACTTTAATAGCAAAATAACAGAAATTCAATACTCACATGCCGGCCACTTTATTAGGTACACCAGTTCAACCGCTTGTTGACACAAATATCTAAATCAGCCAATCACATGGAAGCAGCTCAACGCATTTAGACATGAAGACACGGTGATGAGGACATGGTCTGTATTTCAGAAACTACTGATCAGCTGGGGTTTTCACACACAACCATCTCTTGAGAGGTGGATAAGGAGGTGGAAATGACCTCTGAGCAACAGTCAGAGGAGAATGACCAGACTCTTCTAGTTCTAGGTCACAGAAAGACAACAGCTAACACCGGTTACAACCAACGTAAGAAGATCATCTCTGAACATGAAAACCCTTGAATCAATTGAACCTGCAGCAGCAGAAGACAACACGGGGTGGCGCTCTTGAGACCGGGAGCCACAGTAGCTCAGTGATAGTATTATTTCAACCTGATTCCCGGCTCAGATTGCTCCTGATGGAAGCGTGTGAATGGGTATGAAAGATGTGTGATAACGTGGTCATGAAGATGAGGAGAAAATGATTTCGCCTAAATTTATTAGGCGTTGTGTACCTAATAAATTGGCGGGTTGGTGAATACACGTTTATGTAGGCAAACCAAGGCGAGATTTCAGGAGATTTCCAACCACAGTGACTTTGCTGTAAACAAACAGGAACGGTGATTCCATCATGGGCCCCCTCTCAGCTTGGGGCCCCAGGCAATTGCCTGCTTTTCAACAGCCCTGCTTTCAGTGTTGTACCTCACACAACTGTTAGACGTTTCCTGCCTCTTAAGAAGTTTTAAACCACAACAAACTGGTTTCTTTGACTTTCACTCACAATCACAAATTAACCTCTAATAAAAATCGGACATATATTGCGATAATTATCATTATCGACTGATTTAGGATGAACTTTGTGGACACACCGGCGCCCAGCCCCGTCAAACGTCATCTCACAGGATAGGGTACAATCAACCAGTCATGTAAAAAGGTGTGCATTAGTGCAAATGTAAAAATGGATTTTTAATAAACACACGGAGCACAATGAAAACAGGTCATGAACTGAACCGGAGAACGCGAGCAGAGACAGACGGAGAGACAAGTTTGTGCCCCTCACAACATGCAGTCAAAGAAACACCAGCGTGCCAAGTTTGTGCTTTTAAAAAGTCTCTTCTCATTAAAAAAAAACAAAAAAAAAAACATCTGCCATGCAAATTCCGTGTGTCATGCCTGCATGTTTCCACGTTTGTGTAGCACTGCAAAAAAAAATATAATCTAAAAACAGATGAGACAGCTTGTGTATATTAGAAATACAAGGACATAGCAGTGAAGGAATTAAAATGCCACATGAGTGTGTATGTGTGTGCTTTGTCTTAAAATGTCAATCGACAGCCTACACATGCAGATACTCCTGTATGTGTGTGTGTTTGAGGGCACCACTGAACAGAGATGAAGGATGAAGATGAAGAGGGAGACAATAATCAGGGAGGTGATGACAGCAGTTTGGATCATTCTGCCTCACTTTGCCTCCATTCTGCTTCCGATCTGGTTTGACCGGCTCGTCCACAGAGCACAGAGCGGGTTATCACCTGGGCCACGTCCACGTGTCCGGTTCTTCAATTGAACCACAAAATCTTGGATTCCTGTGTTTTCCTGTTTTTAGTTGCAGTCCTTTTGCAGCTCTGTGTGTTTGTGTGTGCGTGTGTGTGTGTGTGTGTGTTTGGCTCAGACGTCTCTTGGTCGGGCTGGTTTGGTTCCTGTGGGTCTGGAAGTGTCCCGGTTTTGACTGAGCCTGTCGGGTCTTGTTCTGAAGCAGTGACAGGAAAACAGGCGGTTCCGTTTGGGCCGGGCAGTGTGGACGGTTTGATGAATCATCAGCGGGTCGAGCCAGAGTTTGCTGCAGCCGTTTTTTTTTTTTAAATCTGTAGCCATTTTGACGTCACGACTCCCATCTCTGATGTTAAATTTAGATTTTAGAGATTATCTGTCCTGCTACCACAATGTTACAGTCTCACTGATGCTGCCAGGACGTTTCACTGGTGGAAACGTGGCGTCTGCTGTCGTACTGTTGCAGATACAGTCACATGACTGGAAAGAGCTGAGCTCTACTGGAATTCAGATTACTTCACCATGTCAGTTCACAGCACCACAGTGAGTGATATGACTACACAACCTTTTCTTTGCAAAGCATTAATAGTCTTACAGAGCGACAATGTCAACAAGGACACAGACTGGGTGTGTCTGGTTGGAAGAAATCTAGTAGACACTCTAACTGGTCTGGTTTGGGTGTTTCTGGGTTGTTTTGGGGGATTTAGTCGCGTTTTGTGCTCAATGTTTAGCATCAGAGCCGGGTAAGGATAGCTTTGTTGTCCTGGGTTACGTCTGCTTGGTAAAGAATCTGGCTCTGGGTTAGAGGTTCAGTCAGTAAAAGGTACTAGATTTCAGGACAGTCCAGAATGGGATGTGGTTCTGGTTACTTGCTCAGTGGAAACTACTGCTGGACCCGGGTCGGGCTTGACTGGTGGTTCGTGGAGCACCGTACAGGGTCACCGATGCTATGTGGTTATTCTGCATCACCTGGGAGAGGAAGCAAGACCGTGACACGTCAGCGTGGAGTTGAAACAACTCAGAAAATAATCAGTTCAAACTCAATTTTCAAGGTTTTTGATTAAAATAAGCAGCAGTTTGTGTTTGTATCTATGGTGTCAGTAGCTGTGAACTTACTGAGAATAAAACTTAAGTTTGATACTGAACTTACAAAGTTTCTATTACATTGTTATGTAAACAGGAGCTTGTCCAAACACTGGCTATGGATTAAGAGCAGTATCACTTGACTGCTAACTACACCTACAGAAACTAAAAGATTCTGACCTCAAAGATCATCCGCTGCAGTCCGAAACAGAAGGTAGAGCCAAATGGGTTGGTGTTATTGGCTGAAGACGACCTAGCAAACACAAACATATAATGATTAAGCCACTTATCTAGATACTATTCAAATTATCTGGAAAATGTAGTAAAAATGCTGATGTGTATTAACAGGGTTTCATCAGTGATGACGACGGAGAATGTGAATCCACATTACCTGTGCAACACTACGGGTTTCTCCATCGGGTGACCAAGCAGTTCCTGAATCTGGTCCCACTGAGTAAGACAAACACAAGTTTAACAGATAAACAGACAGAGACAGGAAAAAAAGACATAACAAAGCTTTTAATCCACTCTCAACACTGGTGTATACACCATGGTGACACAATGAACCTGTACAAAGAGGTGGACTGAAGAAATAACAAAGAGAACATGAAAATATTACCACCTTTATTTATGGATTCTGGTTTTGGTATTTTTGGTGGAAATGGTGATATCACTGGGCTTTTCTTTTATTTTGTTCTCTGTTGTAATGTGAGAAAATGAAGAGAACTGGGTTTGACGTAGTCTGCAAAATCACAGTCCTGGGACTAATTAACACTCCACTGATCTGAAGTTTACTTGCTACGGTTGCTGCCAAACGGCAACAAACACACAAGTATTTGGCTGATTGATAAAACGTTCTAAAATGACGTAACTACATATATTCATGGCCTGAAACACGAGGTTTACACGTGTTTGCTCAAACTGGGCTTTAAGAACAGTGATGTTAAATGAAAAGGTATTGAGCAGACAGAATGAATAAAACTTAAGTGTCTGAAAGAGATATTAAGTCAAGAGACCACAAACATCTGGCAACATGTAACTATGACAGTGTATGATATCCATAACTGACCTTGTTGTTGGTGGTTAAAATGCAGTCCTCTGTCTGAGAATGAGTTCCTTCTGAAGTACAACAGAAAAACATGCAATCAATGAAATAAAATAAGGATTTAAAATCATGTTACAGTATAAATGCTGGGGCATAACAAAAGCTAATTCTTTTAGACAGAAAAGGTCTCACCTTTTTTGATGACCAATGGAATCTTAAAGTCACATCGATGATATCTGTGACGACAGAGAAAAAACTTTTTATTTAATCAAAGGTTTTATCAACTATTGTGAGGAAAGAGTGTGGATGTAAAACTGTTGAGTGCATGAAAACTTAGATGTTTACATATTGAAGTTGTAATGTCCAGGATAGTTGGTATGTAGGACAAACTTCTTAACCAGGTGAGACGTCGAGTCAAACAGGATATCCTGAAAAACAACGACAACACAGTCATCAGGACGGCTTTGTCACCGTGTGGTTGACCAGAGCGGCTCACTGCAGCCTTATCTACTGTCAACAGCGGGTGAGCAAATGCAGATAAAGGCAGGAATAAACCCCAACACTCGCTCATACGAGGTAACTGTGCAGTGAAGGATCTGAACAGCTGCAGATAAGTGTATCTTGTTGACTTTCCCTGCCCCGATTCTCCAAACACGCATGTGGAAATCAGACTGTAACAAAAGGTTCGAGGCTGATATTTCATATCACAGTCGCAGACAAACATGGATTAGACAAAGAATTTGTGAGAGCATCTGAAAGAGGACATTTCTGTGTGAAATGACTGGAGACAAACTGTCGACAGTGTGCTGCAGGGATTAAAAGAGTCATGACTGTCACACCATGTGTCACTCTATAAACACAAACAACAAATATAAACACAAACAAACACAGGCTGCAAGTACATACCACTCCGAGGGTGAAGTAGTTGAAAAAGTAGTCGTTACATTTAGAAGGAACCTGCTTGTGAGGCGATGGAGAGTGGATCTTCATCTAAAACAAACAAACAAGGGTTTGACTTAGTTTGGGGTGTTTAAATGGCAGCTATTTACTGTTGAATTACTGCAACCTTTTACCTTTATTTTTCCTTTAACTTAACCTTAACCAACCAAGAGCGAGTACAGTTACTAGGACAATCTACAGTAGCGCGAAGTCACACTGAAAATGTGAAAATATTGACTAGCATTAAGAGCTGTAGTAGCCAGGATCACTAGAAAAATAATTAATTTTTGAGTGTAATCCACAGTTGTGCCCCTCACACCAGATGAGCCAAACATACACACTTTATATGTGGAAAAATAAACCTTTTTATTTTGCTTTACAGTGTACGCCGTGTTTACCAACGCCGAAATATTGATTTTTTTTTTCACACTGCACACACGACTGCTAAAGAACAACCAATAAAACCTCTTTTTTTGGACTGCCTTGTGATTGGTTCAAGTCTGTCATCAAAGGCCAGAGGCTGTGAATGCTTGATTGACATTATGTCTCAAAAACATAAAAAATATGCAGTCTACCACAACATTTAAAGAGTGCACATCTCAAATAGGTCCTAGTAATATACAGTGCATAGAATCACAAGCAGCAGATGCAACATCAGCACGTGTAAGATGAGCGTTTTCATACCTTGTCCTCAGACTTATAGAAGATTTTATGTGGTGAGCCCAGAGCACCGAGTACATCCTGACAGGAATCTCCAAAGTAGATATTCCTCTCCAGGAACCTCACTTTTGCATCGGCCATGACACCTGGACCACAAGCTGCTCCCAAACAGAAGAGACGAGAGAAAACACAAACACTACATCAAGAAGAATAGTAGATTAAAAAAAAAAAAAACAAGAACAACAACAACAACAACAGAGCAGTTTATTAGGAGCATCATAATATATCTGGTCTGTGGTACAGACAGTTATTTCAGGTATGGACTCAACAATATGCTGAAGGCAGGGTAGCCCATGGCCAAGAGGAAGGGAACTAGGTTTGTAAATAAAAATTCCATTTACATATGTTGGAAAAAGGTGGGACACAGTCTAGGTAACAAAGTCCAGGCCTGATAGTATTCTTATGGAAGTAACCATTCTTTCATTTGCTGGTTTAACAGTCGCAGTAAAGGACAGGAACAGCCTAATTCATATTGTAAAAGTCTGTTAAAAATCATCAAAACTAAAAATGACTGACTTGAATTCCCTCTAGTAGTAATGTGTCATCAAAAAGGCCAAAAGTATAATTACTAATGACCATATACTTGGCAGTGAATTTACACTGATGCCATCGGGACGACGTTATGTGCAACCTCCCAGGAAGACAAACCGATACTCTAAGTCATTTGTTCCTTCTGCTGTCACATTATTGAATGCAGTGACAACTTAATTTAAGGGGTTATGGTTAAGGGATATGTGCAATACACCTATAGGCTCTATTTATTTATTTGTTGAACTTATTATTGCATATATTTATATATATAGTTTTTTTTTTTAAATCATTGCATTATGTTTTTAATACAGAGCTTAGAACGTTCTTTCCCACATGCCGTGTAATGTTTCCTCATGCACTCTGTTTGATTCGTGTCTCAGTGAATGGTTGTGTGGAGCGGTGACACTGTGGAAACTGAATTATCCTAAGGGGATAAATAAAGTTATCTGTACCTGTATCCATTATTAGATTGTGAACTGTGGCTGCATATGGACAGAAATATTTTTCACACACCATCACTAGCTTTAGGCAGGATGGATTCACTGATTCATGGTGTTGACATGAAATTCTGAGTCTATCATCAGCAGCCTCGGCAGAAATCCAGGCTGCAGTTTTCCAGTCTTTAGAAGTCCTGGTTTGGTGAGTCTGTGTTTACTGCAGTCTCAGATTTTTGCTCTTGGCTGACAGGAGTGGAACATGACATGGTCTTCCACTGTTATATTACATCAGCCAAGTGGTTTCACATGATTTCTGGGATGCTTTTCTGCTGATCGGTTATACAGAGTTGTTATCTAAATCATTGTAGACTTTCTGTCAGTTCCAATAAGTCTGATCATTCCCTGATTCCCTGACCGCTCTCTTCAACAAAACACTATATGAAAGAGCTGTCACTCCCTAGATGTTTGTTTCACACATGTGTGAATTTAATCAGCAGTTTCACAAATACTAAAACCAGCCCAACCAAGAAAACGCACAAATAAAGCACAATAATACCTGCAGTGAGAAGGCGGAGTTTGAGCCCCAGAGGCCCTGCCCGATCTCTGAGGACATCTACACACTCTGCAAAGATGTTACCAAGGAAACAAGCCAACGGCATAGCTGGAGCTCTGAGAACAGAGTGGAGAGTGTTTTGTGTTCTACAGTTGTTCAGTGTATCAAAATCAAATCATTTGTTCTTATAGTGGCAAATCATTATCTCAAGACAGTTAACATTATAAAGCCATGACCTACAATGCATTATGGGTCATAATGTATAAAATAAGGACTCCATGTGTATAGTATATCTAGAAACAATCCGAGTTGCGGCAACTCCATTAATTTAAATTAAATCAACAGAGTATTTTCATTATTTTATATTGAGGATTTGCTAGAAATAGAAATATGTGTGTGTGTGTGTGTGTGTGTGTGTGTGTGGGTATGTACTTTGTTTCCTGCAGATTGTTGCCAGTGTAGATGTGCATCCTCTTGACCATAGCCCCGTGTGGAATCTGCAGGGAGGCCAAACCCAGGGCAAAGTTAGGCTGCCAAGGCAAAACAGTTGCGAGTAATGCGGAACAATGAGTTGGGTTAATTTTTCATCGTATGTTTTGACAAGGGATAATAAGGCAGGATAAAGCACAGTGGACACACATATATTAACTGGATTCCAGAATGAAAAACTCAATATGTTTTCACTGATAAGTGACAATAACTTTTAGGATTACAAGTAATTTGCAGAAGAAATGTCCTTGTAGCAATACAGGTTTTCTACATTGAGACAATTTTATTATATAAAACACATTTGGCTTAAAAAATAATCTCAGGCCTACAGTTGTCATCATGATAAACAGGAAAAAAAACTACAGCTGTGTGTAGAAAGAAAATAAATATGTAAATATTTGCTCTGTTCCTGAACAAAACTATAGACAAATAAAAACAAACAAGCACAAGATGTTGTTTCAGTAAATCAAACAAATTCATTCAATTGGGTCCTCAGCATGCAGCTCAGGTTTTATAGAGCGGTTAATTAAAAAAATCAATACAATTTCAGTGGTATTTCACATGGAGCGGCATGTCAACGCAAAACACCAAATACTGTAGCTAAAATACAAGATATGAGGAACTGGAGAGAAGCAGTCACAACATCATTCCATGATTTAAGCTTTCACAGTAGTGAGCTGCAGAAAGGAGGCAGATGGCAACAGGTAAATGACGTGCATCTCCCAGGACTGATACACTTATCAATGCATTAAAAAACCCCACTTTCTCCATATAGCAGTAAAAACAACAAAGGTGCAGTTTGCAGGTAGATGTTTGTGTGCAAATATGACACAAGTAACAATCTCGAAAACAAAATGCTACTGTTGTGTTTCTGCGTCGTCTTTGAATATAATTTATTTAGCTTCAAGACCCTGAACTTCTGGTTTCAGCTGGAATATTTACTACTCACTTAAAAACTGAAATGAGAGCCTTCCACATCATAGGCGTTGTCACATTGTTTCAATGTTTCAAAACAAGGATTTGATTAGGTTCACTTAATCATCATCAAAATCCTGTGCCCAAGATTGAACAAGCCACAAGACGATCACATTCTCAATATGCACTTAGTATCTTTAATATTCAGTCTCATTGTACTTTTTTTATGACAGTGTAAGAGCAAGAGATGACCACTCAGAGACATTGTGCTTAGAGCAAACACAGCGCTCGACCTCAGACTGCCTGTATAAATGGTAATCACTTAAAAATCACAAGGCTGGTCTGATTTCCCAGGGGTGAGAAGAAATATCCACTCAGCTCTTCTGTAACCGACTGACATGCAAAATTAATGAAATTATTCTCACCTCATACTTTGGAGCTTCATTCCAGGAGTCCAACTGGAAGGAAAAGGACAGTCCTCGAAAGTTGAGATGGAACAACTGCTCTGCAGCGTTGTAAACTGGTGTGAGGAAGGGAAGAGGACGTTTATTACAGAGGAAAAAGGGGTCAAAAGCGTGGGTTAATTTTTCTTGTGTTTCATTAAGTACCTCCAGGGTGCGTAGCTCCAAACGACTGGTCTATTTGTTCTATTGTGGGGGCAATGGCCTGAGAGTTGAAATGGACTCCACTGAAACATAATACACACACAGAGAGACACCGTTAAATGTATTAACATGCATACAGGCTGTGCCGCATTAGTTGAGGGGCCACTGGAAGCAGTATAATCCTGCACACATATCATTGCCCATTGGGGAAGTGATCCTAGACTCAGTTAAGGAAACATTAATGCAGGCAGGCTCCATTATTGTGACGCCACTCTCAGTGTAGTCTCCTGGTGCAGAGCTATGACTTAAAAGTGGCCTCTCTAGTAGCAGAAAAACAGACACAACAGCTGAAAGTCTGACATGGTTTACTCCTTCAACTTGATTGTGACACTGTATGTCTACTCACCAGTATTTCAACTTGACTTTGCTCAGGTCATACACTTCAATCACCTGTCACCCACAAAAGATCAGAACCGTTAGGCAAGACAAGACAAGACAAAGAGGCAGTTAAATATTAATACACAAGGCCAAAAGAGATTTAATTCCCCTGCTAATTGTCTGGAAATAGGTAGGAGCAGATTTTGAAACAGAGTTAAGCTACTGCTGTTTCAGTCCTGTGGAGAAAATCCCACTCTATATGTATGTATGTATACACACTCATATACACACACATATATATATATATATATATATATATATATATATACATATATATACATATATATATATATGTATATGTATATATATATATTTCAGTCTATATATATATGCTGTTTCAGTCCTGTGGAGAAAATCCCACTCTATATGTATGTGTGTGTGTATATATAATTTGTTGTATAATATACAATATATATATATATATATATATATATATATATATATATATATATATATATATATATATATATATAAAATAACATTAACATTAGTCCCTCACACACCATTTATGTGGCTGCCTTCTGAGAGTCTTTTGTTTGTAAAAATCAACAACTTTCACCTTCAGTCTCTGATTTGTGGCATCAAACAGCAGTTTAATCCCATCCTGAGTCAAGTTCAGTATAAGGTCATGGCTGAGTGGTGTCTGTAGGGGAAGATAAACAAACTAATTAACACAGAGTTGGGGCAGATGTGCCGTCATGCAGATATGCAGAAAGATGAATTATGAGGACCAGCTGCTTTTGGGGACGACTTACAACAACAGCATAGTCATTTAGACATTAACAAACTCCCTATTTCATGTTTTAAAATTATGATTCTGGAGATTTTTTTTAAATATATCTAGATTGAAACTGCAATTTTACAGCTGATAGTAATTCTACCAAATTCACAAAACAATACATTAGCTTTCCATCCTTCTGTCACAGTAATATTATAGTTGTTAATATTACTATTCTCTTTTCAGGCAATAAGGGCCTTTAATTTAGTACATCTGTGACAAAATTATACATGGTAATTAAAGTTAAAATATTTTGTGGTATTAATGAACGACTGGAACTTCTCCTACCAAACAGGAAAGCCTCAGAACACTTACTGCCCTTAAGGGGATTCCTACATAAGCGGAGTATGTGCATGTGTGTATGTGTGAGTACATTCTTTTTACCTGCTCACTGTAAAGCACCTGGACATTTTTGATGATGCGGCAGTGTTTCTGTAGGATAGAGATGGCCTGGGCCAATGGCATCCCTGAGAACATAGACATAAGAAAACAAACTCAATGAAGGAGCACAACAAATTATGTGTAATTACATTTTAGCACGCAACAGTAAACCAGGAAACTAATATGTAATGAAAATAATTACCTACAATAAGGAAGTCATGCTTTTGCTTATCTGCTGGTTAAGAAGTTAGCTATCAAAATAAGGGCAGATTTATTTATTTCAGAACCATATTCTGGATTATTTTTTTATACAACTGTGAGAAAGGGTAGTACGGACAGCAAGGAATAGTCGCCTTGGCAGAGGTTTGCACTCTTATGAGTGCTTTCTCTAGTTCACTCTTTCTTTCTCTCAGCTCCTCCCAATGTTTGGTGTTGCTTAAACAGATATTTTTCCACCTATTAGTCATATTTTTTTCATCCTTTCTAAATATACCCTATTGGTTTATAAAGACCTTGGACCAAGAACATGATGGTTGTGCTCCTCCAGTGGCTGGATATATTAGGCAATTTAGGGGTTTAGTGTGTTGCCCAGGGACACAGACACATATAGAACAGAGAAGTGGTGAAAAGAAAACCCTCAATCCTCCATTTGGGAGATGACTACACTATGCCACAGCTGCCCTTTTTCTCTAGTTCTGTGTATGAGATGAAAACAATTTTATCTGTATAGCATCAAATCAAAACACACATCATATCAAGTACACGATATGTATTGTAGTAATGATTATTAAACAGAAAGCAGGTTCTACAGGTGCGTCTGTTTCTTAAATCTGTATAGTATAAACGATAAGAATCATCAAAGCTGTTGCTTCTGCTTTCAAATCAGTTTTTAATGTACTGATAGTGTTGGAAACTGAGCTTTAGAATAGGTTTTAATTAGTTTTAACATGACAGGATAGCTTGTAGTCTCCTTCTGCATATGACACATGTGAGTTATGTTCTCTCATAAAGTTGTAATTAGGGCCGAAACAATTACCTGATTAATCGATTACTGGATTAGTCGTCTATTTTGATAATTTATTAGTTGGTTTGTTTTCTGATTCTTCAGCTTCTTAAATGTGAACATTTGCTGCGCAATACAACAAAGAAATCTTAAAACACTGAATCATTTTGGTTTCTGTACAAAACAGTTGAGAACATCATCTTTTCCAGGTGTGAAAAACACAGTATTAATCTTATTATAAACGATTAGTCATTGTAATACTCACCTAAGGCGAATTCCCATTGCTCATTTCCTAGTGATCTCTCAGGCACCACCTCAAGATCCAGCATTGGCGTGTAGTTGAGGGGGGGCAGTTCACCTCACCAAGACACAATGGGACCCTCTGAGGGACCCTTTCTCTCCACCTATCTGTCCCTAATCACAGTGTTGTCTCACAATATTTTAAGCAGGCTATTTTAACACATAACTGCCTACTTATTTTTCCAAATAAACGCTTTATTCATGAAAGTGAGACTCAAGCAGCCACTCAACCTTTGCTTTACAGTAAGAAGTAATCACTGTATCACGTCATACGTTAAAAATGATACGAAATAACAATGATAAAATGTGTGAAATGTTTTTTTAATGATGTCCACAATGCCACCTAAGCATCAGGTTTAAATAACATAATAAAATAAAAACACGTTTCCCAGTAAGAGTTCACAGCTTGCACACAAACAAATTACGCAACCTGTCAGCAAACTTGAACACTGAAAAGGGACAGCTGGCAGTGAACCTGCTGCTGTGTGTTTGCGGTGTTTAATAATCGATACAGAACACACTAACCAAGGCAAAAACAAAAGGATGGCTCAAACATGACACAGACGTCCGTTTTAAAAAGTGAGCATCAGTTTGTTTGGTGTCCCGTGACTGTCAGAGCACCTGATCCAGTGATAACCAAAGCTAAAATTACACAGGCACGAATATACTTTGTGCAAACACCAGTATTATCACACTTAGCTGTCCTTATCTGTCACTGTCGGTCGGTTACGAAAGCACCAAAGCTTGACAACAAGTCTGTTTCTTTGCGCGAGTGGGCTAATGTTAGCTGACGAGCTAGCTGTCCCTCCTTTTCACGTCCCCCCCTTTTTTAAGTTTACATATAAATAACGTCTTGGCGTAAATACAATAACGCCAAGACACATAAGAATGGATTTTGCTGTTCAGACTGGCACGACATAGACAAAGAGAGCTACTGCCTCTGCTGTTTTTCTCTCCTCCTTCCACCGAAGCTCTGGAGCTAGCTCTTCTGCTAAGTGCGCAAATTCAAAGTCCTCACGCGACGAGACGCCTCCCGCACTATTAGCAAACTCGTACCGCGGGTGAATGTCCTCCGTGTGTCCCGTTCACTTTCTTCAGTGTCCGCAGACAGAGAAGAGCAACACGGCATCCGAACAACAGCTACTTGAGGCATCAACAACAGTCAGCCAGAAGGATCAGCTGATAATTCAACTTCCGATGTACGACGCCAGTTCTTGGTTGACGCGATGACGTCATCGTCAGCTGACAACATTCGACAGAAATGGCGGTAAAGACCGATAGCTTATTAAGACATTTTACGCAAATAAAACTACAATTGCACAGGATTTGGAGGTTGTATTGGCAGAAAGTGAATACAATATTTGGTTTTCGTACCCTTGAAGCTTTTCCATTATGGAAAAGTGCCATTAGTAAATCAACAACAGCCACCAGTATGACCCAATGATGTCACTATCAGCTGTCAACAGTCAACACAATAGCAGAAAAGACAATTAGCTCATTTAGCTCGCTTGCCGAGGTGAAAGGGTACTTTAATAAACTACTAAAGTAAAAGTATTTATTTTGTGAAATTACAAGTGAAGGTCCAATGTGTAACATTTGGTAGGTTTATTGACAGAAATTGAATATTAAATACTCAGAATTATGTTTATTTTACAACTGCAAACCCAGAGGAATTACATTGTTTCTGGATGCTTAGACCACCGTAGTTCTGTGACACACTTGGGGTGACTGAATGAGTCCTCAGTTTGTCACAATCTGCAGTGTCACTGTTAGATATCAGCACTTCCATCCAAATCGGTCCTTTACTTTTTTTTGTTATTCTGCTCACAGTGTGCCAATGCGGCAAACGCATAACCTCACTGGTGGAGGTAATAAAATGGTATTGATTATCTGTCATGCTGTCGTGGCCTATTGGCAGAAATTGTTATTGGTATTAGCGGCACCCCTTTCACAACTAGTGTTGATTTGCCTGCTAATGTTGAGGGAAGACATAACTAAGCCTGTGCTTGAGATGTTATGGATATGTCAATTCATTAGTAGCAAAGTAGTTTTTTATTCTACTTTCTCTGTAAAACAGGTCATTTTCAAGAATTATACAGATGTTAGTGCATCACTGAGTGTAAAAACAAAACCAGAAACAAATACATTGATTCATACATGTTTATTATGAAAAACATCCAACACTTTGAATTGAATATCTCATGTTTTAGATCCCTCTGAGATGACAAGCACAACCTTAAAACAGAGGACAAGACAGACTGCGCACACACAGAGAAGAGAAACTGAAAGGGTGTGTACAAGCCATTAGATATCACAGAGCTCTTTGGATCTCTGACTATTAAACAAAAGTATAAATAACTTACACATATTAAAAGATAAACAGTTAAGTTAAAAAGAACAAGTAAGAAAAGAAAGAAAAGTGTTTGTTTATGTTTTGCCTTAATGCCTGCATTAAGAAAACTGGACGATTGGGAGTCAACTAAGTGTTTTACATCTAATCATCAAAATTATGAAATAATGATGGCTTGTGTGGTGGGGATAAAGTGGACATTGTAATCACTTTCTTAGGATAACCATATATATACTTGCTTATGTTGCTTAAAATGATGATGTGTTTGAAACTATTTATCTTCATGTTGGATTAAGTGTAGTAAAGTTCATAAGACCTGGGAACTATGGCACCTCTTCACAGTGTGAGGAAAGTTCAACACTGCTGCAACATTCATACTTCTTCTCAAAGAAAACCTCTATTGTCAGATGAACATGTTTCGGCTTGCCTTCTATGGGTCCTCCACAAGTCTGACGGAGACCACAAGCTGAAACGTGTTTATTATATTTATTTATTTACACTGTCAAAGACTATTTTGCATCTTCTGATTTAATGAGACCACCTATGGCTTGTAATATTAATGTTAAATTGGTGTTTCATCGCAGTGTGGCAGGTAAACAGCTGAGCCCATTGTCTAAATATAGGATCTTCACTCATAACTTACCAAAGCCATCCCCAAACCGTGCTACCTGCATCTTGCTTCTAACTGTAATTGTTCATATCCAATCCTCTGTCAGTCTCCACTTATCTTGACTTTGACACAGCCACAATTCTCCCACATGTTGTCATGCCTTCTTCTGACACATTACTTTAATATTTACAGTCAACAAAGCCACATCGCTCCTCATCTGCTGGACTTTTCAACTTAACAACACCAACCTGAGCCCAGATGACAAAAATCCACTTTCAAATCTCTGTGGAATAGATATACAATGAGATTTCTGTTGGGAAAGGTCATTTCCTGACCTTAAGATATCAAATTGTTGTTTCCAAATAACAAGATGAAAATTCTGTATTATTTCACAGAAAATGCCCAAAAAACCATGATTTGGTCTTCTTAATAGTTTATATAACTTTAATAGGGTTGCAGAAATCTGAATTTTTAAAAATTTGATTTAGCTTTAAAGTTCAATCAGTTCCCGTCAGGTCTTTTGTATTCTAACCTCTGATATAACCTCTACATAGATGGTCAACTTGTGGTCCTATCATCATGTGGTTTTTCAATCTTCACAAATGGTTACTTTAAGCAAAAACACCAAGAATTGTAAATAGTTACAAACACACGGAACAGTGTACAAAAAATTATTTTCGTTTATGTAAAGCCTAATCTTCTGAACACGTCATATCGACAAGTTTTTCTTGGTTACAGTAATGATCATAAAACCGTTGAATGCTGTCAAGGTAAAACACACTAGAAAACGAAACAAGCTTCTTCTTGCACAATATATATATATGTAAAAACATTTCTGTTGCCTAATAACAGGGCTTGAGTCAATCCACATTCAATGTATTTAACCCAGGAAGTGGATTTCCTTGAGAAGAATCTTAACAAAACAAAAACAATAAAAAAAAGAACATGAATAAAAAGGAAACGCATGAGAAAACTACAATTTACATAAGTCCTCAAAACCCCACAGAGGGAGGCATCTCGAGACACTTTTCAACTTGACATAACATAGGGCTACTGCTACTGATACTACTAGCTCATAACAAAAGCTGAAAGTGGACGAAAATGAGTACATACACAGAAATAGTAGTAATATAAAAAGTAAACATCATGACTTTCACACATGCAAAAAAAAAAGTTCAGATAAGAAAACATACCATTTCATTACACTAGTGCTGTAACAGGAGAGGGAATAATGTAGACTGCAGGCTTTTCCAGTCCTTCAGTGATGAGGAATCTGTGGGTGATTGATGGATCAATATAGGGAGTGTATAAATAAACTTAATATTTACTGGCATAGACTAGATCTGAGATTATTTAGCATTTTTATTGTTTATAGTGTAGATTTGAGCGTTTCAATAGTTTGCTATCTATCACTTCTGGTAGAAATCCATCTGCAAATGAGGAAAAATATACTCATTCTTTTTCTTATTTGACTTTTGAAAAATTTTCTGAGGCCGTGGAGAACGTCATTCTCCTTCACTTTCCTCAAAAATTCAAAATCACACCAGTTTGTAATTATGTGGTTTCATAGTACAGCAGTATCATGTTATAACAAATGTGAGATTTTGGGCAAATGTGCGCACAGACTGACTTACAGGAGGACACAGATGCCTTGAACGTGCTGCTGTTTGCAAGGACACACCTAAAGAGAGAGCTTTGAATCACCCACTTATTCCTGATCAAAGCTGTGCACAGAGTGCTCTGACGATAAATAGACTGCACAGGGAACAAACAGAGAACACAGTTCCAACTGTGTTTGGTTTAACATGCATGTCCAGAGAATCCCCACTGAGGAACAAGACTGATTGTATTTCATAGTGCAAAACCCCTTGGAAGACAAAGGACGTTTGATTGAACCCGCCCGCAAAACTCCTCCCTATAAAAAAACAAAAAAAACACAACCACCTCATCGTTTCAACATTTTTCTTCCAGAGCCAAAGAAAGTGGAGCTTGCAGCAGTTTTCTTTGTCGACCATCCTGCCTCGAGGTTGTTGAGACAAAACCTTCAGTTCTGTTGTTGTTGTTGTTGTGAGTTTCTCAGCATAATGACGGTTAGAGGAATAATTCAAATTATTGTACAACAAACACTTTGTAACCGTACCAACTTCTCTTTGGATGCTTTTCTCCGATTTGCCTTCGTTTAAAAAAAGAAAAAAAAATTTCAACATAAGCCTCTTCCTCTATAATCCCCTCTCCCCTTCCTTCCTCCCTCCTTCCCTCTTTCCAGCAAAGCGAACTTTGGTCTCAGAAAACAGCAGGTTTCAGGAAGTGAGCTGGGTACGGTGAGGGTTAACGAGGGCATCTTAACAAATCTGAGGTGTTGTGCAACGCAGAATTGTTTTTGTCAACACCTCAGGTTTGACGTGAATGCACGACATGTAATCCTCACCGATATGCCCCGATCATGACCCTGAGCCAAATAAAGCCTCTGTCTCCCCTCCGCCTCCTCCCGCTAATGACCCCTCTACCCCCATGAGATTCCTCTCTCTCTATTTTCAATATCTTGTATTAATAGAAAATATACCTTTGGTACTTGAAAGTCACCCCCCCCCACACACACACACCCTTAAAATAATTTTAGACCTGGACAAAAAATAACATCTTAAAATTGCCTGTGTGTGTCTGAAATGCTCGCCTGACTTGAGGACAACTTCATGTCTAGATGTGTCACATTTTACGACGACGACCGCTCACGTTCCTTCCTCTGTATTAAAATATATTCAGATACTTTTTGCCCAGGTCTGTTGTGGCCTTAACTCTTTGAATTCACTATCAATACAATCAATCAATCAGGACGTTTAATGTCTTCTACATTCAGATATTGAAAGGAAAGCTTTGGCGTGTGAAGGTTATCATGTCAAACCTGTTAGAAAACAATGAGGAACAATTGGTCTACAACTGCACTTTCTCTTGACTTTGCTTTTTCAATTGATTGTATTGAAAGTGAATGGACTGCCAGCCCTGGTTTCCTCCTCTTCCTCCTTCCACTACTTCCTCCTCCTCCTCATCATCATCACTATTGTCCTCCTCCTTCTCCTCCTCCTCCTCCTCCTCCTCCTCCTCGTCCTCCTCCTCAGCGCATCTTGTGCTCTACATCAGCGTTGGCCATGTTTGAGCCAGGGCTGGGGTCCTGCTGTCGTCTGGACTGGGGAGAGAGAGGGATGGAAGTATGAAAGAGGAGAGGCGATGAAGAGAGAGAGAAAGAGATGGGAGAAGGTGAGGGGGAGAAGATGAGAGGGAGGATGAGAAAGGTACGGGAGAGAAAAATACAATAAATTAAGTACCATTTTAAAAGAAGTGAGTGTAAAGTAACAGTCTTAACCTCAGTGACAGTGGGGTTCATTTAATTACACTTATCTGAGAGTGTTTAATCATTAGGAGACACATTGGAAAGCAAGATTACATTGCCTAATATTTCAACATGGCCTCAGAATACTGAAAACTATGATGATTGCAATTATTCAAAAATAATATAATGGGGGATTTTCTGTGAATCAGTAAAATAAAGGTAAAAAATTCTGTTAATGAATATCATTTTTCCTCCAAGAGTTTGTAAAGAAGTCAACTAGACTCCAAATTGTAAAAAACCCTAACCCTAACCCTAACCCCCAAATAAAAAAATAACAAACTCAGCTAGGGTCCTGAGATTACAAAAATTCCTCAAACTGTCACTAGAGGGAGCCGTAGAGCCTTTGACCATGTGCAACGGTTAATATACTTTTCTGATGCTGATATTTTTGTCAAGGTAGCTGGCAGACAGACAGGCAGACATACAAACTGGCAGACAAGCAGGCTGTCTGAGACACACACACACATAGAGAGAGAGAGGGATCATTAGGTCATCATTAGAAGCCACCAGCATGACAAGACTTTTAAATATATTTCATGACTGGATACAGTGAGTGTACGTGTGTTTGTGAGCTCCTGGCACGACCAGCCAGCTCCTGCTGTAGAAAAATACCTGTGGTTATGTGTTTACACATAAGTGATAGCGGGGGGGGGGGGAGTTTAGGAGGGGTTAGGGTGAGACGTTGGGGGGGTGAGAACGTGTGGGCAGAGGTGAAGCAGCGAGCAGAGCAGACAGAAATGTAGACAGAGATAGTAAAGGGGTTGCTTAGTTCAACTGGAATGTCGTTTGTGTCATCTCAATGACTCACCATAATAGCAACATACACACACACACACATGCACACGCACGTACAGTATGTCATACTACCATTTTGATTCCTCGCAGCCAGACTGACTCCACTTTACTGTCTGTCTCCTCTGAAAAGCTTCTCTTCTGTTGTTTAATCAAAACGTCTGCGAGCGAATATTCACATGCACGGTTCAAGGAGAGTGACTTGGTTTTGGATCAGAGAGGAGTCACAATGAACCCGGATCAGGTCAATCCATATATGAGTGTGTGTGTGCTTTTATTAACATTTTTTTAAGGTTACGGCTGTGTTTTAGAGTTAGGATTAAAATGATGTCCATATGAATGAAGGACAGATGTGGCGATGGCGTTACACAAGTGACTACTTTCACATTATAATATGGACACTATAAACATATCTGAGGATCATGATTGCCCAAATCTTTATTTTTAGAGATTAGAGATTAGATAGAGATTCCTCCTTATGTTTGGAGATTGTATATTCTTGTTTTGTAAAGTATAAAACACAATAATCACTTTGGTTCATATTAGGGTACGGTTAAGTTTTCCGATACAGTCTTTAGTTGTGATGCGTCACAAGAACAAGTGTGTGTGTGTCCTCGCTGTCTCTCTACATCAGGGGTTTCAAAAAAATGAATGAACTGTCAATCAGGAATTAAACCAGGTTTACAGCATTAAATAACGTATAATTAATAATGAATACAGAAGAGGTGGGGGGTTATGACAAAACAAAACTGCAGCCAGCCACCAGGGGGCAATCACTTTAAGGGGCTGTCATGTTGACCATCTTATAGTCCAATGTTGAATGTAATCAGCAGACTTCATGTGGTTATTCCCTGTTTTCTGTCCCAATTTATAAACTATATGAATAATTATTTTTGTTTCCTGGAAACATTTTAAGCTCTATCTTCACAAACCTACCAGAATTAAAGCTAATCCTTTGTAAAAGTGGGATTATTAACACCAATAAAATCATCTGCTTCATTTCCTCTTCACGGTTCAACCCTAATCATGTTTGACACTTAAGGAAGCCAGAAGATTCACGGCTAAAACTCGCATACGTTATGTTCTCACAAAAATAACCTGAGACGGACTGATGGACAAAATGAAATCCAACTTGCACAATAAATTCTGCAGTAATGTGACTGTAAACAGAGAGGAGTGGAGTGTGGTGGGAGTGGTTGTTGCTAATCATACACGCAGGAGAGAGAGCTTTCTGTATCGATCCACACACAGATGGAAGCTTGCAGGGCCACTATAGGCTTCTTCACCACAACTCAATACTGGAGACGTGTGTGTGTGTGTGTGTTAAACGGGCTAAGTAAACCTATCTTTGTGAGGACATTTCGACCTTGTGAGGACATTTTGGCTGGTCCACACAACTTTAACAGGCTTTTTGAGGATTAAGACCTGATTTTAGAGTTAGGGTTAGAATTGGGTTAGGGTTAAGATAAGGGTAAAGGTTAGGGTAAGGGGCTAGGGAATGCATTATGTCCATGAGGGTCCAGCGTGTTTGTGTTTGGATTTGCTGTATCTGCAATTTGTGCACATATGTAGTATGTGTCTGTGAGCTGTGCGTGTGTGTGTGTGTGTGTGTGTGTGTGTGTGTGTGTGTGTGTGTGTGAGAGAGAGAGAGAGAGAGAGAGAGAGAGAAAGAGAGAGAGAGAGAGAGAGTCAAAGCAGGGGGTCTGATGGCGATCAATACTAATGATATATTAATGCTTTCAGTGCCAGCTCATCATTCACCACCAAATCTCTTTCTGCTGAACATTTACAGTGTGTGTGTGTGTGTGTGTGTGTGTGTGTGTGTGTAGTGGAGTTAAAAAGGCACTTCTCCTCCTGATCTATTGCTTTTCCATCCATCATTGTGACAGCTGCCCTCTGACCTTCAATGACTGGAGTATCACTGCTTTTGGATGAAAAATGTTGTATCTGTCAAAAACGACAAGGCCTCGTGAATTGAGAGGGAAACATCTTCATGTACATAAAGTCCTCGCGTCAAATAAAAAGAAAAGGAAAAAGAAAGTGTTCTTCCTTCTGAGCTTCACGATAAAGTGCTATCATGTTTTAAGTAAACTAACTACGACTGCAGACAACCTTTAAAATATGGACTTATTTATTTCACATTCCACATCCATTTATTTCCGTGTCGTATGCTAATGAGGCTCAGGATTGGTTACAGGTGTGTGATGATTCCGTTCGACTACTTCTGCCTGGCAGAGAACAGCCAGTGTGTTGCACAGATGATTTCCTGTTAATGTTAATTTGGTGGAGTTTTGAATTAATAATGACCCTCTGTGTTCTTTTTGTCAAGGTGCAGATGTTTGGGGACGGGGGTTAAATACACAACACTGCCACTAGATGTCGCACTAGCATTGGCACCAACATCTCGGCGCAAATAAATGTTTTACCGGCTCCACTTTGTGTTTTCAGTAAAAGTGTTGAGTGTTTGTGAAGCTCAGAGATATTCTGAAGGTTTGAGTCTACATCCACCTGACCCTCATATAAAAAAAGATTTTAATTAACTCATTACAGTGGATTGGAGTTGGAGAGCTGCTTTTAAGGCTGCAATTAAATATTATTTTCATAATCAATTAATCTGTCGATTATTTTCTGGATTAATCGAGTAATCGTTTGGTCCATAAATCGTTTGGTCCATTCAGTTTGAACGATTTCTTTAATAAAACTTGTTTTAATTATTAAAATTACACTCAAGCTGGGCCACACGGTGGTGTAGTGGTTAGCACTCTCGCCTTGCAGCGAGAAGACCCGGGTTCGATCCCCGGTTGGAACAAGGGCCTTTCTGCATGGAGTTTGCATGTTCTCCCCGTGTGTGCGTGGGTTCTCTCCGGGTACTCCGGCCTCCTCCCACAGTCCAAAAACATGCAATGTGGGGATAGGTAAATTGGACACTCCAAATTGACCATAGGAGTGAGTGTGAGAGTGAATGGTTGTTTGTCTCTATCTGTGTGTGGCCCTGCGATGGACTGGCGAACTGTCCAGGGTGTACCCCGCCTATCGCCCGATGTAGCTGAGATTGGCACAGCACCCCCCGCGACCCTCTGGCAGAGGATAAAGCGGTAGATGATGACTGACTGACACTCAAGCTGATTAATCGATGATCAAAATAGTTGACAATTAATTTAGTAATGGATTAATAATCTACTAATAATCATTGCAGCCCTAGCTGCTTTGTCACATTTTGACCATAGGTCCAGTGTCACAAACTTGTGTCTAAATTGAAAATAAAAATACATAATCCATGTATGAATTTTCGTGTTTTTCATTAACCTAGAATGAGCCTTTTTATATAGATCAGCTTGTTGGACCACCATGTTTTTACAGTAGCCCACAATGGACAAACTAAACATGTACTGAGTTCTGAAGCTGACTGAAGGCGACATAGGTTCTTTACAACACACTTGAAAGTGAACAGTGAGGTGAAGGATATTCAGCTGCAACATCACCAGTAAATGCTGCTCGATTTGAACACAGAACGTTGACTGAAACCTGAGCCAGTCCCAGGTCAACCTGCAGCACTCGTGGGTTATGGGTCGATTGGATCAGGACACCATTACGCCACTGTATGTGTACAACACAATTGGTTTGAAAATTTTCCATTTAAGTCTTAACTATACTGAAATGTTGAATTCATCTCTGCATTTTCTTTTTGTTAGAAAGAAAATATAAATAATAAATAATTACAAATGTAATAAGTGAGTTTAGACTGTTAGACTGAGGCTACAAACTAAGATAGCAAAGATAACACAGATTTTGGTGACTTGAGTCGTCGACTGGTGTCTTTGAATTATGGCGAGATAAACCACATCGACAGCTAACAAAAAGACTGAGAGTCATCGAGGAGACAGAGAGAGAGAGAGAGAGAGAGAGAAATGTGGATGTGTGACCACAGAAATGCGGAGGCTGAATCTGTGCAGCTACTCAGAAAAAGCTTATCAGTCACACCCAAGCACATAGTTTCTATTTAATGTAAAAAGTGCTATGAAATCATTTTTAATTATCTGAAAGATATTTTCCGGGAAATGAACAACATGAAATAGCAATATTTTGTTCTTGTTAAGAAATCAAATATTAAATACAGACACTTTTAAACAGGAGTATTGTTTGATCTCGTTGAGGAATGTCTGCAATGAGTGAGGATACATCGTCAACTCAGGCCCAGTTAAGTTCTTTGATGTTAAATCTAATGCCAGTTTAAAAATGTGATAAAACGGTGTGGTTTCTGAAGAGATAGCGGTGCTACTTATATCGATTCAACAGGAGACACAAGGTTTTCTTGTGTTTCTCTGTGAGCCTCGGGGAAGAAACATGAGATCAGTCAGATGAAAGGCCATATTTAAAAAAATCCCTCCGTTTCCTTTCATCCAGCTTGCCTCCTTTTTGCCCCCCCTCCCCTCTCTTCTCCTCATGTGCTGAGTTCCTGCCTTTCTTCTTCTCTCTAATTTCTGCAGGACCATGTGCTGCAAAGCTGTGGTGGGTCTTGATGTGTGTGTGTGTGTGTTTGTGTGCGTGTGTGTGTGCGTCATCTTGCAACACCACGCAGGCATTACAGGAAGCAGGAGCAGATATTAAAGTCATTATATTCATAGGAAATGCATGCACATGCACACACACACACACACACACACACACACACACACACACACACACACACACACACACACACACACACACACACACACACACACACACATGTGAAAAGGAAAACTACACAGACAAAGAAAATAATGGACAGACAGAAGAGTAAACAAATATATGCACATGTGTAATCACACACAGTCACACGCACACGCACAGTGGTTTAGTGCATGACAGTGTGATAGATGGTGAGAAGTGTAGGACACAGACCCTGTTCTTTTCTGCTGGTTGTCTGTCTGTGTGTCATCAGTCCCAGATTTTAGAAACCACAGGGTCCTAAAAAATAAACAATTTGGGGTTCATTCGCAGGGCGTCACCTTAAAACGGATGCCACTGATCTCCCCAAAGCCTTGCTGGGAAAAGTGAGTTTGTCTCAAGTCATTTCATTCATTTTAGGACACTTTGTAAATTCCAAACCTACTACACAAATTTGGTCATTTGAAATCAATAATCTTATGTCACTGTGACAATGTTGCATCACTTAATTATTATTATTATTATTATTATTTTTTTCAGTTTAATTGAGGCACAAAGTGAGTCAATTACTTTCCCCTCGAGGCTTTCGGGACACCTGACAAAAATGAACCAGTCATTCAGTAGCTCATCAATAGTAGTAAATCAAATCAGATTAGGTTGTATTTTCAAACTGATCATGCACTAAACTGTAGAAATTCTACTCGAGTAAGAGATAATTGAAGCACACAGCCACACATATCACACCATCCTGAGCCTTAGCCAAGTGCTAAGCAAAGAAGAAGTGGATTTGACTCTGTGTCTTTCTACTCAAACACTCTTATCTCGACATATCAGCATACATTATGTTATATTTACCACTATGCTGCATGAAGACAAATGTAGCCACAGGTTATCAGTCAGTCAAAGCAAGAAAGCTGACACAGAGAAGGTTAATATCGGCTAAATTTGACATTTTCTCTTTTTAAGAGTACATTTTCTGACTCGATTTGCAAGCAAGCTACATTTGTGACGCTTTGTCCCTCGATAGTGTTTTGTAAATCACACAATAATGTGTTTCTAGAAGGTTAAGTCTCGTCTTGCAAAGCCAGCACACACATATATAGCATATACCTGTGGTTACAGGTTTAATGACTACACCCATAAGTCAAAACAATTATGGTCAGAGGTGCAACTGACATGAAATGACATTTATCCAATGTTCGACTCTTGCAGCAGAAACTTAAGTGTCACAAGTGTTTGTCTGGCTTTGCAAGTACAAGGAAGCAGATTTTGTCCCAGTCAAATCTCTTTGAGACGACGACAAGAAGTCGCGTTAGGACGGGGACGACTGCTGTGTCCCAGGCTTTCTCACCTCCAGATCCTCTCTGTGTGATCGGTCTCTGTCTTCAAAGTCTCTGTTTCTGCGTCGAGCCTCTTCAAACGCCGCCTGGGCCAGAGCGTCCTCATGCTGCACACACAGACACACAAACAGAGAGAGAGCGAGACGTACAGTGAATACAGCATGGGTCTCAGGTCAGGTGACCAGAAAAAAAGCAGTCAGGGTGGGTGATATTAACTCCATCATGATGCTTCATTAATAATATTGGTGACAATATTTCACAGAATTTCAAAATAAAGGTGCTTATTTTGAAATGGATCGATATACGATGCAAAATTAATCTGTAAATAAAAGACATAAGAATTGTGCACAAATTGTCCCAATCTTTTTCCTTGCATTATTTTTTCATATGATTTCTATCTATTAACAACTAATAATAGTATTTTGTTTGTCTTCTCCAGTGATTCTTTTCAGCTTTTAAACTTTAAAAACTGTGTCTGGCAATTAAACTACTGAGGACAATTTTTTTCTGTCAAATTTAAACTGCACTTTGAAATAACACAATAACCGAATTACAAAGACTGGGATTTTGCAGCACATCTGACCCATTGTTTTATTATTATTCTACCACAAAGGCCCTTGGGACAGAAACAGCTTCCCGGTTACAATTAAGTTTAAATAACGCACAACACAAACAAATATCACAGAATATGAAAACAACAGTCACGTGTACGTACACAGAGAAAAGAGAACCAACAACTTTGAACATCATTTCATATCTGCAAGTTCTCATGGTTGCAGCAGAATACAGTGCAGTCAATATTTTATGGATTGATGTCGTGTTGTAAGGCTCCCTCCCATTTCAAATCAATTACAAAGTGATTACTAAACTGAGCAATCAATGCAGTAATTAACCCCAACACCAAATCTAGCGGCAGCATTTAATCCCACACTAACCGAACACCAACAAACACATTATTTAGCTGAGACTTTTTTGTCTCCTGTTTTGTTACGCGCACATACAAATTCACCACACTGTGAGTGGATTAGTTACCTGAGCCCTTTCATCATCATACTCCAGGTATCCCATCCCATCCAGCCTGTGCAGGTCGAGCCAGCCTCTCCAGATCACACACACCCCATTCAATATCATAGGAGCTCGTAAATAGACCTGCAGAAAAAGAGAGAGAGAGAGAGAGAGGGGATAACAAAGAGAGGTAACTGTCAGCAATGTTAGTACAACACGGTATGATCATGTATGTGAATTAACCGTGCAGAAAGTTTAAACCCTTACTTCTACAAAATGCGTGTTTTTCATGTTCTTATGTGTTGTTGAGTCAAAGTTATGATTCATTTTATATCGTATGTTTAAAACAAACAAACGTGATAATTGTGGAGAAGTCACAAAATAGATGTTTTTCCTTTTCTTTTTGTTCATAAAAACGAGCCAAGCAAACTTTCAACTGTGAAGCATTTCCAAATTTCACAAATTCGGTCATCTTTCATCAGATTGCCAATAGGTTATGCAGAAAAAAAGGATACAAGACACTCTATATTGCACATTCTTATAGCCTCTGTACATACGTTTTAACATAGTAATGGAAAAAGCAGCCTAAGGGTTCATCTTAATGTACTCTCACTCCAGCTGGAGATTTGAGGTCAACAAACCAAGATTTAGGCTCAAACACAGAGACAATTTGGTATTTTCATTGTCAGAATCTAACCTTAATAACAGCATGTGAGAACTGACCCAAGAACAAAGACTGTATATTAAAAATGGAAGTCAAAAAGTGAAGCCCAGGATAGGAGGAGCAGACAGCCACCAGGGGGCAGATCCACTGAATGGAAGTCGATAGAAAATGAGCTTCCTTCTCATTTGATTCATAACATTTAAGAACATTTGAAGAAGTTAGTTAGTTAGTTAACACGTTAATAATGGTCTCAGATGCTAGTTTCAGGTCTTCATCAATAGAATATGATGTCATCTTTGTAAATGATGATCCAATTTAGAGGACAATGCACATAAGAGTGAAACTAGTGTAAGTTGTCACCTGGTATCGTCCAACAGGTGCAGGTGATTTCTGTGAATCGCTTATCACAAATCTTAAGGGTTCAGTCAGAGGTTCTTCTTACTGGGTTGTAAGACTATTAAGCAAACATACTGTGTTTATATTTGTATTGTATACTTTCTGAAAACCGAGGTTGTTTTTTTAAACGAGCTATAAATATAAAATATAACTACACTTTTTTTCTTGGAATATCTCAGATGAATTTTCTGCTCCTCGTGACTCTGGTAAAAATCCTCGTACTTTTAACCTGAAGCAGGAGCAGCAACTCAGTGTGACTGCGGGTTTCATACAAAATTACAGCCCTGAGCATCAGAAGCTGTCAGCTCTTTCACAAGAATAATATAACGCTCTGTGTTTGAGAGAAGTTGGCCTCTCCTCCCTCCTCTCCCTGTTACTACCGTGAACAAGAAAAACCACCAAATACGTCAAAACCTTGTGCATGGCGACTGAGTGCCGGACCAGTCAGACACACACACACACACACACACACACACACACACACACGCGCGCACACACACAGCCAAACTAAACTGATCAGAAGTGAATATCATGTGTATCATTTTTTGGGTGCATCATTCGCACGCTGGCAGCAAACATACAACCTTTCTTCTCCCTCGGTCAGTGCTTGTGTTTTCACTGAAGTATGAAAATAACACAAAGGGTTCATCAACAACAGTCGTCTGCCCACGTGTGTCTGGTTTGACCTTGTGTCCGCGAACGAGCGAAAACAGGAGGAGAAATAACAGAGATAAAAGCCGGATGAGAAAGTGCTCACTTATATTCTATTAACAGCTTTCTCTTCCTCGCACACACACACACACACACACACACACACAGGCGAGGGTCAGGATTACTTTGACTCTCTCTTATGTTACATTGCTGTGGCCCTGTGCCAGGGGGAGCTGCAGAGTAACCCTCAAATATGTGAGTGTGTGCATGTCTGTGTGTATTTCCATGAGGTGAGAGAATGTGTAGGGACCACAGAGCGGCTCCTCTGTTTAGATTAAGCTGCGGGAGGTAAATGCATGCGGGCCAAACGCAGACTTAAGTCAACGTTTGTTTCTAAACTAGCAGAGAGAGTTCTCAAATATGACTTGATTTTGAAATAAACCGTGGGAGACCAGACACAACGGACTCTGTAACCCATTTTCAATGTTTTAATCCTGAGAAAGTCAAGACGCAGGACCACACACTTGGCGTTTAATTAATCTCAGAGGGGAGATTCCAGGGATTTGGGATCTCGCTCGTCTGATTGACCACTACGCACTTAAAGTAAAGTACTGGCTTCATAAGTTATGGACACTGTGGTTTGTCTGTAGGAACCCTCTCCTCACTAGCGCTGAAGTGAAATGTCGTTTTTGAGCCTTACAGCGGTTTCAAAAATAGTGATTTGTCGTTTTAGTTTTTTCAGTCGAAATCACAAGAAAACAAACGTTCTCAAAAATCCTCCGATTGATGTGATTGTGATACCATCACAAAACAAACATGAACTCCTTATAATCCGAAAATAGAATTGGAATGTCTGTTACTCCCGGGTTGATTAAACTTCTGTAATCAATACTCCAACATCAATAACACGTTGTGATTGTTAGATTGTTGAGTACACTCAAACTCACACAGTTGAATAATCACCTGACTGTATTTAACTTTAAGTTGTAAAATGTGACTAGATATGCATATTATTTTGTGAGTATCTATAGCTAGAGAACATTATGGAGCATTTAGGAGCCAAAGACAAACTTAAATTGTACATAGTCTGTATTTATATTGCGCTATTCTAATCTTGATGACCACTCAAAGCTGCTTTACACTACAGTGAGAGCCATTCACCCATTCACACCCATTTTCATGCAGCACATCTATGTTTCATACCCATTCAGACGCTGCTGGCACAGGCGTCAGGCGCAACATGGGGTTAAGTGTATTGCCCAAGGACAAATCGGCAGGTAGACTAGAGGAGTTCGGAATCAAACCCACAACCTTCGAGTTGAAAGACGACTTGCTGTACCACTGAGCTACATATTTGCCAAAAACGGACTCAAATGAAAACAAAAATAAGCCCAGATGTGCCGTTTGAATCTGAATGATCAACACATTTAACCACACCACTTTTACTAAGGTGATAAATCGAAGGTCAGTCGTGTTTCTGCTCATTGCTTCATTCTTTCATTAATTCATTCATTCATTCACGATAAACAAAACAAACAAACAGCAAATCTAATGTTCTATGTTCCTTCTCTTTCTCTTGTAGTTCTCGTGGGACAGTGGGAGGCTGTGTGTGTTTTTCCCAGGGTAGAAACTTTTCGGTGGTATTTATATCCAAGTAAACAAGTATTGAGGAGTAAATTAACAGAATTTAAACACTTTGATTCCAAAACATACACAGATGACTGGCTGTTTTGTTTTTTTTCTCCCTGTGTGACAGTGGGCCATCGCCACGTTCTTGCATTTTTACTCAGGCTATTTTTGGACAGCCTCTCTCTCAGGGACCTCTTTTACCACAGCTACCCACACTGCACCGGGGTTGTAGGGGAGACCGCACCCCGAGAGACTGTGGCTTTTTGTGTTTGTTCGCATGAATGTTTTACTGTGTGAGTGAATGAATGAGTGTGTGTGTGTGTGTACTTGTATTTGTTACATCTTTAGGACCTTAAACACTGACCTTGTCAGGACCAGACCAAAACCTGGTCCTAATGAGGCAGAATCAAATGTCTGCAGGAAGTGGCTGAATTTTTAAATTGCAGTTGGGTTAAGGTCGGGGTTAGTCATTAACTAGTTGTGGATAGGGTTAAGGATAAAGCTTTGTCTTGACTGTCAGGCAGTGGTGTTCTGTGAAGAATAAGAATTTCTTTCTCAATGTGTGTGTGAGTGAGAGAGGGAGAGAGAGAGAGAGAGAGGGAGAGAGAGAGAGAGAGAGAGAGAGCGGGAGAGAGAGAGAGCGGGAGAGAGAGAGCCCCCTGTTAAATGGATGTGGGGGTTGACATGGTTCTCTCTCAGAGGAAGTCTGTGGTCGGGACATTTCTACATATTTTCCCCTCTCTCTCTCTCTCTCTCTCGCTCTCTCTCTCTCTCACACACACACACACACATTGAGAAAGAAAAACATACATTGTGAAATGCAGTGGAAATTTCACCTCACTTTAAAAATTGACTGCAGACTTAGATAAGTGATGTATTTTTTCTAACGTTTACATTAAACGTCTGTGCTGCTGAGTAGAAACGTTTCCGTCCTGTTACCCTGGACCATCTTTTTCTTCTGTAACCAATCCAATCTTGATGTGATGTACATCAGAGGTAAATAGAGTAAATAAAATATAGAAAAATACAACTTAAATGACCTAAAAAGCCAAAGACAGAACAAACAATATAACAAATAAACTAGTCGAACAATAAAAACAATAAAAACAGGTAAAATCAACATCTCATATGGCTAAAAGCCATAATAATATAACTTGAGATTCTGTGACGAACATAATAAGAGCAAAACATCCTGGTCTGAATGTGTTTGTTTAGGCTAAAGTACCTGAAAAAATGCCAAACAATTTTTACAATTAAAAAGGTTGACTTTTGGCAGGATTTTATTTTACCATTTTAAGTTTGCATTGTTGTGAAAGTTGAGCATCACTATTTTTCTGCTCTCCACATCTTCAAACTATCACATTTTATTGATATACTGTCGTCTTTCCTCTCGTGCAATACGATAAATAATACGCCAGTGCAAATATCCACATTCAATACATAGACTTTATGCACTTTGTTCTCTGTGTTGTGAATAAACACGTTAATGTTTTGTTTTCTTCAGTGAGACAGATATCGTCATGTATCGCTACACAATCCTATAATACAATACTATACAATTATCGCAGAATCGTTGTATCGTGATATTATTATCGTGGACCATGTGATTCCCAGCCCTATACACAAGCTTATAAAAGCTTTACTTTTGATCTAAACACAAACGTGAGAGAGAGGGAGAGAGAGTGAGAGAGAGTGAGAGGGAGGCATGGTGTGTGTTGGCAGACGGTTTGTGACGCAGATGTTGAAGGATGGTTTGGCACAGGGACTCTCATTCAGCTGGGTGCCAACCATCTAGTCAGCATGACTGCCCACTGCTGCATGCACACACACACACACACACACACACACACATGCTCACGCAGCTATCCTTTTAAGGACTCTCATTGACATCCATTCATTTGAACAGCCTAAACGAAGCATTATCCTCAACATTGACCATCACCAGTTAATCCCAATCCCTAACTTTAACTAAACCACAATTCAAAAATCTTAGCCCTAAACTTAACTAGTTCTTTAGAAATGAGGTTCTGCCTCATTAGGACCAGGTGTTGATCGCCTCGAGGACTACTTGGTACTGACACAGTCAAAAAGGTCCTAAAGAGGCAACAAATACAAATACACACACACACACACATGAACCAGTGCCTACGAGGTGTATCATCACAATGGGTCTCTGTGTTTTCAGCCTCGTGAAGTGTGGCAGTCTGACTCTGCTCACACACAAAGACACACACACACACACAGTCTGCCAGTCATTGGTGCATCATTCTTATAGATAATTACATGATTACTACTGTAAATCACTCGATGCACACGGCTTTGATGGCACGCATGCACACACACACACACACACACACACACACACACACACACACACATTTAGTCTTTGCTGTTTATTTGAATGTGTGTTCTATTCACACAGTGAATATCTATGCATGCATCTGAGTCAGAAGCCAGTCATAGACAACTCATACTCCTCTTACTTTCTTTCTTTCTTTCCTTCCTTCCTTCCTTCCTTCCTTCCTTCCTTCCTCCCTTCCTTCCTTATATAACATCACTATGACATTGTCGAGAGGTCACAGTGGCTTGTGAACACATTGTGCTCACTGACTAAGATAATTGGTGTATTTCTGTGGATGCTGATAAACAGGAATGAATGGACTCATCGACATGAATGTGTTCATTTGTCCAGTTAAATTAAACTAGATTAATATTTACAGTTACAATACAACTCAAAACAGGGAGAATATGGAGAAAAGTTATATTTTGAACAAAAGAGGTGCACAGAAGGGAAGAGCAACTGAAGGAGTGTAGAGGTGTAATCAGTGTGTGTGTGTGTGTGTGTGTGTGTGTGTGTGTGTCAGGTGTGCCAGCAGCAGGTGGAGATAAAGCATGTTACTGGCCGTCTGTTCCTAATCCCAGAGTGAATACAGCCTAACGTCCTAACGGCCTATTGTCTGACACACAAGTGCACACACACACACAGACGCTCACACACAAACAACACATACACCACCTGCTTATAGAAATGCGAGTATAATAGCACGGCACTCTCACTTCTTCTACTTTGTTCCTACCCTATAATTACAAAGGCACACACACACACACGCACACACAGCCAGATCATCCTGGCTGATGTCAAGTGTGTTTGTGTGAAGATAATGAGGGAGACGTGGGACGATAATCACCTGCAAACATCACAAGCTCACTTTGAATCCACAACTTAAAGGGACAGTTTGGGATTTTTTCAGGAGGCACCTGGTCAGTGTATTACACGCAGGTGCCGGCATGAGTTCCCGCTGTAAACCTGAATACTGGCACCACATTCCTTAACTGCAAAGGAAACATTTACCTGTGGATGAAACTCAGGAAACAAACAACTTTAAAGCTGCAGTGTGCAACTTCTGAGGAATTCTGAGTAATTACCAACACACAGCTCTCTACATGACGTACACTAGGTGATCTCACGCCGTCCACACCCTTCCACGACTGTAGTAAGACTGCTGAATGTACAGGTTTATTTTAAAGCTGCGTCATCACTTTTCATGGCCGCTTCTTGACATTTTCATCGCTTTGAGTGTTTTTTTTTCAATAATTAAAACATGTTTTCTGTTTTTTCGGCTTCTTAAATGTGAATATTTTCAGGTTTCTTTGCTCCATAAAAGAAATAAATCATTAATTGAGAACATTATCATTTCCAGGTTTGTTAAACTCATTCATGGATTATGAAAATAATCATTGGTTAGACAATCAGTACATTTGCATAACTTACACACGACAGCTTTAACAAACTGCCGACCTGAATATGACCTAACGACTACACATCAAACAGACACACTTTCAAAGTCCTGAACTATCCCTTTAATGCATGCGTGTCATTTTAAAGAGCCCTAAGTTTGAGTCTATTCAGGCCTCTGTGAACAAAGTCAGCTGAAGGGAAAACTTTGTTCCTTTTCTGTCATTAATTCGTGTTTAGAATAGAAACTGAAAACCGTTGTTGGTTCATGTGTTTTCCTTTTGCAAAATAATTGTTCACTGGTTCACTGGTAAGTTTGTGTTTCCATTGTGAGTTCAGTCAATGGCTTCTGAGCAGCCATTAGCTCCAGCTAGACACACACAATGGGAATTATTGCTCCATGCAAACTTTCTGTGTGCACAGGAGCCAACAACCACACTGGGGCCGATGCCAACATGGAAATATCATGCAAATACACACTGCAGAGGCTGCAAATAGAGTTACACAAGCAGAAAGACAGACAGACAGACAGGAAAAGAGACTAAACATTCAATTTCAGCTCCTGAAATCTATAAACTCTGCTTATGTTTAACATTGTCATTGTAAGAAAAAAACAAATGAATGATGCACTTATGGCAGGAACATAAACCACTGTAATTTGGTCGTTAACACTATCATTGAATTATCCCAAGAAATAACAGTTTTAGAGCCTTATTCATCCTTTACGGTTTACAGAGTCGACATATTTACTGATGGTTCGATACAGAAGGTTAATCGGTGCATTTACACGGTGAATTACTGAACTACACTGTAATTGAATTAAGTGGTTTTTTTTTACAGGCAAGAAAATCACACCCTCCCTGTGCCGTGTTTTGTCAGGTCATGGTTATTAAAGCAAAATTTGACTGACGATAGAAGACGATACTACTGAGGATAGAAACGTGATATGGTGCTTTTTGAAACACACACACACTCAAAGAGACTCTGTCCAGGTGAAGTGCGTTAATGTTCTGTTCAGTTACTGGAAGAGAGGGAGTAAAAGTAGTGGAATGGAGATGACACACACATGCAGGATTTCACACCAAACTGACAATTTTACGCCCGCACACACTAACACACACACACTAACACACACACACGCCATGCCAACAATTAACACTGGGTAATACAAATAGATCATACAAACCAAACAGAGGAACCAGCTGTGTGTGTGTGTGTGCGTGCTGCAGTGCATTATGGGAGTGGGTGTGGTCATTGGGCCTGGAGCAGTAAATATGATACTGTGTGGGAGGAGAAGGTCCGTGTGTGTGTGAGGGTAAAGGTTTAGTGGGGCATCAACATCTATTAACAGATTAACAGAAAAATCCCTCAACTGTTTACTTACACTGATATGAAATTAGAGAAAACTTCAATGAAATGTACAACAAATGTAAATGTATGCACACACACACACACACACACACACACACAGGGATGCAGGGCAGCAGTAGCAGAGGGAACCAATTAGTGGCCTGGCTTTGATGATGTCACTGACAAATCATGCACTGATGGCACAGCTTCCGTTCAGAGGGAAACATAACACCACACACACACACACACACATACAGAGACACACACACACTTAAGGTTGGAAAGAATTTGACAAAGGAGACTCCAGGCTTTTGTCTGTAAGCTGATGAGAAGACGGCAATGAGCAATAAGAGGTGTGAAATAAGGAAAAAAACACCATCACCCCCAGTTCCCAAAGCAAATGTGTGCATATTATAACATTTACTGCAATTTCAGTGACATCTAATATTATTTTGAATGAAGAAATCTCTTAGAGAAGTGAATCACAACTTCATTTTATGCACATTATTCAAAATATATACACATGAATCATAAAAAAAGTCAGGAAAAGACCCACAATGTGTAGGTTTTTGTTTGAGAGAGGAAAAAAGATCACTGGCATCTTCAAAAATGCATAACTTTCATGTACATACACTGATGAAATCCACAGCTGAGCATCAATTTGAAGGTGGTACCAGTCGTGTTGACTTGGTGCCATGTTTAATCACTGACTGGATGCGGTGCTTTCCAGTGACTGGACTGGTGCGACAGCTGTGGGTGGATCTGAACACTCACCACATCATAATCTGCTCCAGTCTGTAAACCAGAACATCTTTACTCCATTACACTGTGCAATCTCAATGAAGTGTTGATGACACCTCCTGTGATAATATGACTGAAGTGTATCCTGAAGTTCTTCTTTGGGGTGAAACTGACTGGACCAGTGGAGGTTGATGGTCTTTGAAACAGGGGAAGCTAATTACAGGCCCAGTTATTTAGGAAATGGGATAATTATATTATTATTAACTATGTTGTCTATGTACAGTGCCTTGAGATAATATATGTTATGCAACAGAGATATACAATCAAAAACTGGCTCCGCCTTTCACACACTTTCTCCAAACATAGTGCAGAAGCCCAGTGTCCGTGCCCCCGCCCACTGCTCCACTGACTCCAAGAGAAGCTGAGCTTTCGTGGAAGTGACTTTTTTTTGCCGCATTTGTCCATGAAAAACTGTTTTTTATTGAAATATAAATACAATGCAAGTACATATTTGACTTTAACATTTTAGAGGAGGCTGAGCTTCACTTGCTGTCTTAGTGCAATCACCACTGCTGTTGAGACGCCAATGTGTCTTGAGGTTTGAAGTTCAATACTGATTTCATTTTGCACACCTCATGTTAGTGGTGCTGTTTTGAAGAGTTCTCCTTCTGTTGTGTGTATTTCTTTGACCTCACATTAGTCTGGCCTCACCTCCTTTAGATTTGTACAATATTGGATTACAGTGTAAATAAATAACTTTGTTTTAACCTGACAGCATTGGGCTTTTCATGTTACATTTCTAATCCTATACACGTTACATGGGTCTGACAGTTTGAAAGAAAATTAATTTCTGTTTGATCAAAGGCTCTATAGTTTGTTCTGGGTGTGGAGCTGCAGGGCTGCAAAGGTACAATACAATATTTACACAGCTGATATATATATATATATATATATATATATATATATATATATTTATGTTAAAACAATCCAAAAAGGTTAGAGTGTTATATGGGTGACAGAAAAGTTGTTATTCAGTATAGCGGTATTCGTGACAACCAATAATGAAGTTCCCAGGTCCTTGAGCACTTTGCTCAATAGCTTTTACTCTTATTTCCCATTTTACACTTTATCCACCATAGAGTTAATGACCAAAGTGAAACATTTGGCCAGATATTTGTCTCAGGACATGGTGGACATAAACAGAAAACTAATAGAAGATTAAAGTCCTGTGTTTTGTAGATACTGTGTACATAAACAACATCAAGAACACTTTATTAACTGTTTTATTAAGTAACACTATGTTAAATCACAGCTCAGTCTGCTCTGAAATGATTTCCTGTATCATATTGTGTCAAAAAAGTAAATAATTTTAGATACTGAAAGACAAAAAACAAACATTATCCAAAAGATTGGTGTTGAAATCTGTTGTATAATTGAATAAGTTGTCAAACAAATCAAACACAAAGCTGGAGGACTTTACAGGTTAGATGTGGACTGAGGTAGTGAAAATAACTCCTACATATGAACAAAAATGTGTGTATTCAGGAAACGCTGTAGATACCTACCTAAAAAAATGAAGCACGTGTGTTTCTGTTCTGCGTTTTGTGTTTCAGCGTCTTGACAGTGAGTCCTTCTCCATCATGTATCTGACACATCCTCATCTGCTTCACATCCACTGCTCTCTTTCTGCTTAGTTTCACTATTTTCTCGCTGTTTTAGGCTTTGTTTACTGTTTATATGTATATGTGCACATGTGCATGTGTGTGTTTGTGTGTCTGTAGACTTGCATATATCTATGGCAGTCAGTGTGGCGCCATCATCTCATCAGCATGCAGGGGCAGCACTGCAAACACACTTACTGTTGTGCTCCAGCATGCACGTACATACACAATACACACACACACACACACACACACTCTTAGTGCCAAACTTCCAGAGTGATTCCTGTGGGTTAACATTATTATTATTATTATGATGATTAACCTCAAAGTCTAAAGTCACATCCTCAGATATGATTTTCTACTTTAGCACAGAGTCAGTGAACAAAACCACATCTGGGCTGAGACTGAGTTTCTCTCTCCGGCACAGTTGGCTGCGTTCACACGCTTCACGTCATAAAACAGAAGCATCATGAGAATCAGCAGCATATGCTCCTGAGCTGCTGTCACGTTCATCAACTCAACATGTGTCACTGTTAATATGCCATTGGTACGTATTTATTTACAAACCACTCTGGGTTTTATTCCTTCTTTTTCTTTTAACAAGGACACATGGAAGTCACAATTTATCAGATCTATGACTGTTTCGCAATTTCTCGTCCCCAAAGTACGAACTGAACTGGGCAAGAAAGCATTTAGATTTTCAGCACCAAGTTACAATCTTACAAAATTCAAATTCAAGCCCTGGTTACATTGAATGAGCATCAAAGCTCTGGTGAAATCGTTTCAGTCTACACATACAACTTTAATTTTATCTGTTGTTTTTAATGTAATTACTGTATGCTGCTTGACCAGGCAGCATACATATAAAATAGATATTTTGAACTCAATGGGACAATAAATAAAGGTTAAATAATAATAAAAAAAGCTGTCACTCATGATGTCCCACATCCCTGGTTAAAACATTTTCATGTACAATTTTACTATACAATGTAAGTGTTTTTTGCAGTGAACAATTGAAAATGAACATAATAGTGGTCCAGAAAGCAACAGCAGTTTACTCGACAACTATGAAACCCACACAGATTACGCTCCCACACACGACTAAACCACATACTCAATTGTGTTTTGTACGGAACGCATTTTCTCCCAGATCTCATTTGTTTTTTGACATGTCACCAATTGTGACATCGTTCACAAGCATTTTCAGGCAGAGAAGGGGTCAGAAGTGCTGTGTAATAAGGTTCTTTTCTGAGTTGCTGCAGGACATTCTGAATGTGTTTTAATAGAGATGATGTCTCTATGATGATGTGAAAATATACCATATTATATAATCAAAAAAATACATTTAAATACATTAGAGATGCAACTCTCTATTAATTTCATAATAGATGAATGTGTGCATTATTTTCTCGACTAATAAAAATGTATTATTCAGACATTTTAAATGAGGACTGTGTGATATTTCTGCAGATTTGTTTTCTTCACTCTGTAGAATATGATGTGTAGAGGTCAGGACAATATTTAAACTTAAACGATCATTTGAAACACATTTTGTCTTTAAGAAATATTACGCCTCCTCCGATTTATAAAATACAGTCAGTCATATTGTGATTCTGTTCAAATTTTGTTTAAATGTTCAGCCTGAATAAAGGATGTGAACACTTCCTCCAACAACGATGCCATTAATGCTCCTGATAAAGCAGCTGCTGATGTCCATGACAGGGTTAATGCTGCCTCACGAGTTAGCAGCAAGCACTAAAATTAACCTCCGCCACAGCTGGCTCCCATTAGCCTGTAACAACACTAAAAGCCTGTATTTCTACTCTCTTTCTCCGCTCTCTCTCTCTCTCTCACACACACACACACACATATTATATTTAGCCGCCAAGTTTAACCTGGCTGTGCTTCTCTTCTGGTTTGGCACCGTCTGTGTTTGGAAATGAGGGCGGGTGAGAGGGAAAGAAAGAAGGGGGCCGAGCGGCAAGTGAGGATGAGAGCGAAAAAGAAGGGAGTGGGGGATGATGATGATGATGATGTACAGTGAGTCTGAGGATGTGTGCAAAAAAAAACACGGTGGAATAGAAGGGGAAAGAAACACACGGTGTGGGATGTTCATATAAAATGCCACAAGAATAATAAACCAAGGAAAGAGCGGGGAATGTGAGAGAGGGAGAAAATATGTGAGGAAAAGTCATAAAAATGAAAGAAGAAAGAGCAAAAAAACAGCGACTTGGTCTGGAACACGGCTCACGGGCTACTGTCATATCCTTCTTTAGCTTTGTCTTTTTCCACCATACATCGACAAATAGATGTAATTAACGAGGCTATTCTGTTTTTAGAGTATTTTCATAATGGATTATTTAATCAATTAATCGAGTAACAAAATTTTTTGATAAAAATGTTTTGTTTTGTCCACAAACCAAAAATACTTTAGTTTGAATGCGTTATTTGTTATATGGCGCAAAGAAACTTGGAATTATTCACATTTAAGAAGCGACATAAAGCTTAATAATGAATTAAAAATCCAAATTATATAATAATTGAGTAATTGTTTCAGCCTTAATATATTTATGTCCACTACTGCTCTGCACTGTAATCATCTGTTTGTGTGTAGAAGAAAACAAAAGGAAAAAACAGTTTTTCTTTGAAAGGTTTGGACCAGTTTAGCTCAAACACTCCCTGAGCATCAGAGAACTGTGTGTGTGTGTGTGTGTGTGTGCGCGTGTGTGTGTGCGTGTGTGTGTGCGTGTGCGTGTGTGTGTGGTGACAGTAATTAAGAGGACAAGTTGCAACGTACACAGGTTTTCTGCCTCGATCTGACAGTTGTATTCTGCACGGAGGTCCAGAGGTGGCAGAGGCTATTTGTGTGTGTGTATAAATTAAAGCTGGAATCCTAGTGAAGCATTGCTCTAACACAACAACAACAACAACAACAACAACAATACTAAGCAAACAATTAAAGGTTTTAAAGTGTCAGAGCAGCTGGGTGAAGTCGTCCATGTTCCTCTCAACAATATTCTCTAACTGGAGCATCATCAGAGAAGAGGATATTGTCTTACACACACACACACACACACACACACCCATCCCGACTGACTATCAGGGCACTTGTGTTAAATAATTAACAGTGTGTGAGATTGGGCCGTCAGCCTTCAGGCCAAGGAGGTCCATTGATTACCCAGAATGCATTTTTAATGAGCTGCCAGCCGGCATTCATTTCAGCTGGCTAGTGTCCGTGGAGGGCCTTTTGACACACACACACACACACACTGCGCCAGGGGAGACAATTAACACACACACACACACACACATACAGCAGCAGCAGCAGCAGCAGCACTGTATTGTAAAGTGGATATCATGATAACAATAGGAGAACAAACTCTTTAAATCTTTAATTTGAGAGAAACGTTGTCGTCAGTGATGATTCACAGGTGTGGTCACGATGACAATCATAAAAGGCCGCACTGGACCTGTTGCTGCTGACAGGTTCTGACGCGTGTGAAAAAAGTATTCTCCAAAAGTTCCAAAATGAAAGTATTGATTCTCTCCGTTCCATAAACTTAAACAATTCCATTTAGTCAGACCCAAACACAACATTATCAACGGTCCAAAAACTGTATGCTTCTCCTCCTGATTGAGCAAGATTCAAGATTCACAGAGTTTACTGTCATATGTACAGGAAGAAAACACTGAAATTATTTCTTGCTGTCCACACAAATGCTAGTTAAACGTCAACCCTAACCCTAACCCACAACAAAAACAACAAAAACAACAAAAACGGCTCTTACAATCACCATGTTGTGAACTATACTGAGAGATTAAAGTCACAGTGTGTAAGAATTAGTGGAGAGGTTGCGGATTGATTACTTTCTTGATTAATCAAGCACTTGTTTGGTCTGCAAAGTGTCCGAAAACGTGGAAAAATGTTGATCGGTGCTTTAAAAACCTGGAAATGATTCAGTTTTAAGGATTTCTATGTTATGTGAAATCAGAAAGCTTGATATAATTATTGAAAGAAAAAAAACACTCAAATCAATTAATCGATTATCAAAATGTGTGTAATGTAAATTGTGATCTCTTGGCCAGGTTCTTTGTGATTGGTTAATGCTTTGAGTGTATGGGGGCGGAGCTAATTTCCTTCGATAGTGTCCTGACCTTCAACTTCAAAAGTATAAAATGCAAAGCTGTGTGCGGCTGGTTTGTCTGGTCGAGCTGTTGACGCTGCAGTTTTACCTTTCACAACCGTTCACACACACATTTATATACATACAGTGATAGAGCCAGAGGGTTTGTTCCACACACACACACACAGACACACACACACGTTTTTTAAAAGGAAAGAGGAACCAAAAGCAGTGTATGAGCAGAGACGGATGTGTTTCTGCAGAACACTACTTTTGTCTGTGAACCTTCTCTGTACACACAAATAAATCAAAGGTCACATGAGTGAATAAAGGTGAACCTGAATGCAGATTTTGTTGACTGTCTCGAAGATTTAACATGAATTTAGGACACATTTGATCAAATATCGCTCTAATCTCGCTGTTGCATGTCTGTCTGTCCGTCTGTCTGTCTGTCTGCTGCAACTCAGACTGTTTGACCTTTGCAACAAGTATGTGTGTGTGTGTACTTAAGTGTGTATTTAAGGACGTTTTCTGCCATAAACACTGCCCTTGTCAGGACCACTTGTCCTCATGGAGACCAGAACTTGGTCCTATTGATTCAGAGCGTTATTTCTGATGAACTAAGATGTGAATTGTGGTTAGGTTGAGGTTAGGATTAGGCATTAACTGGTTATAGCCGTCTGGATTTATTTTGGTTTTATGGCTATAGAATTGTCAAAGAATGTGCAATGAGTGAGTGCTTCTTTCTGCCTCATTTCCCAAGATACCCTTTATTTTATTATATCTGGCAGTTGGACTGGACTGCTACCGTAATGACGGTATATGGGTGCAAACCCTCTATTTCTCTGCTTCCCAGTAGCCACCCATCCATCCATCGACCTTCTACCGCTTTATCCTCCACATGAGGGTCGCAGGGTCACACCCTGGACAGATCGCCAGTCCATTGTTTTTGAATTTTCAAGATATTTTCAATATCAGAGCAAATATGTGTGTGTGTGTGTGTGTGTGTGTGTGTGTGTATTTCACTTGTCCTACCTTTCCTGTCTCTCGTTCAAAGTCAACATATTCCCTTGTAGGAACTTGCCGCTGGTCTCCGTGCAGGTTGGCTGGAAAGAACTGCAGTGAGAGGTTGGTACCCGTCGCTACGAAGGCCTAGTGAGTGTGAGAGAGAGAGAGAGAGAGAGAAAGAGAGGGAAAAGTCAGTTCTTTTCACTCCCACAAAGAAGCAGAAAGACACTGAAGTAATGTGAAAAACAGCCGTGACAAACATGTGACCGATTGTGTAAATTGTTGTGGCTAATGTGTTAACAAAACACAAGGCAGCCTCATGATTCCATCCCAGTGTTTTGATCCACTAGAGACCTCTCTGTATGATCAGAACATAAACAAACCCTGTATGACAACAGAGGAGGCTGCTAATCTGGCATTTATCACACAGGTAACATGTGATATGGGAGAATTATGGGATGCATATTTGGGGTTTGCCTTATAAAACATAACTGCTTGAGTCAACTACGTGTCAGATATCATATTTTTAATTCAGCATGCAGGTTGGATGTTTTCATTGACATATTTCCAGACAGTTCTTGAATTAAAAAAATGTTTGAATAAGTTTAAATGTCTTCTTTGCCTGGAAGGGTTTAGGTTTGATGGAGTCAAAGCTGACATCAAAGTCGTTTCTCTACTTGATCCAAACCGCCCTCTCTCTCTCTTTCTTTCGGGTCTAACCACTCTGTCATCTTTGAACAAAAACACAGACTGAACAATACACTTACACACACACACACACACACACACACACAGCTGTTCTTCTTAGGACACTGTGTTGACATCCATTCATTTGGACGACCTAACCAGGGCCTTATCCCTGACCTTAACCATAACCAATGAATGTCTGACCCTAACCTTAACCATAACCACAGTTCAAATCTTAGCCCTAAACTTTAACCAGTTCCTCAAAAAGGTTTGGTCTCCATGAGGATTACTGGGCCTAACCAGGTCATCGACTTGAACTTGAAACAAATGGATTTTATCGCATGTAAATAAGTGGGTTTAACCTTTAGAATTGACTTTAAAATAACTATAAATTATTATGTATATATTTTACTCTGTTTAACCAAGAGTAAAATAGCCTGTGTTCTTTTTTTGACTGATGACGAGTGGGACAGGAAGTCCAACACCGTTACAACGTTAACTGTGTTCTTTTCAGAATAAAAGCCACCGCTTTGTTTAGATTACTTTGCTCTTGTAATTGTTTGGGTCCATAATTGTAATTGAAGCGAACGCACGCACACACACACACACACGTGCAAACTGAATAATTATCCCTTCATTTTTTTGATTTTTGCAAGTTAATTGCTACTCAAATGGCAGACATTTCTCTCAAGACACACACACACACACACACATGGAGAAACACAAATAAAATTAAAATCAATAGAATGCATTTCTCTATAGCAGTCAGAAAGCAATAAATTACAGAGAGACAGAAAATCAAGTTAGAAATGGCTGTTTTTTTTGTCTTTGTGTGTGTGTGTGTGTGTGTGTGTGTGTGTGATGTGTGGTGTTTGCTGGGATGGATCAATACTAAGGGCATTAGGGCTGCGACTGAAGCTAGACGCATATGAATTATGCACCCTGTCAAATCAGTTCCTCGTCAGAGAGTGAGAGCATGAGAGAGAGAGAGAGACACTGAAAGAAAGAAAGAAAGAAAGAAAGAAAGTAAGAAAGAAAGAAAGAAAAAAGAGAGAGAGAGAAGGAAAGAAAGAAAGAAAGACAGAGAGAGAGAGAGAGAGAGAAGGAAAGAAAGAGAGGAGAAAGTTGAAAATGTGTACATTTTGTGTGTACATGGACACACAAAGAGAAAAGACAGTGTATATCTCCCGCTCTCTCTGTCTGTCTCTCTGTCTCACACACACACACACACACACACACACACACAGACGCGAAACAAGAGCTCAAAGAACACCCGAGTCATCATTTCTGCTGTATTTGAAGTATTGGATTACAACCATCTGATACCAATTTGCTGCCTACTACTGCTGGAGAGAAGAAGAGAGAGAGGGAGAATGAGAGTCTGACGGAGGAGAGAGGGAGAGATGGAGGGAAACTGAGAGACAATGGGGGAGACAGAAAAAAGTGAGGAGAAAAAGAGGAAGAGGACCGAGGGGGAGGTTGGGACACAACAGAGACACACGCTGGACGCCAAGGAAGTCAAACAGAACGAAGAGACAGAGGAAATGGAAGTGAGACGAAGTGAGGACAAAACAGAACAGAGACAAACAAAGGAAATGGAATAAAAGGAAGTGAGCAGAGTGAAAGAGAGAGACACAGACAGAGAGACAGACAGAGAGACAGCACAGCATGAAAATCAATAGCAGTTTAAAAAGTGACTCATCTCTAATGAGCCGAGCTGAAGAAAATATACTTTGAATTATTGTCTCATTTATCAAATCAATCATGGACATTTTAAAGTGCTGTGTGTGTGTGTGTGTGTGTGTGTGCATGCGTGATCAAACAAAGAACATGCAGCAATGTAAACCTGTACATTTTCTAATAAACTTATTTTTTATATAATAAGACCTTCAAAGAAAATGAAAAAAGTAGATTTACAAAGGAAATTTCTGCTCTGTATTAATCTACCCAAACTGTTTCTACTGATTGTTCTAAATTCACTAGACAAATGAACAGCAAATTATTTGTAAAAAGATGCAATAAAAAAATGTGTTTTCCAAGTACAAATGTGTTCAGCGTAGTACTTTAAATTAGGGCTGCAACTGACGACCGTTTGGTCCATAAAATGTCAGAAACTGTCGAAAATTTGTTTCTCAAACCTGAAAATGATGCTGTTCTCAAATGTCTTGCTTTGTCCACAAACCTTAATTATGCAGTTTTAATGATTTCTATATTATATGGAGCAAATAAACCAGAAAATATTCACATTTAAGAAGCTGAAGAACCTGAAAACGTGTTCACTGATTATTTGAAATATTTACAACTGGAAAAATTGTTTCAAAAGCTTTAAAAAACTCAAACTTGAGTCAATAAACACTCATAGATGAAGTGTCAACCGGATGAGTGAGTGAAGAAAACATGTTTGTGTCTCATTGTGTCTGAAAAACTCTCTTTAAACAGCAGCCATGGAAATAGCGGCAGGTCTTCAGTTGCGTCTGGCCCCGACGGTTAAATCAGCAACATGATGTCACAGCTGCCATCAAACCATTAAAGCGTCGGGCCATCGTCTCACGCGGCAGACGAGGCTTATAAATACAGCGAGGACAGACGGACAGGGGGGACAGACAGAGGGACAGACACATCATCATCATCATCATACCCCCCCATAACAAGACGGTAAAACTAGATTCCTCCCCCCTCCTCCTTCTCTGGTGGCCGTCGTGCGATGACGATGACGACAACATGTTTGTGAAAAATACCTCGTGGGTGACTAAGACGGTGTGTGTGTGTGTGTGTGTGTGTGTGTGGCCTGAAGGCATTTCCCCTTAATCTTTCATTAAGGACACAAATTAGGAACTAGGTTTTCATAATGACAGCATGAATGTGTCCTGACCTGCTCTCACTCACACGTTATTAAGCCATATAGTTACTGCACCCAGTGTTTAGCAGCGAGGTCATGTGAGTTCAGCTGCACTCGAGGACAAGGTCAGGGACAAAAACGTCTCCTCCAAGTTCACGTCCAAGTGTTTATTTTCAATATTCACCGTGTAATGTTCCTATCAGGATGAAAACATTACCATAAAACTATTAACAACCTCTTAGTGACATGAAGTGCATCCAAAATGTGTGTATTATATTTTATGACTTTGGCGCAGTTATAATAGAAACAAGCTGTAGCTGTAAAAGAAGAAGAAGAAGAAGAAGAAGCTGTAACTGAGGTGGAATAAATAAAGTTATATAAATAAAAGTATCTAATAAAAAGCTGTAAACAGTCTCTCGCTCAATTTTAAGACCGCAATAAATGATCGATTCATTGATTTTAGCTTCATGTAAATAAAGAAATTATTAAAAGAGGTTTTGAGGTTTCGAGCAACATTTTTTCCAACATTTTCACTTTTACAACATTGACACTTTTTTTTGGAACAAACTTATCAGTAACTGAAGAAAATAATACATAAATACATTCTGAAAATAATTGTTAGTTGCAGCCCTAATTCATTTGAAAATAGTTAATGGTGCAGTGCGATTCTGAGCTATTCTGAATTATCCTGAACTTGTTTTTGTTTCATCTCAGATTTGACCATTTCTATGATTAAAATGTGCTAATGTGGAACTTTTAACATGAACTTTCTCAAGTACTGTACTGTAAAAATGTCTGTGTTATGATTATATATAATATAATAAAGACATCATTAAAACTGACTCATTTTAGTTTGTGGGCAAAAACTACACAACGCTTTCGAGCAACATTTTTTTCAACAATTTCTGACATTTTTTTGGGACCAAACAACTTATAAATAAGCATTTGCAACTGTAAACTATAAGCTCTGTGGGTGTCATCAAAGCTCCGCCCACAAAACACTGGAAATTGGACCATTACATTTTTACAGTTTTCCTGTAACTCATCTCTTTTGTCAGTGATGTAGATTAAAGAATCCATGTTAGAGTGGAACGGTCGGTCAGTGACAGACGAGTCGCAGTCGCTTTACCAGCCAATCATTCCATTTCAATGTGGTCTAAATTCAATTATTGGTCAAACTATTACAGCACTGCGAGGGCACCAGACAACTTTATACATAAATGACGGTCTGGAAGTAACGAGGATTTTCCAACAGAGGATTTTTGTTAATGTTTGCAAATAATATCACCATGAATTTAGGACTAGACCATAATTATATGACTAAATATATGGCAATAATTGAAAAAAACAATAATAATAAGGACTGATATTTTTATGCAGGGCCAGCCATAAGATTTTATGGGGCCCTAAGCAGAATTAGATTTTGGGCCCCTCCCCTCCCGCCCCTTTTATCAACTATTATTGAACAGTTTAAATTGCATTAATTATAGTTGAGTTATAATCATTAATAATTTGTCCAGTTTTCTTTTTTAATTACTCCAAACCAGTGTCACAGCATTTTGTTTTTTAAACCTTTGACGGTTGCAAAATCACAAAAGTGTCACAGAATTAATTTAAACTTGTTCAAAGTGAACAAAAATCAAAAAACAAAAGCAGTCGTTGCATTTGTTGTGAACAACCAGTTTAATGGATTTGGATTTAAAATGTATTAAACTACAAAATAAAACCAAATAAGTTATAATATAAGATATAATATAAGATGTTTTTATCGGGGGCCCTGGATAATCAGCTTAGTTTGCTTCCGCCTGTGTCTTCATGTACAGATTTCAAACTGTTTTATTATGATAACTTAAAAACCTCCTGACAACTGCAGTTTTAAAATTCTACTCACATTAGTGACAATAATAAAAATCCGAGAGTATAACAATAAATACAAGTGTGAGCACATTGATCTGATATTAAATTAGCACATTAAGAGTCATTTTCAGTGTTGAAATGAAGCGCCTTGACCTCGGGCGACTGGTTGTGTTTGAAAACGTGTCTAATGACGAGTGTGTGGTTTGGAAACGGAGGCAGGAAGATTCAACAGAGCGAAACTCGTCAGCTCATGTGACGCAAACTATCTCCACCTGCATCCACAGCCACTGACTGACTGCTAATCCTTATTATAAGGATAAAAATCAATTGTTTTAATAACACAACCTCGCAACAAACCATGGAGATTTGAGTAAAAATGATGAACAAACACAAAGACGTATGTCTTCTCCTGAAGAATTTCAAGATTTTGCTCTTTTTTTGTGTGTTAAACGTCACCATACAGGGGTTTCTATTTTTCTTAATCGATTATACAAAGAAATCATTCAAAATGAATCATTATGGTTTTTGTACAAAAACAAGACACTTTTTACAGACAGATGAATCGATTATGAAAATATTAAGGAATAATAATTTAAGAAACATTATTTCCTTTAAACAACATCAAGATCTTGCTCTTTCATTGTGACATACGTCTCCATACAAGGGTTTCTACTGTTCTGATCACAAACTGAATTAGGGCTGTAATGATCAATCGATTACTAAGTTAATCCTCAACTATTTTGATAATCAGCTAAAGTAATAAGGCTGATTTTTCATCTTCTTAAATTTGAATATTTTCTAGTTTCTTTGCTCTATATCTAACAAAGAAATCCTTAAAATTGAATGATTTTGTTTTTTTTGGCCAAAACGAGACATTTGAGATCATCGTTATTTCATTTCTGATCAACATTTTTTCACATTTTAGTGACAGAAATCACAAAAAAACTGAACATTTGAGTAAAAGATGACCAGCTCACACAAAGACTAGAAAGTGTAATGAAGTCAAGATCTGGCTCTTAGAGGGGGTTTCCATTTTTTTCTCCTCACTGACTGAAGTCGTTTATACGTGACAGGTGATATTTAGTTGAGCTGATGTGTGTTTTAGGCCCTAAATTACAGCCACAACATTGTTTTTCAGTGTGAACGCACACAGTTAAGTGCTCGTGTGTTACAGAGGGAAGGAGACACCACGACGATGACGACGATGACGACGATGATGACGATGATGAGTCTGTGTGAGTGTGAAGTGAAGTTAAGCCTGGTGCTTCTGCTTGTCTGATAACATGTCTACTTCCTGGTGCAGGGACGCATCAAAACAACGTTGAGACATGTGAATACACACTGTGCTGCTGCTGCTGCTGCTGCTGCTGCTGCACAGAGTGAGCTGACCGCAATGTTCTCAGTGGAGAAAATGGGGACAAGCCTTGAGTTAAAAGTCTTCATTCACAGAAGACATGTCCATAAAAGACACATCATGCAGTGTATGAAGTCCATCCTCACAATCACAACTGCTCTCTTTGTGCCGAGTAGCATCATCAGCGCTGCACTCTTCACTCCCATTCTGTTCGATTTCTTAAGGCGAGGAGGACAAAAGGATAAGAGAACATGTTTAGTTTTGTACTCACTACTTCTGAGCGTCCGTCCCTGCAGGCGTTCTGGAAGCGAGCTTGTCTCTCCTCATGGGGCCGGTCTCTGAAGCCAGTGTATTTAATCTACAGGGAAAAGGACACACACAGACACACAGAGGTGATACATGTGTTGGATTTGAAGTGGAAATCCAGCAGAATGAGGTTCACTCACTCACTCACTTCCAGCACTGGGCTGCAATTTCAAGATCATTTCATTTTATAGACAAAAATGCATCATTCTTTGTTTGTTCCCCTTGTCTTTTTTTTTTTTTTTATAGAAACTTGTAACATTTGCTGCAACAAAGAGTGAACAGGAAATTAACTTTTACACTAAATGGAGCATTCAATTGACAAATTAAAGAGCATGAATGGACGTAAGGGAAGAAGAAGAAGAATTTTAGAGGGATGACCACTAAAAATTCAATGAACTATTCTAATGAATAAAGTGACTTGTATAAAGCTTAAAACAATGCCCTGTCTCAGGCAGCATGCTTTTCTCATTTCTCTCTGTATTTCCGCCGTCTCTCTCTCTGTGTGTGTGTGTGTGTGTGTGTGTGTGTGTGTCTGAGTGTCTGAGTGAATGGAGCCAGTGTGTTGTAGAAACAAAGTCACACACTCACCTCACACTCCCTGCTCAACTTGCGGAAAAACTCCTCATTCTCAAACTTGCTCCTCTGGTCCGGAACTACCCGCGGCATCTTCACCAAGCTCGGCTTCCTTCCTCTTCGGGTTCCGCTCCCTTTTATTTTTTGATTTGCTTTCTGTGGGTGTTTTTGAATTTATCCAACACAGTGAAGAAGTGACACTGCGTGTGCGTGTGAGTGTGTTTCTTTGCCGTCCGTTCGTCACTCACTCAGCCTCTCTCTCTTCCGTGTCTCTCCCTCTCTCTCTCTCTCTCTCTCTCTGAGTGTGTGTGTGTGTGTGTGTGTGTGTTGTTCTTCCCTGTGTGGAGTAATGTGCTGCTGTTGGCCTCTGTGATTATGACTGCTGCTCTTATTATGATGATCTGCTGCTGCTGCTGCTGCTGCGGCTCCTGCGCGCTCCGGGTCGCCTCTGGCTCCAAATGGCTCTTATTAAATGACCCGCTGCGATAGATAAAGCTCAATTTGACCGTATGTCTCTCCTCCCTCCCTCCCTCCCTCTTTCTCTCTCTCTCTCTCTCTCTCTCTCTTACTCACTCACTGCCTCCCAAGTGTCTCTCTACCCCCCTCTCTCTTTCCTGGCGTGCGTAAAGCGAGAGGCAACAAAGTAGCGCTACTCCTCTGCGTCTTTTCTTATTTTATTTTTAAGTGTAACTTTTTTGTATGTGTGATAAAAATGTGATTTTTCATGACACATAATGGCAAAGAAGTTTCGTTTATGTTCCGGTGGTTGAAGAGGAAGTATCTGTCTGGCTTAAACCCCATCTTTTTTCTTTATCTTTCTTTAATTATTCAATCGAACAAAACCATAAAAAGTCACGAACCAGCTAAAAAAAAGAAAAAAATAGACCTTAGATTGGAGGAAATGGCACAGAGAGTAACATAATATGCCTTATGTGTCTTTACTGTTCACATGTGTCGCGGATGAAGCCACAGAAGAAACAAGCGTCTGATGCGTTTCCTTGTTCTCTGTAACGCTTTTGGTTACATTTCAAAATTTCGGCAGTTTGGAAAGTACTTGAAGGCACCAACAGTCTACTTCCTGGCTCCGTCGAGTCGCTCTTGTGACTGTACACCCAAAATACCGCCTCCCCCTTTCCTCTCCTCCTCCTCGCCCTCCCCCATTCACAATAATAATACTACTACACACACGTTACCGGGGTGGAGGGTTGTGGGCGTGGGGGGAGAGGGGGGTGTGACTGCACATGCGTGAGCTCCAGACCGCAGACTTTATAGGATCCTTATGTGAGAAGTGAAAATGGGAGGGAAGAAGGCGGAGTATGTGTGTGTGTGTGTGTTCTATGGCTTCAACACCTACCTTGTCAGGACCGTTAGTCCTCATGGAGACCAAAACCTGGTCCTAATGAGCGTAATTTCTGAGGAACTGGTGAAGTTTATGACTAAGATTTAAATTGTGGTTATTGTTAGAATTAGGTGTCAAAATGCGCATTGTATATACACTGGTATACTCGTGCATCAGGTTCCTGCAGTATGCCTCTACACCATTGGGTAGCGGTTCAAGTCTAGACACAGGGAACAGGACGTATTCGCACCGACAGCATGTTCGTTGCGCGTTGATGGCGCATACTGTGTCACGCAGTATCTACTGATACCAATATCACAAACTCAAGTATCCACGATACAATATCACAAACTCAAGTAACTACTGATACCAATATCCCAAACTCAAGTATCCACGATACAATATCACAAACTCAAGTATCTACCGATACCAATATCACAAACTCAAGTATCTACCGATACAATATCACAAACTCAAGTATCCACGATACAATATCACAAACTCGAGTATCTACTGATACTGATATCACAAACTCAAGTATCTACTGATACCAATATCACAAACTCGATGATATATGATTTTTTTTCGGATTTTACATTTTTACCTGTCCGATTACCATCCAGTGATTTTGACCAATATTGGACCAATACCAATACTGACCGATTCCAAACCCTACTTTGTGTGTGTGTGTGTGTGTGTACATGTCTTTAGTAGGCTGTGAGGACCAATTGTCAATTAAACCCGTCTTTGTGAGGACATTTTCACCTTGTGAGGACATTTTGGCTGGTCCACACAACTTTAACGGGCCTTTTGAGGATTAAGACCTGGTTTTAGGTTTAGGGTTAGGCATTTAGTTGGGTGAGGGAATGCTTTATGTCTATGGGTGTCCACACCAGCATGCATGTGCAGAATTGTCACTGTAGATGAAATGACTGATATAAGCTGTACATAAAAGCTGTTTGTTTCACTTCACACAGCAACGTCAGTTTGTCACTTCTAGCATCCATTAAAAAAGCTGTATCACAGATATTAATGCAGATTTTCATAAAATTCAGGAAAAGCATGAAAACTTTAAAGAGCGGTGGGGGAACACGCCTTGTGAGAGCGACACACCTTTCTACAACCATCTGCCCGAGGATATTTCACTCAAGTCAAACTGACATTTAACAATGTTGATAATGAAGTTCACTGCCTTATTATTATTTTCAGCCCACATGCTTGAGGATATCATGCACTGTAAACAAATAAAAAGGTACTTTCAAAGTTGTATTTTTTTTTTTTTTAATTTGGTGCCATTTGACACCTGACATTTTTCTTCTTTCTTTTAAACTCTGTTCCTTCTGCACTAAGTAGGCTTGACAAATTTAGCATTTAACGATAATAATCATGCCTTGAATTTTGACAAGGACCTAAAGACCAGACCAGAAGTAAACAGGACAACAGTGTTGCATTTGCAGGAAGGACAACGCTCCGTTTTAAGCTGCTCAAACTCAACTTGAGTTCTGTCAGAGTTTGTCTTTGAACAACACCAGGAAGTAAGAATATATTGAATATCCACCAGGGGGTGGTAGCAAAAAACTACCACAGCCTTTGCACACTCTTTCACATTACACATTCTTCTTGTCACACCTGTTTGGGCTTCTGTAGATTTACAAACCAAACATATTTCATTTTAAGGCAGTTACAAGTACCTAAATGTTACACACTGGACCTTTAAGGCATAGTCTGGTCTTAATCAGGTTTAACCCACTATTATCCTTATTCTGAACAATAAATCAATCAGATTAAGTTCATTTCTTTTAGAATACTTCATTCACTTCCTTGTGTTATATCTCAGAACTGTGAAAGCAGAAGAAGAGACAAACGTCTGTGTGTTTAAGGGGGAAAATAAAGACGCGTTAGAGTTTTCTTTTTTCACTCGCAGACTCAGAGACAGATCATGTATAATTACAGCTCAGCTCAGACATATTGGCACTGGCAACGCAGCAAGGAATGAATGTTTGATTATGCAACGAAACAGGCGGATAATAACACGCCCCTGAAATGTAACACAGTGTCTGCTTTTGTCATCACACACACACACACACATAGAGACAGAGGGAGAGTAAATATGATTATTAATCTCCTAGGGGAGTTTCATAATCACACTCTCAGATCTTAATTACACGATTAACAAGAACCTGCAGGTTGAACGTCTGTGTGTTTGTGTACAGTACACTTCGATACGGCATGTTGTGCTGTTAGTTGTGTTGCTGTTTGTAGTTGTTTTCCTATCAAAGGTCAGTCTCCTCGGAACAAAACATGCAAAAATCATCGAGCTTTAAAGGGAGACGTCGAGGTTTTTGAAGGGTGGATGTACAGTGTGGCCCGTACCTAGACATGTTCTGATATCTAAAACATATTTTCTCTGTGTTGTCGCCCTGTTAGACAGACTTTGTCGGCTAGAAACAGACGTTTGTAAACTGCTCACTCTTCCCCTTTAAGTTCATATCACAGCACACAGGAGCTGTTGATCCACTGCTGCCTTCATTAGTAAGTTTAAAACAGAATTATGCCGGATTTTTACCCTAATGAAACAGCGTCGGAGCCAATTGTGTACAGTATCTTTACTTGGTAGACGGTGTGTGGGCTGTGCCCGATGGTCGTGCCAGCGAGATATGTAGTGCGACGTTGTGCTGGTGCGCCGACAACGAACAACAACATCGAGCGTGTCATGACAGACAACAACACAACCACTTGCAGCAGCTTGTTTGTTTCCTGCTTGGTTTGTCACAACAAAATGTCAAGTTCTATGTAAGAATAGTTCAAGAATAATTGAAGAAACACCGGTCGCTTTTCAGTCAGTCAATCAGCTGACTGTCGTGGGTCTAGCTCCACCCGTACCGTACTATTACTCTGGTACACCAAAGGAAGGGCAGGTTATTTTGGTACTATTCCTAATGGAAATGCAAAAAAATACACACCATAAATCCCATAATGTCTTCTTGTGGGGAGATGGAGGGGTCGCATGAATCCACTCCACCTGCTGAAAACTAGCCATGCAAGACCAGTCTGGGACAATCAAACATAGGTGTGACAGACAGGACACAGGTGAAACAAATTAGGGCGGGGCAGACCATCAGGGAAGACAGGACAGGAAGCAAAAATGGTACGCACAAGAAAAAACTTCAAAATAAAACAGGAAACAAGGAACTAACAACAAAAAGTCCAAACAGAATTATAGTTCAACAAAAAGCATCGGGGAGATCGACCCCGGGGTCGTGACACCCAGTTTGAGCATCCTTTTAAAAACATGTGGTCTATCTGCACCAGATAAATGTTTAATCACGACTTCTGACTTTTACAATGCTTCTACACTAGGAAACGAGTCCTCAGGCTGCAGCATATGCTCTCAACTCTTTTATGACGCCCATGTCATTGATTTCCATCATTCAGATAGCCTGGAGATGTGTGTGTGTGTGTGTGTGTGTGTGTGTGTGTGTGATATGCAGGCCAAACAGCGCGTGAGTAATTAACAACAGTAGCTGGTGACGTAACGCAGTAAAAGGTTCATTAATTAATCAGCTCATCTGTGGTTGCCATGGAGAACGGTTCTGACACAGACTCTGGTCCTGTGTTCACACGGCTCACGTCTGCTCATGTCACTTTGTTATTTTTTAAATCTTTAGTCTAAGTCTTTTCTCGTGTTTTTATCGTCAAGTGTACGATGCTTAGTTCAGATTCAATTTCATGCGTTTTTATGAACCCATCAACAATCAATAATTGGACTGTTATCTCAGTTTATTTGTTTTTTGATTTTAACTGGGTTTTATTGTTTTATTTGAATGTGTATTTACTGTATATTCATGCAGAACCTTTCACGTGAATGGGAAACTGGTCTCATATATTTTTGTGGTTTAGTTTAGACCAGACATACATTTTAAATATTGTAAAATAAGTATATCGTAGACGTAGATATGGTTTTTGAGTTTTAAATCGGTCAATTTACATATACTTTTGTTCTAAACGATAGAAACACAGTAGACGTGGCTCCTCTCAGCTCCGTCTAACGTGGATGTGCCGCATCTGTCGATCTCATCTAAACACATGAACTCACGTCCTAAAATAATTTGGCTGAAACACTTTAGCGTCACATGATCAGGCTCATGTTCTCCCAATTTCTGGGGCCTGATGACGTTTCTGTCTAAGTCGAAGTCTATAAACAAAAACAAATCTCTCTTAAAGGATGTGACAACACACAGTCAGTGTCCGTGTCAGGGATTTTCTTTTTTACAAATTACCTCACGAGAAGCTTGTTATTACATTTATTTCTGGTGTCATTTTAGTTTTAGACCATGATGCACGGTGATATTCTAAAGTAAAAGATAATGAGCCGAGTTTACAGACTTTTTCCTTTATTTTGTTCTATTTTCTTGTCACTTTTACGTCATAGGAATTGAATTGAAAGATTATTAACCCTTTGAGCTGATTGTTTTTCTTTATTCTGTGCAGGCTCAAACACGTGCACTTACACTACATACACCAATCCTCATGCAATAAAACAATAACAATAAACAGCAATTGAATTCATGTCCCCAGTTAAATGTTTGTACTAATATGGAACAATAACTGTTTGCTTTTGGTCCCTTTTGTCTCCTCTGTCAAAAATAAAAGACGTTTAAACTGCATTTGTTTACATTCACAGGAAATAAAAATTCATGAATAAGATGACGATTTTACCTCATGAATAATTGCAGAAAGATGTTTGAAGTTAGTGTAAGGTTAGTTTAGATTTAACCTGGGATTTAGGGTCGGTTTAGATTTAAGTTGGTTTGAAATAGTTTAGAATGAAGGTAAGGGGGGCAACTCAGGGGGCAACTCTTCAGGTTGCAAACACAAGTCAGTTTGAATAGAACTTGATTAATAACATCAGAAAAACATTTTCCTGAGGTGCTAATAGTCTCTAGTTGCTGGTTTCATGCTTCTGTGTCCGTGTTTAGTGGAAAATAGACCATAAAGTACAGCACATGGGACATACCAGACAGCTGGTTGTGCATGACGCCTCGGAATTTTGTCCAAATCCCAAAACTTGAGGCTTAAAAATGGGAGTTTGGATTCTAATGGGTGATATCATGATGGTGTCACATATGACAGATGATATCAGCTGCACCATCCATCCATCTTCTACCACTACCAGTCCATCACAGGGACACACAGAGACACACAGAGACACACACTCTCACACTCACACCTACGGACAATTTAGAGTTTAGAGTGTCCAATTTATCTAATCCCCAAACCTTTTGGGTTTTTGGACTGTGGGAGGGAACCGGAGAACCCGGAGGAAACCCACAGACACGGGGAGAACATGCAAACTCCATGCAGAAAAGGCACAGAGCTCGGTTTTCTCATTTTCTTTAAAATCTATTAACGAACGATAAGAAATGGTGTCAGACTGATTTTCCAAACTAAACAGAAACGTGTTGTCCCATATCACACAGATTTGTCCCAGTTGTTCCTTCTCATTGTTATTCAAGGACGCATACAGAAATAAAGTGGCTTTGTTTTCTGGCTGAGCAGATGCTGCTGCTGCTGCTGCTGCTGCTGTGGAAGTGGCCTGATAAATATTTAAAATGCATCAATAACATGAGAAGCTAATGATGCTACATGGACACACAGCTGACTCAAGACAATCTGTGTGTGTGTGTGTGTGTGTAGATGAGGAGAGACTCTAGATTGTCCTTCTCAACTCATCTCCCTGCTGTGTGTGTGTGTGCAAAAGCACGACAGGCAAGTGTCTTTGTTACCTGTGTGTGTGTGTGTGTGTGTGTGTTACCGTCTCCTCATCATTAATGTTCAAACACAGAAACGAGGAGGTGCGTGCTTGAGCTTCCCTCGGCTGTGACAGAGGAAACCACAGTAGTTTCTGCTTCTCCCTGCAAAAACCCCAAAGCACCACAGGAACCAATACATCATGCATGATGGGGGAGAATCAGTACAAGCCTGTATGTGTCATTCTCCCAGTCAAACATTCACAGCCTCTGAACACCCTCTGCACTTGTGTGTGTATTACGTTTTCTCACGGCAGCACTTTTCTGTACTACTGCTGATGGAGCAGCAAACTGAGAGCACAGACATTTTAGGTGGGGCCGTCTATTATGAGTGTCGCCCGAGGGTCAGGCACAGTTCAGCGGGGCCCGTGAACTCACAGACGGCAGCATCTACCGAGTGTTAAGGAGCACTCCTTTGAATTAAATTGCCATTAGCGACAGACGGGATCATCCCGCAGCGCCATAAAGAGAGCTGCATGTGGCCTCTGCCAGGGAGGTTACATCAGCGACTGAGAATCAACCTCCTCCCTCACCCAGACTTCCCTGCATCCACACACACACACACACACACACACACTTGTGCGTACAGTATAGACGGGGGTTGTGTGTTTATTCCTGGTCAGACTGTGGGATCCCGTGGCTGAAACCGATTTGGAATGGCGCATGCAGTATTTTAGTATATCTGTTACAATGTTATGGTCAGCCAGTCTGACTGTGTGTTTGTCTGTCTGTCTGCTGAAGAGATAATGTGTGTGTGTGTGTGTGTGTGTGTGTGTGTGTGGGGGGGGGGGGGGTGCATGAGGACGTCTGCTCCTCACACATCACAGACCCACAAGCAATATCAACAATATTCATTAATTCATAAATTCAAAGTTTTTTTGGTTTGTTTTAAATGAAGCACTTTTTCATCCATGTCACATGTCAGAGCTGTGAGTGGACACTCTGCACTGAACTTATGAACAAGATTGATTAAAAAGTGCGAAAACAACTGTAAACTAAACTTTTACACTTAATATTACACAAATAAACAAAGTGTATACCCAGTGGCGGAGCTATACTTTTATCTTTGGGGTGGCCATGGCTATTTCAGGGGGTTAGGGTTAGGGTCATTAGGCAACCACTGTAAAACTTACTTAAGAACGAAGATTTCACTGTCCACCAAGGCTGTCCCTTCTTCTTCTTCTTCTTCTTCTGTGGTGTTTCTTCTAAGGTGGATTACAACTCTTTTGGCGCATTTCCACCGCCACGGCACAGCACGGCACGGCACGGTTCAAGTAGCGTTTCCACTAGCATAGTACCTGGTACCAGGTACTAAAAATAGTACTATTTTTAGTACCTGCTCAGGCCATGCAAAGCCATGCAGAGAAGAAAGAAAATGCAGTTAGCTGTACGTATCAATGACTAAAATAAACAATAACTTATTGTTCATAAATCCTGGTCATTTTAAAGAAGGAACAACACGCAATACAATAATTAAAAAATGTCAATTATAAATGAAAAATAATCAAATTGGCAGGTTAAAGAAATAAATTAAGACCTGTTTTCTAATGTTTAAAAACAAAGCAAAAAGAAAACTTCTAGATTCTCTCACACAGTGTGTGACGCTCTCCTTTTATTCTGCTGTGGCTGTGACGCCCCCTGCTGGTTGCACTAAAACACCAACACGTCATTGTGAGCAAGGAGAGAAAGACAACCAGGATGAAAGAAGGAAAGAATGAACAAAAAGAGGCGACTGAATGAAGGACAGAAATGAAAGAAGAGATGGAGGAAAAAGGCAATTGAAAGAAAGAAGCAGTGATAGAAAGAAAGAATCGACTGAAAAGAGGAAGGAGAGAGAAGGGACAGAAAGAAGGAAGGAAGGACAGAAATTAAAAAGGAAAGGGTGGAGGGAAGGAAGGGGAAAAGGAAAGAGACAGAAGAGACAGAACCAACAAAAAGTGAAAGGAAAGGCAAACAAAGAAGGAATGAACAAACAACTCCTCACACAGGTAAACCAAATCCAGTCCAGTCAGCCAGTGAAATCCAGTCCATGTGTTTCTGTGAACACATGAAAAGAGAAATTTAACTTGAACTTTACTTTGTCCTCTCCATCCTGCAGAGACTGATGCTGCTCCAGCATCCTTTCCTCGTCTCCTCTTTCCTCCTCTGCTGAGTGAGTCTCTGTGAGGACTGGTTGTCATAGATACGTCCTGTCCCGCAGCTGATGGTGTGTTCAACATGAATGACGCAGACAACAATGACAAACAAACATTGAAACAAAGATGTGAGTAATGCTGACTATACTCTCACTCTCTGTTCTTTACTTTAATGTTTGGACACATGAACTGTGTCTGACTTTGCTGTGATAAACATCCTCAATTCAATGAAACTTTACAGAAAACGTGGAGAGAAAAAACTCTTTTTAACAGAAGAAGGAATCTCTGACAGAACCAGACTCAAAGATGTGCGGCCATCTGCCTCGACCGGTCGGGGTGAAAGGAAAAATGAGGGACAGAGGAGAGGTGGGGGACAGAGAGGGGGGAGAGAAAGGACAAGAGGGAGGTGAGGTAGAGACAGAAGAGTGAGACCAGGAGCAGAAACACATCTCTATCAACCGTTTCACATTTCAGTAACATGTGTTTTTTGTTGATGACCACAAGGAGTCCATTTTGTGCCATGGAAGTGTAGTTAATGTTTGTTGTGTGAAATGTTTTGTGTAGTTTTGTGTCGTATTGTGTAGTTTTGAGTCGCATTGTGTAGTTTTGTGTCACATTGTGTAGTTTTGTGTCACATTGTGTAGTTTTGAGTCGCATTGTGTAGTTTTGTGTCACATTGTGTAGTTTTGTGTCACATTGTGTAGTTTTGAGTCGCTTTGTGTAGTTTTGTGTCACATTGTGTAGTTTTGTGTCACATTGTGTAGTTTTGAGTCGCATTGTGTAGTTTTGTGTCACATTGTGTAGTTTTGTGTCACATTGTGTAGTTTTGAGTCGCTTTGTGTAGTTTTGAGTCACATCGTGTAGTTTTGCGTCGCATTGTGTATTGTGTCATGTCTTTTTGTGTCGGCACGGCAGGAGTCTGGTTGGGGTGAAAGGAAAAGAGGAAAAGAGAAAGGGGGGAGATTATGCTACCATTTTAATTCAAATGCTTTTGAATTTACTCCACATGGCAAACCCATCACATGGCAAAACTTCAGGGAGCGTGTTGGGGGCGGGGCTTATTATTGATAGCCAATGAAAACATTTTTTTTTAACTTTATTCCAAGCAGTCCAGAAACTTTTACAAAGGAAGAACTTCACTTACCCACAACTTTCTACTCTTGCTGTATTATGTGAAAATAACATAGTATGTACAGTAATACAACAGTGAGCTGAGCCCAACAACAATAATAATAAATAATAACATTTAAATGTCTTCACAGCTGTGAAACGTGTTGAAGGCATTTAAAAATACTGTCAGACACTTTTAACTCAAGTGTTGGAACAGCTTTGAGGTATGAAAATCTAAATGTCAGCCACAGCTTGTGGACTTTTGCACCCTCTAGTGGAACATTTGAAAATGACAGGTATCACATCAGTGGGACATGCAGGGACATGATTCTGAGCCGAGCGTGAAAGTAACACACTCACAACTAATGGAACATATTACTTTTACTCCTCTGTTGTTTAAGGTTAGGATATTAGATTAATGTGAGTATATTCAGTAGCCTTTAGAGATATTATTTTGTGTCCAGAAGTGACACAGAATATTAAAAGAAATAATAATCCCTTCTTTATCTATTTTACAATATTTTAAGTACGACTAATAAAGCTGATCAGGAGTCATACATATCTTACTATTCTATTCCATTCCATATTTTTGGATTGATGGATTTAATTAAATACAGAACACGAATAGTTAAAAATTATTAGTTAAAATTGTCTGATTATCAGATTATCTTTGCAGGGCTCTCTTTTGACCAGTAGAGGGCGACATTTATCTCTGTCACCCATGATAAGGAGCCCCCCCCCCAAAACCATCCCCCTGGTCTGCCCGTTGGTTGGGGATGCTGCCGAGAAGCCATGACAGTGGTTGCCATAGGAACCACAAGACTGCAGGGCCACGACACAAAGACTGTCAGCATTTTCTCAAGGTTTCCTGCAAATCTGTCAGGAGCTGTCGCCATGGTTACCGTCACTGTCAGCTCAGAGATCCAAGTAGTCCTCTGAGACGTGTTCTTGTATGTGTCACTTTGTGAGGACATCTTGGGAAAGTGAGGACATTTTGGATGGTCCTCACATATTTAAAGGGCTTTATTGGGGAGTTAAGGCCTGGTTTTATGGTTAGAATTGGGTTAAGGTTAAGAGTTACGGTTAAGGTAAGGGACTAGAGAATGCATTGTGCCTGTGAGTGTCCTCACTATGTGTGTGTCAGTGGATTTTGATTCAAACATCTGTGTGAGGACATTTGGACATTTTTTTGTCAAACCATATTGAAAAATTCTAATTTTTGTAAACAAAGCTAAACTGTCTGAGGACAGTGGAGCTGGATGGTATCCTAGCAACAGACGGGGGGGGGGGGGGGGGGGGGAGTTAGGGTGCTATAAATATCCTTTTTGGTGCATGTGTGTGTGTTATCCCGCAATATCTATCTATCTATCTATCTATCTATCTATCTATCTATCTATCTATCTATCTATGTCAGATTAAGTACATATAATGGGGAGGTGATAGATCAGAAAGAATGAAGCAGTGAGTCTTTCACAGTTTGTGTTGCAGCATCATGGACTCATCGTGACAGATGTCTGGTGTTTGGCTTCACGATAATAACAGGGCGTGGTGGAGGTGCAGTACCTGTGTCCAACCACAAGGTGGGTCACCTGTTCCACGTCACAGAGTGACAGACAGAGAGCACAGAGGTTGGCTTTACATCAGGCCAGGGTCACTTCATTTTTGTGTTGTGGGATGTACAAGTGAGAAACTTCTATAAATGATACAATAAAATGATTAATATCATAAAACTCAGAAACTCTTTCCAATGTCATATCAATGTTGTATCATTTATATGTGCATTAAACAGCCCTGAGTCCATATATATATATATATACACACACGTGTAGATAAATGAATACACAAGGACCAAAACTGTGGTTAAAAAGAAAGAAAAAAAAATATGACGATGGGGAATATACTGTGAATATACATATATATATAAATTCTCACAGTATAGTAAAATAAAATGACATAAAAGCCTGATCATATAATTGATATATTCATATATTCACTCAGGGTGAGGCCATCGACGAGCTTTTCACTCAAGGACCTGATGAATAAGCAAGAGCACAAACATTATCCTGATCTGGACTGATAGATGACTCCACCCACCCTCAGCCATTCATGACACATGTTCATGCTCGCTGGCAGCATGAATATTCACCACTTAAATAATAACATACACATTGCAGCTTAATCATAATAATAATAATGATGATTATAACATTTATATAGACATATAAACTGTATAATATGAATGATTGAACTTGATACTGGTCACATTACAGAATAACAGGTGTTACAGCTTCACCTTCCCCCCTTCTTATCCTCCTCTCCCGCTCTCCTTTTTCCCTCTGTTCCCTCACAAATCTCTTTAAATGTTCACTTTATCCTCCACCACACCAGCACCACGCAGGCTAAAAAAGCAATGCAAGCACAAAATACAAGGCAAACCTGAAAAGTGTGTGGCAGCATTATGTAAATCTGACGATGATCTGTTAGGAAGCATGTTGTGTGTCTGTCTGGTAGTGCAGAGTTAACTCACATTACAAACTTGACTTTTCTTTGTGGGTTTTTTGTATGTGAAAAGATGAAAAAGCAGGCGGTCACGTCACAGAGTTAAATCTGCCAGAGAATCCATCTCCACATACAAAACTTCATTATAATTCATTATAATAGCTCGCAGGAAGGCAGTACGCATCATATTTCAGGTACTACACTCTGTACTCTTAGATATTTAAAGAAGTGCTCCACTGAGCGCCGTGAAGCCAATTATACACTTTACTTCAATCAAAACGCAACATGTGAAACTCGAGTAGTAGATTTTATTATTATTTTTATTAAGTCAGAATTCTCAGAAAAAAAAGCCAGAATTTTGAGATTAACTTCAGGATTCTGCGATCAAAGCCAGAAGAATTCTGCAATTAAAGTCAGAATTTTAAATAAAAGCCAGACTTCTAAGAAAGAAATCGGAAGAATTCTGAGATTAATGGCAGAATTCTAAGATTAACGGCAGAATTCTGAGATTAAAGTCAGAAGAATTCTGAGATTAACGGCAGAATTCTGAGATTAAAGTCAGAAGAGTTCTGAGATTAACGGCAGAATTCTGAGATTAAAGTCAGAAGAGTTCTGAGATTAACGGCAGAATTCTGAGATTAAAGTCAGAAGAGTTCTGAGATTAACGGCAGAATTCTGAGATTAAAGTCAGAAGAGTTCTAAAATTAACGGCAGAATTCTGAGATTAAAGTCAGAAGAATTCTGAGATTAACGGCAGAATTCTGAGATTAAAGTCAGAAGAGTTCTGAGATTAACGGCAGAATTCTGAGATTAAAGTCAGAAGAATTCTGAGATTAACGGCAGAATTCTGAGATTAAAGTCAGAAGAGTTCTGAGATTAACGGCAGAATTCTGAGATTAAAGTCAGAAGAGTTCTGAGATTAACGGCAGAATTCTGAGATTAAAGTCAGAAGAGTTCTGAGATTAACGGCAGAATTCTGAGATTAAAGTCAGAAGAGTTCTAAGATTAACGGCAGAATTCTGAGATTAAAGTCAGAAGAATTCTGAGATTAACGGCAGAATTCTGAGATTAAAGTCAGAAGAGTTCTGAGATTAACGGCAGAATTCTGAGATTAAAGTCAGAAGAAGATTAACGTCAATTCTCAGAATGTATTTTTTCTTTCAAATGAGTTTTTAGCATGTGGCCCTAACACTCTTCTGTAGATAGAAAGTAAATAATTTGTACAACAACTATTGTGTTGATAAGATTCCGAGCTGGGCTTCCTTCTCTCTCAGTCTCTGTCATCCTGCCTCCGTGTTTTGCTTGAACTCTGTGAACCAGCCTTTACCTCGCAGCTAAGGATGAAAGACTCCCGTCTCCCTGTGTGTGTGTGTGTGTGTGTGTGTGGACAGTGTCAGACACCAGCCTCTTAATGCTGAAGCTCACATTTGCTATTTAATCTGCTCTGACAGGGGATTCTTTCTGATCTCTCTCTCAATGACTGTGTGTGATGTTTAGTGTCAATAAGACGCACATGCAGCACACACCTGTGTGTGTGTGCGTGTGTGTGTGTGTGTGTGCACTTGTGTACTCCTCTGCTCGATGAGTGAACGGACACGAGTGAAACGTGTTTGCGTCACAGAAACACAGATTCTTATCAGCACAGGCCAAGTCAGGCCACGGTGAGCACATGAATAGAGAACTGTCCATCATTCATCCATCCATCCATCCATGCGAGAGGCTGGAGTCAACAGTACAAGGTCAGAAGAACCAACACAAGTGATTCATTTAAAAATATTAATCGTGTTCACTTCCTGTGGCAGCTTTGTGCCTCCACACCAACCCCTGACACTGAATATAACAAGTTGTATTTTCCGTCGTACGCTCTGGCAAAAGGTTTCATCTGTCTCCATGGCAACCGACCACACACAATCCCCCCAGCTGCCTCTTATCATCCTGATCAGTTTATTCTTCTGTCCACTTGTTTATATACTGTATGTGTGTGTGTGTGTGTGATTGGTTGAAAAACGAGATGAAGAGATCAACGATTGTTTCTGTCCAGTAACTGTTGAAGATGAGACGTCTTCAACCCAACATTTTATATCAATGTTATTAAGAGATAAAAGTGTTTTAATATTTCTTCACTAAACTAAAAATATGCCTCACATCCTATGTTTTTGTGTGTTTTCTATTTTGTAGTCTTAAATTTCACAAACTTTAGTTATTAAATGTATCTATAAAACTTTACACATGATGTTATCTTCATTTTATGGGCTTTTCAGCTCCAGGTTAATTATTATTATATTTCTCTGATGCATGTACACGTCAGAAAATTGTAAATGTCTTTACATTCACTCGAGACAGTGACTACGATCAAAACATGGAGACATGAGGACAAAGATTCTTTTTTGGAATGTTCTATCAACACAAATGAAAACACTTACTGACCTATATATGCACATGTTATTTGACATTTTTATGGTTAGAAAAAAAGAAAGAAAGAATGGAAACAGAAACTTTATAACAGGTGAAATCAATTGGCAACAGGTGTTGGTAATAATAGAATCACATGGACAGGAAGTAAACACACACAAGGAAGAGGAAATACAAAGTAAAACCTCTCTGAGTGCTTGTATTTGGACGAGCAGACCCCAGATTTAAACTAATTTCATATTCAAGAGCCCAAAATAACAGGTTTATAGGTCACTATGACCTCGACCTTTTCAGAGTACGTGAACATCTGCACCGAATATGAAAAACACAACCTGTATAAATTACATAGACATAAAAATGGAAAAAAAACTGATCTCTATGAGGGAAAAATAGATGATATTTATAGATTTTAAACTCTTAAAAACAAGGCTGTGTAACGTCTTCAGGTTAGTTTGTGTCTCTGCAGACGTCGCCGGGTTGTTTTCAGTGAACAGCGACAATAATCCTCAATCATCATTCATTTCTGACAGATTGCTGATGGTGCTTTACATCTCTGCGGGAGAGCTGAGGAGAGCTGAGGTGGGATTTCATTTTCGGTGCCAGCGAGCAAACTAAGCACTTTATCAAGTGTGCGGAGTTAAATATAACAACTGTGACGTCAGCAAGAGCCCGTGACTCGTCATTTCCTGGACTTTCTTTTTTAAACGTCCACACTCTGGGATCATATAAATATTCCTGATCATGTAAATGTCAGACTCGGGTGTCAACACGTTCCAAATGAAGATGTTTGAATAAAAAACGTGTCAAGGACAACAGATATAAAAGGATTATTAAAGAATTACAACACGTGGACAAACAAAAGATTATAAAAACAACAAAGTGTGAGGAGTGTATTTGATTAAGATCTTAATCTATTTTGAGTCATTTAAAGTTTCTCTGATGGTCACACTGCAGGTTATGACACACAGACAGAGGTCTCATCCACTCACCCTCTCCCTGTTCCAGGCGCTTCAGGGAACTACGGTGGCCTTCACATACCAGAAAGGATGTGTTTATTCATCGTAGTTCATTTTTAAATGCAGAACACATGCTTCACCTTGTCGCCCATTAAAGCTGAACTGTGCAAGTCTGGTTGTGTTTTCACCTCTTTCTCTCCACATTGCTCCCCCTAGAGTTTTGGAGTACATATTTGTGTGACACCACCATATCCTCTTTATCCTCACTGCTGACACTCCCCCTCTCTTCTCCTCTCCTGGTCACGTACATTTGCTTTCAACAGAGCCAAACGTGCAATTAGAGAGTTTATCTCTCACAAATACTTACAAAAATGCCAGCTCAGCATCTGTCCTGCATGCTTCACTGTCTCGGCACACATAGTCGCTTCCTCTTCCTCACTTCCTGTTGTGATGACCCTCCCGTGTTAGTGGAAGTGCTTTGTTTGCTGGCCTTCTTCTGTGTCGTCAAGGTGATGAGCCACACCTGGAGGCCACACCTGGACCACGACGCTACATGGTTTAAGAAGTCTTCTTTCCTCCATTCATCTCTGTCACAGCAGCTGTCGGTTTGTTTTTTGATTTCTGTAAATAAACTAATAAATTATTTTTGGACTAGACCTCGTCTCCTCTCCCAGTTTAGTTGCAGTATAGCCGTTACATGTGTGTGTATGTGTGTGTGTGTATTACTGTGAAGGAACTCTCGTGAGATCTGAAACTTCACGATTTTGTGCTAACAGACATTAGGGGAAGTGGAGGCGGCGCACAATCTCCCGCACAACAAGACATTCAACCATCACAGTGACTCTGCAGATGTTAAATTAGGCTAAAAATCCTGCATCGCTATGCTTTAAAGCTGCTGTAAAAACATGGCGGTCTAAGGTACCGACAAACACCAAACTCATTTTTCTTTTGGAGCGATTATACACTTACACAAACTTAGTTATGACCACCAAACATTACACAGTGAGGTCACGGTGAGATCATTACATTTTAAACATTAGCAGTTCTCCCACAGTCCAAAAACATGCAGATTTGGGGATTACGACCCTCATGTGGAGGATAAAGTGGTAGAAGACGGACGGATGGATGGACTTAATCCTGGATTGACGCTGAAAGAGAAACAAACACGTTGATACTGAACGACTCGGAGACCAGTAGATTTGTAGTCATGAAAACAGTGGCTTTTTAATGTAAACACTACATTCGATTGGTTTTTCCAGCACGGACATCCCACATGAAATAACAACCATTCACTAAAGAGGAGAAGAGGGAGAGAGAGAGGGAGAGAGAGAGAGAGAGAGAGGAAGCGGCACAGAAAAAAAAGCATTCACTGGGTAAAAAAAACAGAACATAAAGGAGGTGGATTAAAAAAATAATCATGAACAGGAACAGAATGCCATAAACAGGTATATCATGTTATTATACACAGCCATTTTCTTTTTCTTTTTTTAAAAACTAGAAATCAACAAGGCAAGAAAGAGTGGTTTATATCGTCATGTGGATAAATAGACTGATGACGGGGTCAAACAGAGATGAGGAATGAGTCGAGAACAGATTTCCAAATCTACTTATTGTGTGTATTATGTGTGTGTTTGTGTGTGTGTGTGATGTGAGAACTGTGCTTTTCATTGTAGACCTGGAAGGTGTGTGTCAAACTGAAAAGAGAGAGACAGAGAAGAAGAAGAAGAAGAAGAAGAAGAAGGAGGAGGAGGAGGAGAAGAAAGGAGCATGACTTTATACAGCATTGATGTGTGAACATGCGGCGTCCCCCTAACTAACAAACGCAGCCAAAAACGTGCTCTTCCCTCTGATAAAAAGAAAAGAATGGTTTATTCCCCCCCCCAGAAATAATAAAAAATAGATATTGTTGTTGTATCATATTTAATTGTTCTGAGTCAGGCTAAAGTGAGGACATGGTTCTAATGCAGGGAAACAAACAGGCATGACGGTTCAAAAGGAGAGAAGAGGGCGGGGCCAAAAGGTCAACACATTTTTTAAAAGGGACATAAAAAGAAGAAAAAAACAAGGTTCATGATCAGCATCATCGTAATAACAATGACTTTTTCAACTTAAAATCCCCACATGTCACTATCTCCCAATATCTACTCTCCGTCTTTCACATGACGTTTTTAACCCACTGAAACAAACTCTTATTATTATTATTATTTTTATTGTTATTGTTATTATTATTTTTCTTCTCTAATATTTGAACCCGTCCCCTCCACTTCAGGAACCGGTCGCCTCCTCTCTTGTCGGGGTTTGCTGCTATTGTTTCTTTCTTTTTTTTACCTTTTTTATACATATATGTTTTGCCATTTTTATTAAAATTGTTGTTTTGTAAATCGTTGTCTGAACAGTATCGACGTCAAGCTTTTTTTTTTTTTGCTTTTTTTCAAACTGGTCTCTTTGTACAAAGGCTTTAGGATCTCATGCTATCTGTGTCAGAGGGTAAGGAGGAGGAGGAAGAAGAGGAAGAGGAGGAGGAGGAGGAGGAGGAGGGTGGGAGTGGGAGGGGTTTTCACCCACAAAATCTGGGTGTCATGCGAAAAAAAACAAGGCCAAAACGGAGAAGATGGACGGATGAGAGAAAGAAAAAAAGTCATGAGTAAATGAAAGAGAGACAGAGAGGCAATCGATCAATAAATAAATTAATAAATTAATCAGTCCTTTATCAAACTGAGGGGGGAGTTTCCTTACATGGAGGATGTTAGTGGGTCTAACGGGTTATAACGGTGAGGAAAGGTAGAGTTAAAACGTGGTGTACTTGCTTCTAAAAGCGTAGCTATCTACAGAACAGTACCCGTGTTACATGGCACTGATTTTAGGACATTTAGCACATTTTTCCTATCGGCTTCCGAGTGTCAGCCATGACTGAAGGACGGGCGTGGGAAACAGGAAGCCTCACTTCCTGCCGATGAAAACCAAGTCTCAAAAAATAAAAAAAGGGAATAAAACAATACAAGTTAATCCAAAAAAAAAAAAAAAAAGGAAAAATTAAAAATTAAAATATTTTGGCTAATGTAAACAAAATGAGCAGTGTCAGTTTCAGCAGGTCTCAAGAGGTGTTTTCTGAGGTTTTGGCTGACCTGCATTTTTTTATGTCTTTTTTTTCTTTTTTCTTTTAGTGCTATCAACATTTTTCCGCAAAAACTAGTCATTACATAATCACTACTATAGCAAAAGAACAAACAGAAAAAAGGAAACAGCACACGTACATGTGCTAAAGGTGAGGCAAAACAAAGAATCAGTGTACGGACCGACACTCATGTAATAAATATACACACGATCGACAAAAGAAATCAAAACAAAAAAGTCATATTCATAGTAATGGTGGAAAAACAAAAGGTACAAGTTTACCAACGAAAGACAACGATAGAGAGAGAGAGGAAGAGAAAGAGAGAAAGAGAAAAATGGAGGCTTTCATCGACTTTGTTCAAGAAGTTTTCAAGGCTGCAGGGTCTCAGGTTTTTTTCTACTAAAACAAACGTGTTTGCTCGGCAGCAGCAGGCCAAAGAACATCAGGAGGAGGAGAGAGAACAAAAGAGACGAGAACTAAAAACATTATATATATATATTTATATATACGTATGCCTATTCTTTTTTTTTTTTAAATTATCCTCATTATTAATATGTACCTAGTTGCATTTTTTTTCTTTCTTTTTTTTCTTTAAATAATCAGCTGAATCGTCATCATCATCATCATTTCCACAGCAGTGTCAAAGGAACGGGAGCGAGGAGGGAGGGGCCAGGTAGGGGGCGGGTGAGAGGGTGGGGTTTTGGGAGGGGGTGGGGGGACAAAGGGGGAAGACATTACGGGCTGTGCTTAGTACAAGCCACACCCTCGGAGGTTGTTGGCAATGATGATGTCGGTCACGGCGTCAAACACCACCTGGATGTTTCCTGTATCCGTGGCGCAGGTCATGTGACAGTAGATTTCCTTGTTTGGGGAGCGATTCTTGCTCTCGAACTGTGCTTGGATGTAAGCTGCTGCGTCGTCGTAGGTGTTAGGTCCTAGAGACACAGACACACACACACACATTTGACAGAGGTCACTGACAGAGGTCACTGACAGAGGTCACTGACAGAGGCAGCAGTGGATCAACAAATACATAAATATGCTTGTTTTTCCTTTGGTTTTTGTGTTGGAATGAAAAAAAAGTATATTCTCACATATTCTGTCATTTATTGTGGACGAAAACATCCTATTTTATTGAGGAAGCCTAATACACTTAATTAATATACTTAATTGGCTAAAATCCGATTTTCAGTGAGTCCCTGCAGGAAGTTTCCATGGTACATTTCATGGTACGGTTTGGAATGGTAAAGTCCTGGGTCAGGCTTGTGTTTCGACTGAGGACAGTACCAGTACCATTACTTGTGGGCTGTGATGTCATTCTGGTGCGATGACAACAAATAATGGTAAATTATGTCTTTTTAAGACATAATCGCCAGGTTTGACTCTCTGGAATTATATATATTATATTATCACAGATATCTGTGACGTCATTCTTACTCCTCAAAACTAGTTTCAGATATCTGTAATTCAGTTTTAACTAGTCACAATGACACCACTTTTGCCATTCATGTGTATGGGCTTTGTCATTGTAGATATCTACAGGTTTAGTGACTGTGTCAGATGGAGCAGGAAGTACTGAACTAATCATTTTAATGAACGGATTCTAATGATTCAGTCACACGAAAACAACTGCGTCTGTCAATGTCACGTCTAAAACAAAGTCCCTGTCCACGCTGAGGAGGTATCGTGATCTCAATTCATTACTGTGACCTTAAAGGTCAAGCAAACTTTATGCACTCTTAGATTATTTTTTTTGTCAAAAATATTGTTTGTATAAATAAATGTCTCCTTAATCTTTTATTTACTAAGACGTGCGCCGCTGACCTCTTGGTCAGGTCATCCTTGGAAAAGAGATTTCAATCTCAATGGGTAAATAAATGTAAAGTAAAAAAGTACCTCATAAAAACCTGAACTATAACTTAAACGGGGACATGATGACGGCATAATAGACTTCCTGTGATTATAAAGGCTGTTTATAAATGTAAAAATGTAAGTAAAGCATGAGAGACAGAAATGAGGAGGATGAGCTCAGAGAGCTGGGTCTGTGTGGAGAAGACAGAAGACACCTCCTGTCTTCTGTCTTCTGTCTTCTGTCCTCATGACTGACCAAGTGTGACCGTCTCTTGCTCTCGGACTCCCCGTCCCTTCTTTCTCTCTGCCATGGCTACACGTCACCTCCCCTCCCCTGTGTCCAGCTCCTCTATTCACATCCCAGTTTATCGTCATTTCCCTCTGCCTTCCTTGTCTATTGTCCTTTTCTTTTTTTAAACGCACTCAAGTACATCTCTCCCCTTTTTTGTTTGAAAATCACTTTTATTTATAAATCCCGACTTCTCAAATCACAGTTTGCCTCAGTGGGTTTTGCAATGTGTTCAGTGAGCCGTGTGACCTCAGCTGCACAGTTATTCAAACATGTAGTTATTTTGTTATCATTCAAGACCGACGCAGCGCTGATTTAAAGGCCGTCGGTTTAAATCTAACTGAGTGTAAATGCTGAGTCTGTATCGAGCAGTTTAATCAGTGTCCGCAGACATGTGGGAATTAGGTTTGGAAAAGACAGATAGTCGTCATTCATACTTTAATTTGAACTAGTGCTGTTGTCCTCACATAGTATTTACTCAACATCATTCGTGGCCTGTCAAAAGCTCTTTTAATGCTCTTTTTTTTGTTTTTCCCCAAATTGGTTTATCTGCATGCCTGCCAAGAGTCTGCAGAGGATTGACTCCACTCCAGTGGCGGTTGCTGCTCTTTGAAACAGAGGAAGCTCATTTCAGGCCCCAGTTATTGATGCATGAATTCTAGAACAAGAGAACGCGATAATTATCTAAAACTGAAATGCTATAATAGTGTTTTTGTTTACAGTGCATAAATGAAAACGGTCTAAAAAATGAAAATGGACTGAGGCAGAAAAGGCTCCGCTGTCGTGTATGTTTGCAGACGCCCAGCGTCCGCGCCCTCCCACTGTTCCATTGACTCCCAGAGAAGCTGAGCTTCCCTGGAAGTGACGTATTTGCTGCATTTGTACAATCACTGTCGAGCTAACCTCGGTGAAAAACACCTATCCTGTGTCGTCCCATAGAGAACAACTGCAGCTGAGCTTAAAGTGGTTTTAATGTGGAGGCTGCTACGGGAATACGAACATCGCGTAAGCCGATGCGTCATCCGCGATTAAAAACTGGCGTTCCAGCGCACGTTTAGCATTGTAATATAAATACAACACAGTACATACATATTTTACTTTGACATTTTAGAAGCTGTGCTTGCCTTGCTGTCTTAGAGAAATCACCACTGCTTCACTCTTATGTGTCTCTAAAGAAATATAAAGCTATCATTAAGAGCCAGCTAGCTTAGATGGAAAAATGGGAAAAACATCCAGGCTCCTCCTCCACTAACATCTTTAAAGCACGCACTCACCACGGCCTGTTACAAAGCCGTGATGGTTGGCGACTTGTCATTTTTATTTCTAAGCGTATTTTAGGTCTGCTCCCATCATATCTATGAAAAATCAAGTTTGTATGGTTTTTTATGGTCTTATTTGTTTTATTCTCACTTTGGCAACACCCTCTGGAACTCAGTCCCTCTGGCTTTTCACCAGGTACCAACAAGTCTTTTAAATCAATGTTGAAGCGACAGGCTTTTGCCACCTGATTGTTTTTTGTTCTATTTTTTCTTACTTACTGTTCCTGTACAGCGACTCAGAAATTGAAGTTATTATTATGAGTATCACTAGTCAGAACTGAACGTGGTAAACCCGCTTTAATGTTTGCTGCTCTCTGTGAATGGAACGCTCTGCAAAATGACCTCAAGCTAAAGGAGCTGGTCTCACTGAACACTTTTAAAGGGCGACTTGGAGCCACAAACTTCTACTAATTTTAACTGGTTTTCATTTCACTAAGCCTACATTTGTTGAGCACTTCTACTTTTGATGTATTTACTGTCTATTTCTTTCTTTCTTATATGTGCTGTTTAAATGTTGTTGTCTGTAACTTTGACCAGGACACGCTCCACCTGGCTGTATCCTGGTTCAAATTAAGGTGTAATAACGTAATATCTTAATATTAAACTGTACAAGGGCAAATAGGTCGCAAAAGTTGAAAGTCAACATTTAAAGGTCCCGTGTGTAAGAATTAGTCACGTCACACGTGTCACCGCCACCGCGTTCATAACAACTGCATTAAAAGTACAAATCAGTGTATAATGACGGCGTCTGTTACCCGTGTACTCGGGGAAGCAGATGCTGAGCGCAGACTTCTTGATCTTCTCCGCAAACAGATCCTTCTTGTTGAGGAAGAGGATGATGGAAGTGTCGATGAAGAACTTGTTGTTGCAGATGGAGTCGAACAGCATCAGAGACTCGTGCATGCGATTCTGCGACGGGGGAGGAAAAAAAGACAGAGATGGGGAGATGGAAAGGTGGGATTAGATTAGATTAGAGGAACAGATGGAAGGAGGAGAGGGAGAAGAGAAAAGCAGGACTGAGTTAAACATACATCCACTTTAAATCTACAGTATAATGAAGTCCAATAAGAAGAGCTGACAGTTCTCTCTCTCTACTTTAAACCTTAATATGACTGTGATGAGGGAAAGACTAAGGGGGAAAAAAGACATTAAGGACATTTACAGTTTTGCTGCTCGTTTTACTGCGATTACAGCAAAAATGTCTTTATTTCATCAAGTGTTTGAACATTGTGCGACGACAAAGATGCTGACTGGGGGCGGCGTTAAGAAATGCCTGTTCAGGGGAAAACACTTTCCAACATATTCAATAAATGTTTATTCACGAGGAAAACACACAAACTCATTCATCCCCAAGCTCACACATCCTGTTCCTTTACAGTGCTTTATTAATCATTTCCCATGTGTATAAATACAATAAATTATCAGGCAGATACAGCACGTACATTTCACCCACACGTACTGTATTTGCGTTAAATGTAAATTCAAAGCCGGAGCATTCATCAGTTTAAAATCTGCCTCCTTTAACCTTTAATCTACACAAATTCCTCATGTTTAAACATGACACAAAGCATATGAAGCATCAATGAGTCAGCAAGAAGAAGCAGGAGCTCATTTAAAATCTATAAAAACCAGTGATTGTTTTAGTCACAACAGGTCCAAAACAGACACACAGCCATAAACACTAAATAACCTGTGTGAGATGAGGTGTGAAGGATGACACCTTCCTTTTTTTTAATGTCTCTCCTTGTCTGGAAAAGACAAAGCTGCGATCGTAACGACGGAGCTCCCGCGGTGGAGCGCTGAATCAAACCGCCTCTGCTCCAATAAAAAAAATAAAGGGAGTTGTGTTTTCAGCGTCTTCCATCCCGATGGAGCTGCCATAATTAGTGGACCCACAAAAGTTTGACTCTGCTGAACGCTGACTTGCAAATCTTTTGGAAGATTGATGAATCGCTGTGACAACGCTGCCCATGCTGAGCCAAGATGGAGGAAGCTGTCATATCATACTTTATTTCTTTTACATCAAAGCTGATGTGCTGTTGCCTTTGCAGCAAAAAAACCCGACACGCACTCACGACCCGGCTCGTTCTCTCTGGGTTTTCCCGGTTTCCTCGCACCGCCCAAAAACATGCGGAGGTTAATTGAACGCTCGAAACTGACCAGAGGTGTGAATGTGACTGGTGACCTGTCCAGGGCGTGGGAATGGCTCCTGTGACCCGTGACCCTCATATGGAGGATAAAGCAATAAACAAAAAGCTAATGTTTCAAAACCATAAAACATATGTCCCGTGAATGTCTACATGGACACAAATAATCCTAATACAAACACTTCATGTAACCATATAATCTGGTCCAATTCAGCCAAAATTGTACTCCCAATTGAGAGCGGTGGTTTCTAATCATGACATCCTTGTTTAGGTTATCACGCCTACGGAAACTTGACATGTTTTCCACTTTTATTAATGCTGGAAATGGATTAAAGAACATGATCTATTTTCTTAAAGAGTGACTATTTACAGATTAAGAAAATCTGATCATGTGTACTGTGTACAGACGTATACAGGGAGCTCATTTTTTACTCGCTTATGGAATGAAATGTGCATGTTGGCAGTTAATTCAAGATTGGGGGGATTGTCACCATTCATCCTACTGTCTCACAATGTCTCGGGTCTGACTTTATGGCACCATGGACACACACAGACCATCGCCAGGTACCGACTATAAGAACAAGGCAGTGATAGTGTTATTCTAGACGTTCAAAGAGAAGCAGAGAAAACTGTTGGCGGAAGAAGCGAATAAGAGGAAACGACATGAGGGGCCAAACATGAGTCAACATAGGACCGCCTTTTTCTGAATGGCGAGAACTGAAAAAACACAGGAGCATACAAAATGGATGCCAGCCACCACCACTTGTGTTTAAGAGGGGAAGTGATGAAAAGTGGTCAACAATGGATAGATGTGTACTCCTAAACTGTAGGGGGCGCTCTGGGGAGAACCAGGCTTGCAAAGCTCGCTTTAAATTGATAAAAGCACATGATGCTCACAATGTGATGGATCGACTTAAAACTATAACTTCAATACTATATTGAAATATAATGAGTTTTTTTCCCCCACATGTAAGAGTGTCTGTTTACAGTCATCTCCTTTCTCATGTAGTAACGTGTGTTCCATACTGTCTGTGCAACCCCTCCTGTCTGTGCTACGGCCTGATTTTAACACAGACATGAAAGACTGCCATCACCACCCGAGGGGAAATAAATCACCTGATTGTGAACTGGACCTTGTTAACTTAGTGTGGATGGAAATTTCACCAGCAGCATCGACTGCTGGCTGCTCTTCGGACATTTGTTTATTATTTTAACAGTGACAGCAGTGTCTTCTTTAGTGTTCTTGCATGCATTATCTATGTCTATATACAGTACCAGGGCTGCAACCATGATTTGATTATTAATCTTTTATTTTGATAAACGATTCATTGGTTTGAATGTTTTTTTCTTAATTTTCAACTTTTTAAATGTGATTATTTTCTGTTCTTTTTGTTCCATATAACAAAGTAATCTTTAAAACAGACTAATTTTGGTCTGTGGACAAAACAAGACCTTCAATAACATCATTGTTATTGGTAAACATCATGGTTTGGTAAACAACGATCAACACTTTTCAACATTCTCTTCAATTAACCAGAAATGAATCCACAGATTCATCGATTGCAGCCCTAATATGTCCTGTATTCATCCACAAATCATATTGTGCTACATGAAAATCTTGTGCTGCAACAGTGGAGGGACATGATTCCACTAAAGTACCAAAGTTCACAGATTTTCTTTGCTATTTATGCTTTTATTGTTTTTTTTGGCCTTCACGTCTGGAGAAATGTATGACATTAAAATCCTGCCTTTCTGACATCAATAACCACTTAACATGTAGCGTGTAGACAAAAGGCAAGATGAGAAAATGATCTCCAGAATAAGAACCCCAGACACATCTCTTTGGCTGGATAATGGTGGTTTTGGCACTGAGCGTTTGTGACATTTTCAAGTCCCAGTGGTGTTTTTTGTGTCGTCAGTGCGTGTGTGTGTGTGTGTGTGTGTGTGTGTGTGCGTCTGGGGCCTGTCTGTGTGGAAAGGGTAGACAGGTTGCCTTCTGGGTAATTAATCCACAGATACTGACTCCACCCCAACACCCATGGGCTGGTGTTGTGTCGTACACACACACACACACACAACACCCAAACAAACAACCTCAGGTATCTCTTCTGTCCCTAATGAGGAAATGTTGGCACAGACGAGGAGAGGAAGCTGATGACATCATCATCATCATCATCAATGTGTGCTGTCAAGAAGGAAAGTCACAGATTGGAGGAGAGGGACGGAGACGCACGCCCTCGTCCTCTGAGTGCAGAGGGATAAATGCTTTGCTCATAAATAAATGAAGATGCTCTCGAACTCTTTGTGTGACGAGAGCTCGGCTGTTAACAAACACACTCACTATATATATATATATATACAGTATATATATATATACATATATATAATATAGAGTGCAGCTCTGCGAGGTCGACCCACCTCCATACATGAAGCTCATTTAGCAAAAATGTGAAAGATGAGGTCTTGAACACAATAGTCACAAGGTTGACACTCATGTCCCACAGGACGACATGTGCTCATCTGTCAGAGCTCACTGACGGCTTATTCGGACACAGTGGTGGACAATAGGTGCAGTAACACTGTTTGGCATGAGAAAATAGATGTGGCCCCTGGGCTCTTTAAAATCATTGAAGCATTATCTGGTACTTGTTTTTTGTTGTTGTTTGTTTTATAGTGAAATTATAGCGACATAAAAGGCTGGAAAATAATCAATCGTAAAAAATATGACCAGGGGTGATGAAGGCTGACGGCAGTTATAAATGTATATACAGTATGTATATATATATATATATATATATATATATATATATATATATATATATATATACATACATATGTATGTATATATATATATATATATACATACATATGTATGTATATATATATATATATATACATGTGCCACATGTGCCGCATGTGCCACAGCTCCCATCGTGTGCTAATACCCAGTATTAATAGAAGAAGCAAGCAGACAGCTGCTTTAACGTTTGACTTGCAGTATTTTTTCATCAAGTGTGTAAGGAATAAATGCAAGCAACACTTTATGACTTGAACCACAAAAATGATCGGAACAAGTGAGGGAGCCCAAACGCAAAAGAGTCGGAGCAAAACATAATTTCCCGATCATTGCAAACAAAAGGTACATTTTCAAAAAATAAAATACAATCATTTTGATTGATTCAATCGATATTTTATGTGCCAGTTGTGTATTTTGATTTTGTGGTTGATTTTTGTTTGTGCTTAATTCAAATCTAATTTCCCCAGGGTGACCAAGGCATCCAAGGCTAAAACAAATGGGACTTTAACTGAAAACACACTTCTGCTGTACTTCTACTGTTGCTGGGTGAACAACAACGTCTCCTTGTGTCAAACCACTGCAAGGCATTTGGCAAACATTCACTGAATAACAGTCAGGTCAAGACAAAAGTCAAACAGCAGTAAATGAAGTCATGTATTATCAGGTTTGTAACAACTGAAATGTTGGCACTGCATCAAACACCAACATGGTGCTGTATGATGACAAGGATTTAACTAAGAAGTTAAAACGAGCTCTTTGTAATGACGTTGTTGCAGGAAGCGGCTGTAGATGTTTGTGGTGAATCAGACACTGAGATTGTGGGAGATTGGTGGCCTTTGTTTTCTCTACAGAGCCATGTTGTTTCCACAGAATTGAATGCACCGACACCTTGTATTTGTACTCGCAGTGACAGAGGCCACCGCTGCAGCTGCTCGCCCATGTTATACGGCCTTGATTTAAAAGCCAAATGAAAATGGGACTCGTGTTCAGTTAACTCTCACGGATAAAACCATCTGCTCCCAAAGCTCCTAAGCGTGAGTGACGCTTTGTTTTAATGTGGACATGACGTGAAATTAATGATGAGACTTGTTCTTTTTTTTAATCCAGGAGCTAAAAGGGCAACACACTGTTTAATATCAATACATAAATATAGTAATGTAAACACAGTTAAAAAAAAAAAAAGAATAAGAAATAATAAAAAAAACCATTACAAAAAATAAACATTTCATTATGCTAACTTCAAAGCAATGCAAAAAAAAAGGAAATGTGACGTTGAACTTGTACGTTATGTGATTTTTCCTGACGATTTAAACTAACAGTTTAAAGTCTGCAGAAGTGGGTGTTAAGTAAACTTGACTATGATTTATCCTCAGTGAAGTGCAGATTTGTAACGTGTATCTATGACATATGCACACATACTGTAAGAGAGACAACTTGATGAATAAAATCAAAGAAAACAAATATTGAAGTGAGTCAAAGACATTACAGTTAAACATGATGGAGTTCAGTGATACTGGAGTTTGCTTCTTAAGAAAACTATACAAACACATGAGCTGATGACGACATCATGAACACCTACATTTGACTGAAACACACACTGACATGTAACACCGCCACGATCAGTACAGGCCGCAGCCCTGCAGGTTTAAAGATATGATAACATCAGTAATGGCGTCAAAGACAAACTGGATGTTGTTGGTGTCTGTGGCGCAGGTCACGTGGGGATAGACGGTCTTGTTGATTGACTTGTTCTTGCTCTCGTACGCAGACCTGATATAGGCCACTCCCTCCGTGTAGCTGTCGGGACCTGAGGAGACAGATGACATAGAGTGGGAATTAGGCGAAGGCTGCAACGCGGCGTCAGTGGAGTGTAACTCATTTTCTGTATCAGCAGGAGTTTCTCTTATTTGTCTGAAAACATGACCTTTGGATTTGTGGCTCAGCACACTTTCTGCTGAGGTGGACGACTCTGTGCTCACTGCCAGCTTGAGAAAGTACGACACACGGACAACTTTACGGAGGCGATGATGTAGACTTAAATGGAATTCCACACGAGGACTAAACATCCATCCATATTTGTGTCTTATTTCAGCAAAATTGTGATAATTCCATTTTCAAATCATAATAGGAAACTGGAAACCTGTGTCATGCATTTCATTTTTCAAAGTATCCGAGTTTTGGAAAATTAAAAGACAATACTGATTTTTCCATGTCGGTAAAAGGCAATATCTAATTTTCACAGGGATTGGAGTCGTTTGTGCTGCTGGTGTCACTGACATCTACAACAGTTTGTCTCTCTCTGCTTCACTTCAGAGCGAGCGTGCAGACGGGGCTCTGTAAAATGGATGAAGAGTGGAGAGAGGAGAAGAAGATGACGAGAGGAAACAGGTTGTGAATTCTAATTTTCTCTTTCTCACACTCTTGCTGTTTGGGTCTCTCTCTCTCTCTCTCTCTCTCTCTCTCTCTCTTTCCCACAGTCTTGAGCGGCCTGTGTTTTTCCAGTGCTGTCTCTCGTCTCTCTGCTCTCGGTCGGTCTCGTCTCATTTGTCTCACACTCGCGCTCCTCTTGTTTGGCCTCCTGGCAACAGTCCTGATTTCATTCACTGTTTCACTCTCTTATTGTTTGCCTCCCTTCACTGATTTTCGACTCTCTACGTCCAGTGCAAATGAGTCTATAATGACTGAGTTAAAGTTGATGGGAAATCTTTAAAGTACATTAGAATGGACAGACCTGGTTGAGCTGTTATGGGTGTCCACAGTGGGTGTCCACAGTGATTAAGTGGACTTGAAGCGCTTGTTAATTCGACATAGGAATAAAGTTAATTGACTGAATTGAAATGAATTCTTGAATAAAATGTCAGCACCAAAGGTTAAAATTAGGGGCGTGTCACAATCTCCACTGTAAATGGATTATCGATCGAAACGACGTAACAGAGATTTAACCACGCCCCCAGTGCGACGTCCTGCAGGACTTGTGGTTGTAGCCACTGTAGCATGACTACACGTTACCTTCTCCCACTGACCCCAAGCTGCTGCCAACTAACAGTAACCACGGCAACTGCTGATGAGGGCGACTCATGGCTCAAACTCTAACCCCCTCTCCCGCTTCTCTGAAATCACCGGTGTGGAAATATGTTGATCCCCATGACAACGTTTGCGTGGTGGATAAGAAAACCATGGTGTGTAGCGCGGGACACGTCCACATGCATCATAAGGACGTAGACGTAACTATGAAAACAACTCCGTTAACAAAGGCAACTCTTCTGTCCTCATGTGAAGCAAAACTTTCTAAAAATTCAACTGAAGGAATTCAAATATTGAGAACTGAATCGAATCATGACCGTATAAAATTGACATCAAACCAAATCAAGGATTTGGAGTATTGTGACACACCTAGATAGATGACCAACAAATCCATAATTACTATGCCTGACTAAAGTCAAGCCCAGACCGTCAAATGTTTTAACTCTTTAAGGCTAAAAACCTACTTATTTTGGCTTTTATTTTTCTTATCGTTCCTTTTCTATTTTTACGTATTGTTTCCATTTACTTTTATTTGGTGACTTTCATTCAACAACAGAGGCTGCTTTTAAATGTGCTATTTAAAAACACTGTGACCTTTCACAATAACACACAACTCTTCTGCACCTCCTCCTCCTCCTCCTCTGTTCACAGCCTCACAACTAAATCTGTAGCAAGACCGGAGGCTTTGACCAATCAAGGTGTAAATATAAGGTGCAGTATATACCAGTGTACTCAGGGAAGCAGATGGACAGCGGCGACTTGCTGATCTTGCTTTGAAAGATGTCCTTTTTGTTGAGGAAGAGGATGATGGCGGTGTCCTTGAACCACGTGCTGTTACAGATGGACTCGAAGAGCTTCAGCGACTCAAGCATGCGGTTCTGTGGGAGAGAGCACGGAGTCAGCAGGGCCACACACACACACACACACACAGGCACGCACACAACTAACTAAATATCTACATAAATAAATAAAAAACTAAGTAAGTAAGTCAATAAATACATGCACGTTTAAATGGTATGCAATAGGGTTGAACCGTTCAGGGAAAACAGCTAGTTGTGATTTATTTGACAGATGATACGACTTTAAATCAAGCTTTAGTTTGTAGAGCTGCAACTAACGATTATTTTCATAACTGATAATAATAATCTGTGGATTACTTGTTTGGTCCAGAAAATGTCAGAAAATGTTGAAATATATACAGTATGTTGATTTTTTTCAAATTCTTGGTTTGTCCTCAAACCAACATGATTTGGCTTTAATGATTTCTTTTTTTATACGGAGCAAAGAAAGCAGAAAATACTCACATTTGAGAAGCTGAAGACACTAATTAATCATAATGAAAATAGTAAAGGATTCATAATCGATGAATCGATGAATCGTTGCAGCCCTAATTCACTGTGTAACATATTAAAAACACGATGGAGCATCACTCCATCAAAATATTGATGAGATGAGGATGAGAATTGTAAGATATAATGGCAAAAATATTAAAAGCTGTGATTCTATTCAATAAAGTATTCATAAAAACTAAAACAACTCCAATATGATGAATGAAAAGTGTGGGTCAGGGGTGCTTTATAACTGATGTCATACATCTGTAAATACATTTGCCAGTTGCGTTGTTTCAAATTGTGATTCATAAACGATCAGTTGTTCAGCTCAAGCACTCAAAGCAGAACAGTTCCGCTCGTCTGTGTCAATCATATGAATTCACATGAATTATTAGTAAGCTGCTCAGTGAGATAAACAAAGCCATGCACATGTAGCTGTGAACAGCTCTGACTGGAGCACACAGTGACTAAGTGATCACCCTGTGGAGTTTTTGACCACTAGGGGCAATAGCGAGTACCGTTTTAAAAACAAAAGAAGACCCGTGTATTGTTTGTGTCGCATGACTTTGCATCACATGAATGATGAAAAACCATGAGCAGCAAAGTACGAATGAGAGCCACGTGTTTGACGACTGCAGCGACAGTTTGAGGAAGCGGTGCAACATCACAAAAGTAGCGGCGTGACAATAAAAGAAGAGGAGAAGAAGAGAAATTATAAAACTTTTCTACTCTTAATCAAAAACTCCACAGGGTTAAAAATACATCCTGATTTATTATAAAACACGACATGCTCTATTACTAATTTCTCCAGTCGATCACTGGAAGCGAGCATTAGTACATTAAGAACCAGTTTTGGTCATTCATTATATCTCCATTATTAGGCGATATTGCACATACGGTAAGTGGCTCGTACTGTTTTTTTTTTTATAAATCCCGGCTTTGCAGACGCAGTCCTTAGTAGGTACCATAACGGTTTGTTTACAAAAGTGCTTTATGAATCACTCGACGTTGATTAGTCCGATAATGTGTCTGCTAATGGGATCAGCCGCAGGTGAAAAACAAACTAGCTAATGGTATTAATTTTTAAGTGCTCATTAAAATAAAACGACAACAACAACAAGTAAATAATAAAGGCAACCTAGCCATTCTGCAAGTGGAAATGAAGAAAACAGATTAGAGTTGAAAGCAGTTACTCAAGGAAAAGATGACGGTGATGGTGATGATGATGAGGAGGAGGAAGAGAGAGAAACTGCTTTCAACCTTCACTGAGAACACAACCTAACAGAGGGGTTTCATACCTGTCTGTGCCTGGAGCGTCTGCAGAAGATCTGACTGCTGATTGGTTAGAGAAGGACAGTCGATGGCGAGAGCGACAGGAGTGGAAGGAGCCAGAGATGCTGCAGGGCGGAGCTTAGAGCAGGAACCAAAAAATGCAAAGGTGCCCCACCCACACTTGATCCCAATATCCTGGGTTAATAACCCCACCCCCAGGAGGCAGGAAGACAGTGATCACCCAGAGCTGTTACTATTTCAGAGAATGTCAGTGTGTGTGTGTGTGTGTGTGTGTGTCAGAGGTACAAGACAGACAGCCAGAGGAAAAAACACAATGCAAGCAGTGTTTGAACAGAGAGAGAGCAGCACAACACGTGTGTGGTACATACTGGATGTGTTTGTGTTTGTACAACTCAACGATATTTACCACTATTATAATAACAATATAATGTTAATTACTGGCAGAGGAAAATCTACTGTTCCATTCCTGTCACTCGTGTCCAGACGTGGAAGCAATAATGTTGGCATTCTATTTGTATTCGTAGCATGGAAATGAGTTTAATGGAGCGCCTGAAAGGCACATACAGTGTGTGTGTGTGCATTATCACCTCCATTAGGGAGAGGGGGTTTGTAATTTCAGAATCACATGCCATGCACATGTCTGGTAGTAGAACTGTGACAGTGGAGGTGGGAACTCACTGCACAAAAAAACCCAACGAGTAATTAAACTCCCACGCTGTTTTACTAAATAATAACAATGCTGTTAAAGACGATCATGTGATCTATTGTTGTTGATAAAGCCAGTGTGGACTGGCAATTTCCCTTTTTAACGTGAACAGTTTTCCATATTTTTTCAAACTTTGAAAATCCTTATTGCTCCCTGCAGGGAATTTGCTTTGTTATAAAATAAGCAACAGCCTGGTCAAATACATTAGTCCTTGAGTATTTCAGACAATTTCTTATAAAGACTCCTAAAGATGATAAGCAATGAACTTTAGTGCTGATGTAAATTAAGAAGAGAAGCAGCTTAAATTGTGTTTGGTACAGTACATGGTGTTTTTGTGTTTCCATGAGGAATAGTACCAAAATAAAAAGCCCCTTTGGGTACCTTAGTAAAATGGTAAAGTCAGGGTGGATCTAGACCAGTTTCGTCTACCAAGTAAAGGTCCTGTTCTCAGTCAAAAACACAAGCCTGATCCAGGGCTTTACCAAAGTGAACCGAACCATGACGGAAACGCAGCATTAGTGATTAATGTCCAGGTCTATATCCTATGACAGTCTGATGCACTGGTCCACTTGTAAGTGTAAGTGTTCACTCTGTTGAGTTCTGTGACTCCTCCTCTGTGGTGGTACAAAGCTCTCAAATCAAACCCCCTTAGATTAGATTCTCCCCTCTCGTGGAAACCTTAAGCCTTCAGATCTATTCCTCATTTCCTCCAACACCACCTGGCCATTTCGGTTGATCCACAGCCCTAGATTTGAGTTGCAGAGTCGTCATAAAACAGGTCCTCAATTTAAACATGTCATGTCACCACACGACAGCCTGATCTGTCAGGTGTCAGGACGCGTGGCACACATACTTGACGCTGCGTGTTTTGATGGATATTTTCTGACATTCTTCTGGTGCTCCCGACACAGAGGGAGACTTGATGACATCTACATAAATATCGCTGCTCCTAAACACATTTTCCCAAGCCAGGAGATCTCAGAGGAAACACTTCAGGCATAGCTGTTTCTGTGTGAGCCGCCATGTTGTTTGATTACCTTCGCTTATCATTACTTGTGTTATCTGCTGAGATGCTGTGCTCTTTTGTTGTTGTTGTTGTAACAAATAGCAGTGAGCATGATTTGTGCATCCTTTATCGCCTGATGGTGGATTGTGGCTCCTCCATGTCAAAATGTTTTACTGTTCATAGACATTTTGTCAAACAAATAGTCTCACACACTGTTTTTTTAATGTGCAAAAACTGCAGTAAATCAAATGTTTATGTACAACTCCTACAGCAAGTTATTGTACCTGCCCTTCCTGTTATATAGCAAGCTTTAGCTTTTATGTAGCTTCATTTGCATTGACAAACCTGTGATAAATGCTCTGCATGGAGACAAATACATTATAAATACAATAATCCCTAGTATTTCAGAAACAATCCAGCATTGTATGCACCACAGTGATGGTACCAAGCTGGCCTCAGTTGTATTCTGTGAATGTATTTACATTGTGTTCTTTACAGGGACATTTCAAGAACTTTCCAGGACCAATTGCCTCAAATTGAAGGACTGAATGTGCTAACACAGCTTAAGATGGGCGGCCAACTTCTAAGAGCCCCGCGTCACTCCTGGTGTCCTCTTGTTTGATTAGAATCTGGACAAGTGATTGTCCTTGGGATCTTGGTCAAAGTCAGTCTTTGTAATTTTCTTGGTGAGACAGAGAACTTGGAATTTTCACGTCATCATTTGCTCTCTCTTGCTTAGCGTTACTCGCTCATTGTTCTGAATGGAACCTAATGTCAAGCAATGCAGGGCATGAAACAGTAGGTGGCGTTGTAACAAACAAGGGACCAACTTAACTTCTTGCTTGCACAAAATTCAAGCACTTTCAATGACCCATGTCGATTTAGGGTGATTTTCAAAAACTTTCAAAGGCCTTGATTTTTTTTATCAAATTCACAAACTTTCAAGGATTACAAGGACCCATCAGAACCCTGTATTAAGCAGCAAAAAGAAGACAATGGCTTGTCAAAAGATCAGAAAACAGAAAGCAAGTCGTACATGCTTTTTTCAAAGACACACAGTTTCATGTCAGCTTACGGTACATGTTCTTGTTACATATAGAACACGCATAAACTGTCTTATATCATGATGTCATAATGTATTAAGGGACTATGTCGTCCCACATCCTGAATGCATTACCGTCAAAACACTGGACACGCTGCAGTACAGTGTCTTGTAACTCTGCATTTTAATATATACGTTATTAAATGGGTCACGAGGCCACGCGGTGACAAAGGGAACAAGAGACAAAGAGAGCATACATGTGAACACGTGTTCTTACCGTGGTCTCGTCCTCATGCAGCACCTGGTCGTATCCGCTGAGTGCCACACAGAAAATGATGGCTGTGACATCCTCAAAACAGTGGATCCACTTCTTCCTCTCTGACCGCTGACCTCCCACATCAAACAGCCTGATGGCCACAGAGAGACAGACGGGAATGAAAGTGCATTCATAGACATAGACATGTTTTTTTTGAAATATCAAACATATATCACAGGCATGTCAGTTTTAATCTATTTGTGCATTCCATTCTTGAAATGCAGAAGCAGCGAGTGCATGTTGACGTGTCCTCTTCCCCGTGTATGTGCACATTGATGCAGTCACGCTGTGACGCGCTGCCACGATTACATAATAAACCAACTTTATCCACACACTAATTATATAAATGATCTAATTTGCTGCCCCCCCACAACATCATGAAACAAACAGACAAAATCAAACAAACAAACAGTGTGTGTCGACCTTGGCAAACAAGTTCAACACCATTTGTTGCTTCTCTCAGCAGGAAGACAGACCTTGATGTAACTCTGAGTCATGTTTTGTTCTCTGAGATGTGACAATATCTTTCTTTTGTGGCCATTTACAAATAATAATTCAGACCTGAGCTTCATATCGTCTCAACGAGTTTAACAGTGAATCACTGGACTGGAACATTCGACACTTTATAACACAAAGAATCACACATAAAAGTAAAGGGAGGTGTTGCATTTGCCTGATCTGTATTCACAGCATAACGTCCGTGTATGGGTAATTGTTAACTGGGTCACAAAGCTCTTTTTATTTGAACCAAACTGACAAACATGGAGCTGAAATGATGTCAGATTCTGGCCGACGGAAAGGCAGATATGAGTCCATGAATAATAAATGAAAGTCTTAATTCTCATCTGGAAACACTTGAAAAGACTTGGGACCTTCGAGCATTTCTGATGTGTTTTTCAGTGTCTATCTTAGGTCTCTTTTTTGGCTGGCTACCCTTAATTAACATCATATTAGTATTCTACAGGAGAAACTAATGGCAAAAGCCATCGTGTGGTGCTCGAGAGAATTATTTGTTATGTCACACCCTGAAAGCTTCATGTAAACTTAACAATGAATGTTACTGAAGGCGTACTTCCTGTTGCCAGTAGGTGGCGCAATGACCCACTTTGCAGGTTATCATGTGGACCAATTGGCCAACTTTCAAGGATTCCGAGGACCCGTGGGAACCCTGGAAGTCTATGTGGTATTACTGCAAACTTACTTTTGGCCACTACCATGGTTAACCCGTAACCAGTAGAGGGATAAGAGGATGGTGAAGGTGACGTGTTCACTGGAACGCCTTAAACCTTAGTCAGACTGCAATCTTTAGAGGTTCCTGATGTGCACACCAAGTTTGGCGAGTTTTGTGAGAGTGAAAGACGAAGAAAGAAGATGATGATAAAAAAGAAAAGGAACAATCAGAGCGGATACAATAGCTCCAGTCGGTGCTCAGGCCCTAATTAGGAGAACAGTGGAAACACCACAGGTGAGGGAGTATTACATCTCCTCACTAGACAAGTTAGAGACCATATTTAAATATCCAGAGCACAACCTGTAACCTTCTGTCTAAAACAGTAGAGTTAGAACTTGAGTGAAGCTGGGAAGACCACTTTTCCATGTAGAGGTTGTATTTTTGTTGTGATGGTACAGTCCACCAATACTGCCGTCTCCCACACACCAGGTAACTGTCAGTCTACTCACTTGTACACTTTCTAGTATAAAGGACTATTAAATATAACTAACATGGCTCTGCTTGTTTACATCTGAACAATTCCAAAGAGTTGCGATGGTGAATCCAGTGTCTGCAGTTAAGTAACCGCTCCGTGTGCCAATCCCTGTGCACGCGCACACAACACGGGCAGATATATGGTAATTAAATTAGAGGTCAGAACATGACTCCTCTCTTCGTCTCTTTTCCTTTTCCCCCCCCAACCATCCCATAACGCCTCTTCGTTTCTCTGTCATCGTTCCCATAGCTCCTTGCTCTAATTTAATCAAATCTCATTAAACAGTCAGACATAAATATAGAAGCGCGTTCAAAGTATTTAATTACAGACTGAAGTTCCTACTGTACGTGTGGGTAGAGGAGCAGAGAGACAGACAGACAGACAGACAGATGGGCGATGGTGACAGCCGGGGAAAAAAGGTCACAGTTGCAGAGCTACAGCGGTTCTGACCTGAAGTGAAGGTTTTTGAAGGTGAAGTGTGTCTCGACGATGCCCGTGGTCTTCACTCTGGTCCTCAGAATGTCCTGCTCTGTCGGCTGGTAGTCTGGTGCACCAATCCGATCTAGGCTGTCTAGGTAGCTGCACAGAGACACACAGAGAAAACAGACTGTAAATCAGCAGTCATTTACTTCTGGTTTTGCTACAAGGCCTCACAAGTTTTCTTGTCAAGGGCATTTAGAAAAGAAAAAGTAAATGAATAGATGAAAATAGTGTAAAGGAGACACATCTATTCGTTCATCAGCAAGTAAAGATATTGACTTTTTGTCTGGGTCATTCTAAAACTCATCTTCATTTACTAACCTTCCCGTGACAAATATGTGACTGGAAATAAGAAAACAAATAAACAAGCAAAACATGAATATTGTAGCCTTACTCCTAACTCACAATTAAAAGAACCTTATGATAACAGAATAATAATACAGTGTGGATTTCACGGCACCCATGGTCTCTTAACATAAAAAAGCAAAGGTTTATTCATTTATTCATGTATTTACTTCACACACATACATCCAGAAGAATATACAGTATCCTAGTTAAAATAATAGACATTCAAAGACATTAAGAAAAAATAGAATATTTAAAAAAAGCAGGCATACAAGCTGTGATTTAAGTATGCACCATTTCTTTCTGGAGATATTGATATGTATTGAATAAAATTTAAATTTCTTAGTAAGACTATTTAAATGCAGGTTTGTTTCCATCAAATCACACCACGATATTTGATAAAATACTAACTTCTTAGATGTTTTATATAATGAAGGATAAAGATTTATGGCTTGTCTGGTTGAGTGATTATGGACATGTGAATTAGTACAAACATCATTTTATACATTAAAAAACCATGTTGTATATCTGATCTCTCCAGACCAAACCAAAAGTGAAGAAAACAGTACAGAAAGTAGAGTTTCAGCACAACAAATATCCTGAGAGAGTGCTGATGATGGGGAGCAGCACACGGTCACTTCTGTCAGTGGTTCCACCCCCTGCACTGTGATTGATGAGCATGCTCTCTCTCTCTGGCCTTCAGTGTCTCCCGCTGACATTTGCCTCAGACTGACCAGAGCCCATCCTCGTCTCATCTCATTTCTTAGTCTCGCTCACACTCGAGTGGCTCTGAGGGTTTTCTAATCACACATTTGCAATGCACTGTACATTAAATGTACTGCATGTTACAGCTCAGGTGGGACAAACTGTTACATAACATACTCACCACAGTAAGATGCCCACTATTGTTATAATAATAATAATAGTTAAAGAAAGTGTGCTACTTTAATTTAATTTGATTTTCTTTTCCTTTTTTACAGAAGGCAGATTATTTTGTCTCTATCCCGAGGCCTAAAGGTCAGCTGCAGATCAATGCTGCAAGAACAGGAGGGGAATCTACTAATCTACTCTGTGTCCTCTTTTAACCAATTATAGACAAAGACGTTTTATCTAACTGCTTCTTTGTTGTCTTTCGGCTGCTCCCTCTCTCAGGGTCGCCACAGCGATTTTTACGCCGGATGCCCTTCCTGATGCGACCCTCCCATTCATCCAGGGCTTGGGACTGGCACTACACTGGATGTGGCCACTTAACATTGACCAATGGGGATTGGGTACCTTGCTCAGGGGTATCCCAGCCCTTGACCTGGCGTGGACTTGAGCCAGCAACCCTTCAGCCTCAAGCCAAGTTCTCCTTGAGCTTGGCGATAGGCTGCTGCCCTCCAGAGACAATCATTAGTAATAACTACAAATGGGTTCCATTGATTGTCTTACTGGTAGCCTGTCTTTGTTAACTGGAACAAAGCTTGTGCTGCTTCCCCTTATTTGTAGATTTTGTGTGTTTATGTTAACTTTAAGTGTCTGTAATTGAGTTGTGTTTTTGTCTCATTAAAATATACATCTTCATCATCTCCAATACCACATATTCAAGGACTATAGGCTTATGACATCCTGTATTTTGCCTCTGATTGATTAGCAATGGTGGCTATTGTGTTATAACAGCTTCATTTCTAAAATCAGGTCCAGAGACTCAGCAAAGGTCTCAGCAGCCGCTACACACACACACACAAACACACAAACACACAAACACACCAACATTTAGTTTGGCTGAGAGTCAGGCAGTAAATATACCCGCATCAAACATCCATCTCTGTAATGGATGCTTTTTTTATTTTATTTATAGAGTGGTGAAAGTATGATTTCAGAGCTTTTAAATCGATGCATGAGGGAATATAATTATGGTGACACTGGGCTGATGGTAAAAGGAACTGGTTGGTTTCAAAGTACAGACCCGCTTTACCCAAGTTGAACGATAAGAAGGACTGATAAGGGATGTGGGTTGGATTGGGGTTTTGGTGAAGGAAACAGGAGGAGATGAGAAGGAGACTCGGACAAATTGATCGGCTAGACCCTTGATTTATATTCTAAACTGGTCTAAGGCCTTGTTTAGACTGCAGCAGAGTTTTCACCATATCAGAAAGGATTTAAACCACATACGGAGGTGGTTTTGAATCAGATTTTTATAATCAATCTGAACATATCCGTCTCTCAGATAGGAGTTCAAAGTGTCTTCTGAGTCAACAACGATGACATAAATCTGGAGAGATGGAAGTTAATTGTGCGTTAAATGATCATCACAGTGGAAGAAAAATCGTTTAATAAACGGGATAATGCCGTTAATTCTGTCGCTTCCTTGCAATAAGAATAAAGTCTGCGCTGCGGCTCCACATAACCATTTGGGGTAGAAACAGGCACAGATTTCTGTCGTCCATTTTGTTTTGATTACTTTTCCAGGGTGTTGCCTGTAACTATAGAAATCCATGTGGAAAACTAGACTTGACAATGTCAGTATGGACACATGCAGATCGTATCTGATTACTTGTAATATATATAATGTGAACAGTTGGTCAGGAAGATCAGATTCTGGTAGGATATGCTTCCAAATCCAATTTTGGATGCAGTCTAAACAAGGCCAAAGAGAAACCTGTCCACTACACTCCCACTGGTGATTTGGTGCCTTTAACAACACCTTTAAATTTACACACAAAAGGGTCATGATGATCAAGTTAAAAGGGAGTCAAACAATAGACAATAGACAGAATATCTCATCATGAAAGCAGCCTGCAATTTAATGGCGTAATGATTGAGATGCAAACAAAACAGTAGGAATGGCTTCAGAATCAAATACACTCCCCGACTGATGATTTCATTGACTCTGAACATACCATGGTTGTCAGAAACTGCTGATCTACAATGATTTTAACACACAACCATCTCTGAGTTTTACAAAGAATGGTTTAAAAAGGAAAAAATATCCAGTTCTCTGGGAGAAAAAGCCTTGTTGATAAAGTGGAGGTCAGAGGAGAATGACCAGACAGATTTAAAATGATAGGAGCCTCACTGTAAGAAGAGCGATGTGGGGTTCAGGGTTTCTTTTGTTTGTGTTTGACTTTAACCTCCAACACTTCACTTGAATATCCCCTCAACAATGTCTACACTTCCTCTCTTTTCCCATTAGAAATTAATAATGAAAATATGAGTAGGCTGCAGTGAAAGTTGCCACTATTGTTGGGGCTTATAGATTTCTGTGACCTTTACCACCACAGGCGGTCGGACCTTTGTGATGTTTCAATAGAAGCTGTCAGCTCCTCAATGTTTTCAATGCCCAGTCACTGAGATACTGCTAGCATTATTTCATGTAAAGAACCTCTGTCCCCCCAAAGATTTATACCTTTCCTGCAGCCCGATTTCTAGCTGGCAAACAATTTGTGGACAACCACATTAATCTTTTTCCATCAAAATTAACAGCATTTTTCCAGCCTTTTACTCAATATTAAATAAGTGCAGCAGACTTCTGAGCCATCACAGTCACGGTTTATGCTATAATAAACCAGGATTCAGGAGCCAGGTGCACAAAAATGGATGCTTGGCTCATAAAAAGGCCCAGATAAAGTGTATATGCTTTCCTAAACACATGCAAGTTCATTCTGTGAATTGTGGCACATTGACTTGTCATCTTAAAAGTGGGCCCCTGAGTAAAAAGTTTGTTTTAATGCAAAGTCTGATGCAAAATCAACATGCATAAAATATAACTGTGACAAAGATTGCTTGCAATTTCTAAACAATGTAATAAATCAGCGCAACGATGCCCTTCTCACACCCTGTGACAATTTAACTACATAATCCGGCTTTTTTTTTTAATGGCTTTGCATATGTGTATGAAAAATGTGGTTATTGTATTTTTAATGGATGCCAAGTCCATACAAGAACTGTGCTGCGCGAAAAAAGGTAGGGGGATGTAAATTATACACACTGTGTGTGTGCATTGTGGTAAATAGGTCAGTGCATTTGCACAGAAAAGGGAGAAAGAACAGTGGCTTGAGGGAGAACTGGCCTCTCTACAGAATGAGGCTTTCTGCTTTCTATGTCATAAAAACACACATTACATGCTTGCACAATTACTACCACTATACCACACAAATGACTCCTACAAGGGATGCAATGGTGTAGTCATTTCCCCCCACCAGGTAATAAACTGTGTTACCAATTCCATAAAACATTTCAAGAGAAGACGATCCCTGATCACTTTTGTGGTGCACTTGAAGTTATGTGTGTGTTTCCATTATGGTACAGTAACAGTATGTTCTGGAGCGATAAAGCCCTCGGTCAGGCTGGTGTTACGACTGAGAACCGCACCTTTACTTGATATGTAGGGTGTGGGCTGTGTCCGATGGCTGTACGACGACATTGGATGCGACACAACAAACAACAACAACAACACAACAGACAACAGCTGTTTATCTCAACAAGACGTCAAGCGTTGCATGAGAGTTGACTGCTTCACTGCGGGAAACACCAGTCGCAAGGGAGTGAAGTTTTTCAGGTGACTGTCGTAGGTGGAGCGGGTCTAGCTCGCACCGTACCATTTTGCTCTGGTACCCCAATGGAAGGGTTCCAAAAATGTAACCTTTTAGGGCTAGTTATGTTGGCACTATTCCTAATGGAAATGCAAAAATGTGTACCATAACAAACCGAACAGAACAATCCCACTTGGATGGAAATACGACTTAAGATTGTAGTGGCTGGGCCAAAGTCTGTATATATAAAAAGTGGATGTAGTCTTTGCCAGTTGAAGCAAAACAGGAAGTAAGATTTTTATGTACCAGGGAGCAACTCCACTGGGAGACACTGGTCTGAGGGCTAATGGTTTTGTATATTATGTTCCTGTACAAGTACAGCACAAACAGTATAAGTGGACACCAGAGTGATTGACACTAGGGGTGGGAATCACAGGGTTCCTCCTGACATGATACGATACGCGATACATCCACGATACCAACAATATCACGGTGCATCGATTCTGCGATTATCAATATATTACAAGACAATCACATAGCGATACATCACAATATCTGTCTAACTGAAGAAAACTAAACGTTAACATGAAAAGTGCAGGATTTCTCTATTTATTCACAACAGTACATAAAGTCTATGTATTGAATGTGGATGTGGCATCTCCTCATTCATTTGAGCAGCGCTGCCGCGAGGTGACATCTTCTTTGCCCTCGAATACCCTCCTTTGATACCAAATCCTCTGCTTTGTCATTTAACTCTCACCTTTTCATGTGATACGACTCTGCTAATCCCTGACTCTGCGGTGGTGCCGTCCAGAGCAGACAATCTCAGCTTCAGTTTCCAGCTAAGTGTTGATGATATGCCATTTGCTGTAACTCATTCAGATTTTGTGTCTATGAAAACAGACGGTGTGGCCACATGGCAAGTTATGTAACCGGTGTGATTCTGAAAACCACGTATCAGTGGTCACCGTTACTGCCATGGCAACCGTACCTTCTACTGAAACAATGACCTTCTTGTCGAAATGCATAACTGACACGTGACAAATGTAAACCTTAAACACTGAAACAAGAGTTTAATTTTGGGTACATTTCTTACATTTAAGGTCTGAAAAAGAAGCGCACACACCACACCAACATAAGATTTACACCGTTACGTTGACTTGCTTTTTGTCCCCATAAGGTCCCAACATAACACACAGACCACACACACACACACAGTGTGGTCTGATCATGTGATATCTGTCCTATCAGCTCATTGGCTGGTGAAACTGTTCTGCTCCACAGGCCACAACATAATAGGAAGTGTGCATCAATCTTTAATGTGACATTTAACACACACACACACACACACACACACACATGCGCACGCACACGCACACACACAGTTACACTCACAGAGTGGATGTAGTTGGAGTTAATTGACCACATGTAAATGTTGACAGGAAAATGTTTTCCCTGACTCTCTTCTCTTCTCTCTTCTCTATCTTTCACCTCCTTCCTTTCTCTCATCACGGTTCTTGCTTGGTTACTCCCAGTAGATTTGTAGTCTTTTAATCATTGTGATGCTTTCTTATCTTTCTTTTTTCCCTACATCCTTTCCTCTTCTCTTATTAGGGCCCTGGGCATGAAAGTGTGATCACTTTCTAGGGGGTTAACGTGAATAAAAACCCTGGAAACTGCGCATGGAGCTCAGGTGTGGTGAAAATTAATGAAAAGGCATAGTGCATGGACCCGGTGCGTTGGCATTATGGCTCAATAGCGCCCCCCAGTTGAACGTTTTTTGTGTCTCTTGTCATGCTCTCATCCCTTCTCCTTTCAATTCCATTAAATATTGTCCCTATATTTGCATGCTCCTTGTTTCAATAGGTTAATTCTAAATGGTAGATTCTCATTTTGATATCTTTTAACACAAATGATAGTTTTATTCTTACTTTTGTCATTGAACATTAATATATATATATATGGTTTTATATACTTGATGACATTTAAATGCCTGGTAGCTTGTCAGTCATAATAATTATTTGTGGCATTGTTTAATTTTGCTGTTTAGAATTTTCTAGAACGAGCTGTTTCCCTCCTAAAAAGCTCACTTGTCATATGACATACAGTGCAGTGCATTGAAGCTAAATGAAGTACTGTACAGAGTGTGCACTTCCCACAGAAACATCAATAATTGACTCCGTCCATCGTTTTACTGCAAGTTTTCTTTACGTCACTCTGTAATTTTCCTGGATGTATGGCTCACAACTGAATTAGGGCTACATGCACTAACATGGCACTTGAGATTAATGTCTTTTCCTGCTGTGTTTCTCCCTTCCACCCCCTCTCTCTCTCCCTCCCTCCACCCACACACGGCCACTGAGCGTAAATCAGGCCTGGTAGTTGTTAGAGCGATCGACTGTGTGTTTTGATGGTGTTGGGAGTGAGTGATCGCATGTGTATGTTTTTATAGTTGCTAAAGAGATGTATTGATTTTCAACTTAGAAAATTAGGAATATGCAAGGTAGTTGGAAAATACACACACACACATATGTATACTACAATGCTAAGTCAGTGCTGTGATAATCTGAACGGACACAGCGGCTGGGGAAGTCACTAAAATTTGACAAAGATTTGAATTAGTTGAACCAATTTACAGGAAAAAACAAATAGTCCTAATAGTACAGTATATTAATTGCATTATTTTCTATATGATTTGGAATTTTCTTTATATTAATGAAATTTGGTAAAAACACTTTCTATATTTTTTTTACAGTTTATAAAATAATCTGGAGCACACTAGGCAAATTTTCCTCTTTTTTTTGTAAAGTCCTGGACAGAACTTAAAGTTAATCATTTCATTTGTGTAATAATAAGTTAGAGTAAGTCTGTGTGCAATGTTATGTGGGAGTGAAGTATTGTTTTTAGTGTGTCTGTCTGTCTGTTTGTTTGTGTGTCCGCACTTGCACTTGCCAATATGACCAACAGAGGCCAACAGAGGCTTGTTGCGTGAACGGGGTGAAGTCTGCCATCTCTGATTACCTTGTTTTTTTTGTCTTTGAATATTTACTTGAATCCTTAAGTTTAAGGACAATAAGTAAGAGTTTTTTGTGGTGTGTGAACTGATTGAAATGTGCATTTCTCTGCAACAACAAAAGCACTCGTAGTTCTGATTCCGCAAATGGGAGGTATCATCTTCTCGATAGCATGTGAAGGCAGCATAACCCTAGTAATTCCAAGTTCCAAGTTGTAAGGGGTGGGGTAAAAAACGAGCACTTGTACGTACTACTGCGCTGAGTCGTTGAGCTGGTACTCGCGGGCGCGGCTGAAGCACTCCTGGATACCGGAGTCAGACCACAGACGCATCATGGCAGAAAGCAGCTCGGCGGAGTAAGGCTCCGTGTCTTCCATGCGACTGACGACATCACACACCATCTTAGCATCCGCCTACAGGTTACACACAAGAGGGGAAAAACAGCATTATTTCAACAACTCCATATACAATCAGTTTAAACAGTATCCTACTAAAAAAAAAAACCCTGTGTGACCCAGAGGAGGAGGGTTTACACTGATGTAAGATGAAAAGAGAGAAGAAGCAGTGGTGCATTTTCTGCTTGGAAAACCTCCACTTAAGTGTCATTTAAAATCCATGTGTCACTGAGTCAGTACAGAGACAGAGGTAACACAAATTCACTGCACTTTATGGAGAGTTGCTTCTTGTATCTTCAAGAAAAGGCTCGATGAACTCAAATGGAGCCAGCTGAGTTTGGACAAAGTCGGGGCTTTATTTTTGTCTTTGTTTAACAAAGGTTCGGGCCAAGGGGGGGTGGGGGGGTAGTGTTGCTGAGCGGCAGTGATCTGGCTCTGGCTGCCTCGGGGACAGAGTCTGGTGGTCTGCACTGAGTTCCCCTCACACAAACAGGCAGACAGATTAGCCGCTGATAAGTGACATAACTGAAAAAGAGTCAGTGTCTTGAAACGTTAAGCTGCTGAGGTCATGTGATTGTAAGAGTTTGGTGTTGTGCGCTCAGCTGCACACACACACACACTATTCGAATACATTTACTGCTACTCACTATTTAGCCCATATTGATGCTTTTGGTGAACTTTAATTAGTACAATTTGTCATGTTGTGTGTTTATACAGCACCATGTGTCTTTTGATGGTTTCTGAAAGATTATAATTCACCGTTCAATTTACTTGGGATGTGCCATCCGGTGTTTACGGAAAATCCTTCTAGCCACTTAGCTGTGAGTAAACCTGCTGCAAGGATCCCACTTACTACTCCGCTCTACTCGACTCGACCCTACTCAGTTTTGGGTATCAGACACAGACATTTTCCATCACTTCATAGCACCCCCTCAACATGGACAAGGTCGTCATAGATGGGATGGACCACGGCCATATATGCTTGTTGTAATGCTCTTGCCGGTTTTGGCTCAGTTTGCTTGGAACCTCGCCAGAGCAGGTACTGAAAAAAGCACCAGGTATCAGGTACTATCTCTAATGGAAAACCATAAAAACCGAGTAGAGTTGAGTTGAGCTGAGCAGTGCTAGAACTGTAAAATGAAAAAGCCTGTTTAAATGCTTCTGCCAGTACCATAAACTAATCTGAATCCAGCTGTACTTTATTATTTCTGTTCCAAACACTGGCCTCCTCCAATATGACCATTATTGCATAAAACAGTAGTTAACATAATGCAAATAAGTAACCATAAAAGCTGATATTAAGACAGAGAAGCATTGACCTGAAATCACCCAAACATAGACAGGAAAACACACAAAACACTGAAAAAAAACCCCTAATGAAATCAGAGCCTCTGTAAAGAATAGAACAATGAATCCTAAACTAACTGTTTAATTAACCTGAACACAAAAAATAAATAGATAACACATTAGGACCTGTGAGGTTTTTATAAGCAGTAGCAGCAGCAGTGACCCACAAGATGAAGTGCTTAATTAAAAACATCTGCTTTACTGCCATTGTATATAAAAAAGAAAAAAAAACTGCTGAGTGGCCTGCAGTGCTTAATCTAGAGATGAGAAATGAGTTAACTGTGTGAGACGGTCCTTTTACAGTCGAGTCCAGCCTTGAAGATATCCACGCGTGCTTGGAGGTTTTATTTGTTTGCATTTAATGACTATTACTATTAAGTAATTTGATATTATTATGGTATTTAATTATATTTTTCCTGAAAAACAGAGAGTATAATCCTGCATTTAAATGTTAAAAAACACTGGTGGTTCTCTTAATTCAGACAGATTTTGCAAATATGTAAACGTACAGCATGCCATTAAACAGTTAAAACATATGTCTTAACAATGTGATAGAAGAAGCACTGCCTAAGAGACTGTTAAGTCAGCAAATGGAATTAAACAACGTATAACACAAGTGAAATCAATACAACATAGTAGCATAGTACCCACAAACTCCATGACTGCAGCAGTATATTGTTACACCTTAAACCATAAATGATTTCAAGCTTTTTTAATCCAATAAAACAGCACATCATTGGGGTCAGTGTTGCTATTCCTGCTACTGTAATTTTATCCGCACGTCACAATCAGATTTCCATCGGAACTCCTTCAGCTTAAATTACAATAACTGAAGGCACTAATGTGTGTTTCCACATTCTCCGCAGAAATTAACAGAGGGCGAAACAATCGAGGGGAGATAATAACAGATTACAAGAGTTTGGGGGGGATTTGACATTTGAGATTTGATTTGGAGTGTGCTTTTGTTTCTACTCCAGCTCCAACCTGATTGGAAGTCACACAATACAATACAGCCACATTTAATCTAGTGAAAAGATACACAAGATTATCTACGTAGAAAGTTCTACGTAGAAAATAAAGCTGTCAACAAAGGCTTCTTCAACATGGGGGACATTTCTGTATTTTTTTTCTCCCAAATCCAAATCTTTCCTCACTTACTTTTATTTCTTTTTCGACTACATCCCTCACCATTTTCCATTTTTATTAATATCACGTACCCACATTATCCCTTTATTGTTCCTCTTGACCTCCCCAGGTCACTTCCACACTGTACATATCGATTTAAATCGTGTCCATATAGTGTAAAACAGCTCAAAAGCACATCTCCAGGCCTCATATGTATTATTATTGTATAAAGTCTGAGCCACGTGACGAAGACATCCATTCTGTGACGATGAACCTTTTAAAAACCAAGTTCCCAAGCTGTTTAAATAATATATAGATCAATGTATAAATCATCTTGTCATCCTCCCTCCCCCCAATGGCTAATAAAAAAGAAAAGGAATTGGGGTGAATAGAGGTGTTTTTGAGGTTGTGAACCTAAGCACGTTTTCACTATAAAGTAAATAATGTGCAGTGATCACACAGACAGGGATGTGTTTTATGGACTGCTTCCAAGGAGACAAAATCCATTTAGCTCCACAGCCAAATCCCTTATGACTCTTTCTGACACCAAAGTGACAGCAGAGTTTAAAAAAAAAGGAGACTTATAACCAAATGGTTGTTTACGTCTGCCAACTATTCATCTAAAAGGTAATATGGTCACAATCTTCCTGATGGTTCTTGAGTTGAAGTTTTGAATAACGGCCAGCAAAGTGATTTAAGAACAACAGAGGTGACCTTTAACCCATTATCCTTCAAAATATGTCCAAGCGTAGAATAATGACTTCATTTATTTATACGAAAATTTACTGAGATGATAAAGAATGTCATTCATTCAAAAAACTTCCGATGTATTGTTTTTTTGAATAATGAATAAATGAGGCGTACATGTAGCACAGCCCCCCAGTGAGCAGTCAACTGTGTTTTCCCCTCAAAGCTACAAGAAAAAGCAGGTCAGGGCAAAGTTAATCACAAAGCACTTACAAGGACCCTTTACATCCTTGGTGCAAAGTGGAATACTTCAATCTCAACAGTACATCTTTGTTTTTTTCCCTAAGAGACGATTTCATTTCATGTTAGGATTTGATCAATAGATTCAGAATCATTAAAGTGCGATTAAACCACCCTGTTTCCATCTGTTCATCGCCATGACGAGACAGCCTACGGCTAAACTACAGGTGTCAATCTTCCTTCAGTCCGTTGCTGTGCATTAAACATCTCCGCAGATCTGTGTGCTCCTGCCTGTACCTTAGTGTACCAGCACATAACCTCATCCAGTCTTTCACTTAGTCATTCCTCATTATCATTTGCATCGACGTGCTTGAGTCCTTCTGTCTGACCTCAAAGCTTTCCTTCACATTTCCTCTTCCTGTGCTTGTGACCACAGTTGTTTCGTCCTTCTCTGGCATCAGGTTTCTCCTTCCCTTCTACCCCACTGTCTTATTCTGCTCTCCTGTCTCTTCTCTTACTAGCAGATATTCGGTCTTTCCTCTCAGAACCCTTGCTCTCCTCCTTCCCCTTCTCACCTCCGTGACACTGCCATGAGCTTCACCGTTGTGACGAACCATTTTTAACTCTGTCACCGAGGCGTGAACGTGTGAGAGCAAAAGAACACATGAGAAGCGTGTCTACATTTGCCCCACATTAGCTGTTAACGTTGTTTCCACCGTGAAAAGCATTTAACGCACACAGACACACGTTTTTTAATTTCATTTTAATTGTATCCTGTATCATGGTTCGTAGCGGCGCTTTGCTGTCGACTGACAGAGAGAGTGTGTGGAGAGAGCGAGCTGTAGATCGCTGTAGTTCAGTCTCACAGCTCTCATCAACGAGCAGCCGATGTTTCTGCTCGCTGTTTTCTCCCGGTACAGCCCGACAGGTGAAGGAACGACTTAATAACTCTTTTTTAATTAATTTTTATTTCTCATTTTGTTTTGACAGATGTGATTTTGCTGTCACTAAATTAAGTTTTCTTAGACTTTATTGTCCCTCATATGTTTGAGGTTTCTGTAATAGTTTTGCTCTCTGTTGTTGTGGGTGTAGTCTTGTATTTGTTGCCTCTTTAGGATCCTTTTCTGGCATAAACACCAACCAAAAACCTGGTCCTACTGAGGCAGAAACTCAATTCTGAGGAGTGGGTTAGGCTGAGGTTTATTAAAAGGGATAATGCTTTGTTTAGACTGTCCAAATGAATGGAAGTCATAGGATGTGTGTGTCTGTGTGTCTTTCCAGTCAGATGAAAGACCCACTAACTATTCAACTGCTCCACAGCTTGGACGGTGAATAGGCAATCACCAGCACCAACATGAGCAGCATCTTCTGCATCTGTTCCTTTCTTTCCTTCCTTACATCTGCCCCTGGATTCAACAGACAATCAGAGCACTCTGGTACAGATTGTTGGACTTCTATCATGAAAGGATTCGTTTTCAGAGCCCTTCATCTTGTCTATATTCAGCTGGTTTGCAGGGTGAGACTAACCAGGAAATAACTGTTAATTGAATAACCACTAGGGGGTGATAGCACTAGGTGTAAAAAATAACTCAGTTTGAGTAGAAGTTTATGGTAAAACGAGCCTGTGGAGTTAACGGTCTCAATAGCTGGTTTCAGGTTCTGGTTCTTCAGTAGTATATGATGTCAGTTTGGTAAATCATTTCCATTTCCAGTCTTTGTGTGAGTGGATAGGCAGCTTGTGTTGCGACTGTGAACTCTGACTGGGTTTCAAAAACGGACATGGCCCTGGTCAAATCAAAAACATCGCCTTTGCAACCTTAAAACTACATATATGTAAAGTATGGTGTTTGACTGTTACCTATTTAAGGGAGAATGAAAAATAGGAGGGAGGCTCTACAGCGATGCAGTATTTAGCCCTGGTGCCTCACAGCAAGAACATTCCCAATTTGACAGGGACATTTCTGCAGTATGTGGAGTTTAGCTGTTCTCTCCATGTCTGCGTGGGATTTCTCCAGGGACTCTCTAGCTTCCTCCCACACTTATAAAACACGCAGACAATAGTTAGAATAATTGGAGACTCTAAATTGAATTAATGTGTTGTATGTTTGTAAAAGTCAATGTGAGTGGTTGTTAGTCTTTTTATGTTGGTCCGGTAGTAGGCTGGAGACACCTGAGTCTACACTGCTTCATAGGCCAGCCCATGGTCGCACCAGAAACACTAAGAAAACACAATAAAATCACAGGTCACTGTAACTTCCTGACCATGAACGCAACACGTTGTGTCTGGCGGTGGTGGAAGCAGCCCTTGGTTTGATCTAACAGTGTGTCTTTGTCATCCCGGAAAAGTAAAATTACCAAACACAACAAAGAAGTAGTGCTTGCTAATTTTACTTTTCCGGGAGTGGAGTGATGTGCTGGTTTAAATTTGTCATCCCTCGCTGTTTACTGCCTACCGTATCCATGCAGCTTAATATCTTGGTTTGAAAGCATACAGTCCTGCTCCAAGGGGCACAACATGCACAAATTCTGAGGTTTAAAAAAGAAAATCTAGTTTATAAATCCAACATGACATCCAGTAGTACGGAACTAGCCTCCTTTACATGTGGCATTAGAATGCGTTTTGTGTGATCAGATAGTGCTTCATCACATGTACATTTTACACCTGCTATTAACAAGTGTCCACATCAAGATCTGATTGCTATCTGATAACGGTCAGATGCCGCCTCCCCTTCTTCTTCTGCAAAGATTTCTAGCAGCAAACAACAACAACAAAGCACTTTTGCCGCAGCTGTGCTCAAAGCCATATTTCCACTCACATACTTGTTTTGGGTGGAGTGGCAATGCTCTGGAGACGCATCAGAGACTGCATTTACACTCATCTGTGAATCTGACCACCTCAGGAAGTTGTTTGGCAGATCAGATAACAATCTGTCCTCAATGTGTCTCGGGTGTATATAAACCTGTACTTACAAGTGGTCAGACACTATCTGATTGCAATCTGATCACAGAAAACGCATTTTAATGCCAGGTGTAAGTGCCTCAAGCTTCTCATGTGACCATCAAGTAGTACGGAATGAGTCTCTCTCCTCGAAGCCGTCTGTTTGTGTTTGTTTTGAGGACGGGGTTCTGATAGTCCACACTGTTCGAGGCTTTGTTTGCTGTTTTGGTTTAGTTCGGAAGGACCTTGTGTCTCAGACTTCCTTTATATCTCTCTTGTCCATGCGTGTCTCTCTGTCCTAACAAGCCTCTTGAATAAAATAAAAATGAATAGTGTTTTATCTACATTTCTTTTTCATACAATTGTATTTGGACTCTCTCATTCTTAGTTCTTAAGAGTGAGCCTTGGTTAAAATAATCATGAAAGGGGGCCACACTTGATTTATTGGTCAAGACCGTCTCTGACAAAGTCGCTGCGGCAGTGACAGAGTCCATGAGACACATATCAACAGAAGTCCACAGTCTGATCTTGTGGCCTGCGGGGACACCGTGAAAAATCCAGACGTGATCTCTTCTAAACATTAAGCGGAAGCCCTCTCTCCATCTGCAAAGTGTCAATCCCCATTCAAGAGATTTGATTTGATGTAAATGTGTTTCAGTAAGGACCATAGCTCTGGTCCGGCTTCCTGATACTCTGTCCTCTCTGTCAGCGGCTACACAACGCCTGATAAGGAACGAGTGTGTGTGTGTGTGTGTTTCCAGACAGTGTGTGTCACAGTTTAAGTGCTGGGCAGTGGGCCACAGACACACTTCATACTCACAGCCAATGACAGGGACACTGTTTAAGCAGATATTTTGCTTGATACACTCAGTATGTCTCTCTGTGTGTGTGTGGTTGTGTACATGGTAACAGTTGACCTGCAGTCGTCAAGGGAACATCATTTAACAATAATTACCTCATTAAATCTCTATCATTAAATCCTTAACTTTTATCTAAGGAAACACAACACATATGTGATGAGTGTTAAAGGAACACTTGGGCCAATAACCAATATTTATACCGATATACAGTATATATGTTTTTCCCTGCGCCGAACTGCATAGGTTATTGAGTCTCTATATAATAATTTCTAGTGAAAATAACATCATATTTTGCTTACTCAAGTAACAGCAGATATAGAAATAAAGTTTTTTCATGGAGCAAAATAAATAAATGTTATATCCAATACATGATGCCAAAGTTAAGGATGCCGATAGCAATATCGTGCAGATAATCGTGTATTCCTACATGTGATTCTAATAGATTTTATCAATCATTTATTGATTTTTATCAATAAATGGTGACACAGCAAGTGTTCTGTTATTGAATTGCCATGTTGGTTGGATTATTTGAGATTCAGTAAAAAAAAATACTCTACGGCCTGAAATAGCCTGCTGCTCCTTGACATTGTAACATGGCTTTCAGTGTTCAGTGTCATCATAAAGATTATTATAAGTGTTGCTATTAATGCAATTTTAACCAAAACAGCCACTTATTTCTTCCTGCGACAATTTCACCAGCACTGGATCTGTATCATCCACCTCACTCTGTACTGCTGCACTAAAGGATAATGTTTTTTGCTGATAGTAACAAAGCTAAATGCCATTTTTTTGTTAACATGTGTAAATCAGCTCTCAACTGGTGGTTGTCGTCAATCTTCAAGTGTAATGTTTGGATTTACTTTACGACGGATGAAAATTCCAGAGATCAACAGAGTCTGTGTCATAAATGTGGTTTCTCTGGTTGACGTGGATTGCAGCAGGGCTCGTGTGCTCTCTGACTATTCAAAGCCCTTGAGGTAACACAGGCTTCTTCTTTACATTGTGTTTTACAAATGAAGTAAGTGCAAGAGTCTGACGGTAACCAGATACTTGACTGCATGCACATAAGATGACGAAGCCCTGGACATGACCAAATTGGGTAAAAAGGTCAAGAAACATGAGCTTTTGTGTTGCCGCTGGGTCCTCGCCGGATGTGAAAGACAACATACAAATGGAGCCAGTGGCGGAAACAGGGGAAGCTCATTTCAGGCCCAGTTACGTAAATTATTACATAAATTCTGTAAATAAACAACTAGAACAAGGTTGTTTATGTTTCTGCAACACTGTCAATCAAAAACTGTTTCCGCCTTTCAGACAGTTGCTCCAATCATTATGCAGAAGCCCGGCGCCTGGGCCCGCCCACTGACTCCCAGAGAAGCTGCGCTTCTGCAGGATTGACATTTTTGCTGCAATTTTTTATTCTTTGTTGACACATAGAGAACAGTTGAAGCTGAGCTTTTAATGTGGAGGATGCTAAGGGAATACGAAAATCACGTAAGGCGATCGGCCATCCGTGATTAACAGTGTTCTGATCATGTTCTAGTGCACGTTTAGTATTGAAATGTAAATACAACACTAGTAACACATAGATATAGATGTTAGAGCAATCCCCACTGAGTAGAGCTCACTTGTATGAAGAAACAGCACATGCTAAACCTTACAATGCATGAAAAACATATAAACAGGCAATGACTAATGTACAGTATAGATGATCATGTGTGTGTGTGTGTGTTGACTGTGAGGAAAAGACCCAGCAACAATCTCTGCCTCATTTTTTTCTCCCATCCTTCCACTTCTTGCTTCTGTTTTAGAATTTGTGTTTAATCAGCTTCTTTAGCCTTCATGTCAATCACACCGAGCAGCTCCTCTCTCTGTCTGACCTTTATCTTTCGTAATTAAAAAAAAAGAAAAACAATCCATACAGTAAACAAACACACACTCAGACACACTTGTGACTCTACATACTGTACACAGCACCTTTCATGTCATGACAGCTACTGCTGCAGTATGTCTATGTAGCGCTCCATTTTATTACTTCACCTCATTACCATCTATTTCCCTCTCTCTCCTCCTCCTCTGTTGTCCACTGGCACACCCCACCCACCCTCCTTCCCTCCCTCTCTCTCACTTCTCCGCATCATGTGATTCTCAGCTGCAGTTGCCATGGTGACCATCGTCATTTCCCAGGAATGCATTCATGCCTCTGATTCTTTCTCTCTCTCTCTCTCTCTGCCCTTCCCATCTTTTCTGCTGCACCTTCCTCTTCCTCCTCCTCCTCCACCAGCAGCAAAAATCATCTCTTCCTTCAGCCACCTCTTCCTCCCCTTTAATTTCCCTCTCCTTCTTCCATTCCTCCGTTCCACCCTCTCCCTCCTCTTCCGCCTCATATACTTCAGACCATCGATGCATTTAAAATGATAGACTTCACGCATCATCTCTTCGTTCCAATTCAACTCCTGTTACAAATATAAATGTCAGATGCAACTGCTGAAGCATCCTGGAGTAAACACCAGCCTCACCCACACACACACACCCCCATCCCTGGTCTCTGCCACTCCCTCCCTCTCTGAAGCAGTTGCTAAATTATGGAAGTGATGAAATATTTAACTGTTGTTCGGCCCTCCTGTAGACTGCCCCAAATGGGTCGATAACACACACACACACACAGGCACACATATGTATACACAGTGTGTGTGTGTGTGTGTGTGTGTGGTCCATGTTTTGCTCCAGTGAAACTTCCATTGCCACCCAAAGCATCCTGTAACCACACCCAGTACCCACACACACACACATGCAAACCTGTTTTATATCTTAGTGAGGACACCTCAAACACATAATGTATTCCCTAGCCCCTTACCCTAGCCCTAAACCCAATTCTTACCCAAAAAAACAGGTCTTAACCCCTGAAAAATCACTTTAAAGTTGTGAGTCCCAGACAAAACGTCCCCACAAAGATGGTTTTTTCCATTTTTTTGGACCTCACAAAGAACACAAATCAAGTCACAGAGGAGAGGAGAGGACGGAGGCATGTATGAAAATGCAAGGACGGATCATACATACACACTCAGAGTATGTGACTGTGTTACCAAACACTGTGTATGCAAAGATGATGCAGGAGTAGGACAGCATATTCATGAGGCTATTGTCCCCACAAAGGAACTTTTCACAGCAGCAAACGGTGGATTTGAAACTGCAGTTCACAAACACGTCTTCACCAACATGTGCTCGGCGTGCTCGGATCTCTGTTCTGAGTAGACTAGAGAGGGAGGATTTTCTTTCACTTCACATTGTTTAGCTATTTTGAAGAGGGTCTGGTGATTTGCATGTCATCCGTCCTGTTTCCATCTGAGCTATAATACAGTCAGTCTTTGTATTTAAAGCAGAAGGGTTGTTACATGAACACTGTTGCTGTCTCCTCACACCTCGTATTCTGATACAGGTGCAGTTTTGTTTTAAAGATGGAATTTAGAAACAGTTGCATCCACCATGGGAGTTTTCCTCTCGATTAAAATCGCCTTAAACTCCCTCGCAGAGATCAGTCCTGACAGTGATTCCATGTCGAAGGAGCAGCATATTTAACAGTCTATAAAAATCTCTTCCTGAGCCAGAGCTGCTCAATGTGATGTTTTCTTTGTAATCTGCCAAACTTGTTTCTGTACACGTGACACCTACTGCACGTCTGTGCGTCCTGGGAGAGGGAGCGCTCCTCTGTGGCTCTTCCTGAGGCTTCTCTGACAGAGGGTGTCACTTGCTGTACAGACTGTAAAGCCCCTCAAGGCAAATTGTGTTTGTCATGTTGGGCTGTATAAACTGACTGGACTTGACTTGGGCACTGGGTGCATAAGATGATGTGCATAAGCTCTTCACCTTCAACAACGCCGCTGCCAAACTAAATAAACTAAATATGCCATATCTTGATACATACACCACATTTTTTAATTCTTAATTGGTAATTTCTCACCACAAATTATCTTAAAATGGTGCTCTGTGACACAGAAAAGGTTTTATTTCTAGTTTTTACTTCAATTGTGTGTTTTCTTTATAGACGATACATTACCTAGACGCCTCATGATCACAGATCATGAAAACCAAGCGGTAACGGAGCTCATGTGAACCTCGGCTCAACTCCACACTTGGCACATGGGGGCAGCTCACACAAAGATAAACAAGTGAGGAAGAGCTGCAATATTTAGGATAACAAGCAGTTCCTATGTTTGGGTGTTGGCCCTCGGGCAGTTTAGCTGGCTAATTATACACATTATGAAAGTGTGTATTGCTGCCTGTGTGAATGTGTGTATTTGTGCCCTGCTGTCATGCATGCCAACCATCGGTGGCGTGGACTCCCAAATTATTATGTTTGTCCATCATCTGTGTCGCAGCCAAGTTTAGAAGTGCTGAGAGCCATTTTGTCCCTGTGACTTTCTCTGGCTCTGTGATTTGGACAATGTTCCCATTTGTATTGAACATATTTTCTTTCTTAAAAAATGGCATAATTGAGATATTTTTATGTTAAGTGATTCAATAAGAGAACTCAAAATGTTACACACTTGATCACCCTCTGAACATATTTGTGTCCATTTCTATTAATAATAACAACATGATCTTCTTGGCTGAAGACTTCAACAAATAAAAAAATACATTACTACAAATAAAAGACCTGTTTCATATCTGCTGATGCAAAGTAGCTGTAAAACAAAACAATAAAAGCAAGATACTGTAAAATGAATATTAATTTATAGATTATTCAGTCGTTTAATTAAATTTCTGTAATAAAAAGAATGAAATGTATAATAAAACGTAAGTTCTTGTATAAGACCAAACTTTTTTTTATATAACATGGCATTTTTTGTCTGCTATTGTTGACTAATAAATGCACCAAAAACAGACAGACAATTGAGGATGATCTGAATTGTAAGAGAGATAATAATAAAATAATTAAAATGATCCTTAAGTAGCCTTTTATTGTAAATGGCCTTTACTTAGTTGAATTCCAGTGTAATAACACATTCTTTTCCCCTTATATATCCCATCAAAAGCACAACGCTTTAAAATGTAAAATCAATGCAGTGACAGTAGCATGAATCTGATGTAACACAATCTGTGTGTGCTGAGTGAGAGAGAAAGGGGGGAGAGAAAAGAGAAAATAGAGTAAGGGTATAAAAGGGTATAAAAATGACAGGGGCCCTCATTTCAGCCAATAGGATGTGAACAGAGATGGCCAAAAATACGGCATCCAATCAAGTGAAAGCCAGGCAGTCAGGTGACCACATTGCAACATTTTCCATGGGGGTAGCCGGCTAGCCTGGTTGCTACGGTAACTGGTTGGTATCCTAGAGACTAGCAAAAGGGGCTTATAGAAAATGAATGGTAAAAAAGAAAACAGGAGAAAGGCATAAAAAGAAGAAGAAGACACCTCATCCCATATCTGAAATCAGAGGATTCACACGCACAGAATGTATGTGTGTGTGTGTGTGTGTGTGTGTGTTTGTGCATATACTGTATGTCCTTAGAGTTTTCTGGCCTTTGAAGATAAGTGCTGTTGAACCAGATTATCTTATTGTCACAGCTACATGGAGAGAAAACAGACAGTGCTTCATTGGACAATAAATAATGACACTCAACACACACACACACACCCACACACACAAATACCTAGATTTTCCCGTGTATGTCTGTGAATCATCTGTCTGTGTTTGTGTCATCCCATGATGAGTTTTCCTTGAAATGCTCTTCCTTGCCATTCTTTTTGAGCATAGTCTTTTAAAATTAGACTATGAGACTAAATTGCCATGTTTCAGCTCTATGTTGAGATGATGAACCTATAGAGCTCCGGACGTCACGTGACTCGATTCCCTTTGAATCGCCATGTTGGCAGCCTAAGATGTGACAAAAAATGAACGGGAACAGAGCTGGATTCACTTGAAAGATTGAATATATCAGATATATTGTCCATGAAGGAACAAACAAACTGATATGTTATTCTATAACGTGTATAACACAGGAATGTTATTCATCCTTAGGTGTAAATAGGGCTGTGTGTAGGCAAGGATATGACGGTAAATACATCCTGATACAGGAGTGACAATATGTACAATATTGCGATGTATTGAGACACTCCTTTAAGGAAATCTCACATTGTAGTAGTAGGATTGTTATAGTGTATGCACAAATAATATAACGTTTTAAACTAGTGCCAACTAGTGGTCAGAGGCTTAAATATTTGCATTACGATACAGTGATTCGGAGGATGAATACTGGATCACTCTATGAAATATGGTGAAATTTCTCTAACTAAAATGAAAATGCATGTGTGAGTGAAAAAGAGCTCTTGTGTTTGTGTGTGTGTGTGTGTGTGGGATTGCGGATCCCAGTAAGTGTGTGACAGCCAGCCAACGTAGGTGCACAGCCATGAAAATGCTGGCACTCGTCTGGCTCTGACACTCATTGTAGCATGATGAAACTGTACTGTGTTCGAGTAGTGTGTCAGCAGCCTGTGGGCACAACCTACTGCAGAGCAAGACTTGAAAGCAGCAGCAGCAGCAGCGGCGGTGATGGTGGTGGTGGTGGTGATGGTGGTGGTGGTGCACTACAGTAGCTGCTCGGCTGACTAGGCGCTTTGACCACACACACACATGCATGTCTGTACAGCTATTCCTCGAAGAACATTGCATTGAACAAAGCCTTATCTCGAATATTAACCTTCACCAGTTAATGCCTAGCCTTAACCTTAAACCTAACCTAAATTCAAACTCAAGTTTATGCCAGAAAGTCCTAAAGAGGTCACAAATACAAGCACAGACACACACACACACATCCTTATTTCCCATTTCCCTCTTTTGCCACTCAGTCCATTACCCTGTTCTATTCAAAACTCCCCCTCCCCCTCTCTCTCTGTAGGAAGGCGGAAGAATAGAGAAGAGATGCAGCTATGGACAGAGAGAGGGAAGTGCTGAGGCGTAATACTGTGCATGACAGAATTCACACAGGACTCACTATAGCTGTGAACTCACAAAGACCACATCAGCCCCCCATACAGACATGAAGTGTTTCTCTCTTTATTCCCCCCCCCCTCAGTCCTGCAGCAATTTCTCTTCATGTCACTTTTTCATCATCATGAACAGCCTCAAGATCTGCCTTTATCTCTGTCACCAACACCCTCAGCTGAGAGTGTGGAACTAGAAATGAGATGAGAAAAAAACCCTGCAATGTTCTTTATCTGAGCTCATATACACTGTAAAAAAAATCCTAATTTTACAGTACAGTATATGCCATTACTATCTGTCTTGCTGTCTCCATTACGGTCTCTATTATTTTGTATCATGCCACTGAGATTTACTAGGGTATTTGAACGCAGAATTCTTAGCATTGTCACTTTATTAAAAGTGTTTGATTGTAATATTTTAGGAAAAATATGTAAAATAACGGTATTTTTCTGCAGCGCATTTAATGAAAATTTCTGTAAAAGTAATGTTTCTCGACTTTATTTTAATTATTTGAATACATTTTTTTGTGCACACACATGTATAAACAGATAATGAAGGTGATATCATTGTGTTTTAAATGTTCCTGGTCTCTATCGTCTTCTCTTTCCTGTCTGTCCTGTAAATTTCATGCTTTGTTTGTAATCTGCTGAACTTGCTACTGCATGTCCGTCCGTCCGTCCGTCCTGGGAGACAGATCCCTCCCCTGTGGCTCTTCCTGAGGTTTTCTCCCATTTTCTTCCCCGGTTAAAGCATCATGACAGGGGGTGTCACTTGTTGTACAAGGCTGTTATGTTGGACTGTATCAACAAAACTGACTTCAAAACAAAAGCAGGATCAGAGTTAATGTGATAATTATACGTGTAAGATGGGAGTGAGATGGACCAGAAAGTAGCTGAGAGAGATCCATCTGCATGTGTGTCTGTATTTGGCTGCAGAAGCTTGATGACACAGAGACAGCTTGCAGGGTTAGTGAGAATTTTTACAAACCACCAACACACAGCTGGGAACATGCGAGCACTGCTCAGGCACATTAAGTTGTCGTTCCTGTATAATTTATTCCTTCTAGGTCTGACAATTGTCAGACTATCTTCCATTTGGATCCTCCTCCTCTCCTCTTCCTTCAGTCAAAATGGCTTTCGACTTGACAACATTAAACCCACGCAGCCTTAAATATGGATTGTGGTGAAATTGTTTATATTCAAGCAAAACTGTTCCACTTTAACTGCTTAATGAGAATATGTTCTGTTTTTATTCAGCTGGCAAAAGAGCCACTGTCACTCAATCTTAAACATCATCTAAATAACTTTTCCTCTCTCCTTTTTTCCCCTTTATATATGTATTATTGGCACTAACAATTAATTCAAAATGAATTGCAAACTTTCCTAGATATTAAGTTTTAAAAAAATTGAGGGCAATGACATTTTGAAGCATGGAGAACACAATTTCACTGTTTTCTGACATAAAATAGACCAAACAAGTAACTGATTAATTAAATTCACTTAGCAATCAAACAAAGAAAGCTCACACGCTATTGACAACACTCATTTCAGAGCTCAGTGTGTTCAGTGGCCACTGACAGAACCCAGTTTGTGGGAAAGAAAGATTAGTGTCTCCTCTGCAGAGATTAATGCAAAATATGTGAAGTAAACTTTCTGGTTCGGGCTGAATGGAGGAGAAATATTGAATGAAATGAGGAGGAAAAATGACAAGAAGAAGAAGATGACGAAAAGAGGAGAGGACAGAAGATGAAAGAGGGGGAGACGGGAGGAGAGAGACACACTGGGAGAGAGGGAGGCAAACAACCAATGGCTGAGAGGTTTCCATTAAAACTCCAGACACGTTGGGGCCCTTGTTATGTGATTTCCCAACACACACACTTCAACACACATACACACACACACACACACACACACACATTTGAGCCTTTCCCCCCCAAGCTGATCAATAGAAGCAGCACTTAAGATTGTAGCTCAAAAAGAGCGACAGAAAAGGAGAGAGACAGAGGGAGAGAGGGAGGGAGGAGGCTTTAGAGAAAGAAGGAGGCCTGTTCTACCAGTGAGTGTGTCTGAAATGTGTGCACATGCAAAATACAGGTGTATACATCTGCATCTGTATATGTACCTGCATGCACTAAAATGACACAGAATAATTGAAATTATGAAAATATAATATACATATATAATATAAAATCATAGCTGCAGTGCAGACCAGAGAATGACGGAAGTTTTAAATTTGACTTTTCCTACACCAAAAGTCAAAGACTTTGTTCTTCTTCGACAAGAAAACAGCCTGGAGACAACTAATGAGCAGGCACCGTCACACATGATTAACACAACAAATACGTCTTTCTTTGTGAGTTGTTTGTCCAACACACAGGATTAACATTAATTGGTTACATGCGAACACGTTTGCTCTGCAGCTTAACAACAAAGTTAATTACACAAAGCAATCACACGGAGGAAAACCTCCTCCAAGGTGCTCAGTTTGTGAATCCGGATTACCAACAAAAATGTAATAATTACCGCCCTTGGATTTGTGACCATTTCGTCAAAATCGGTGGTTTACTTTTCCGAGTAGAGCTGCTCACAAACGGACGGACGGACAGACGGACAGATGGACAAAGACACAAACACAGGCAAAGGCAAAAACCTCCTCGACGAAGGTAATTACATCACGGCTGCAATTTTAAAGTTTCCCTGTGTGAAATGGCAGTTTGACAGTAAAAAGGCTTCATTGTCAGCACTGGTCTGATGCCACATTTCAGAGGGAATTAATTGGGCCAGACGTGATTAGACTACAATGCAATTTTCTTTAGTGCCTTTTCATGGCAAAGCAACTTTATGAAGACATTTTTTAATGAGTTGAAAAATTTCCATAGGCCACCGTTATCTGACTAATCGTTCCCTATTATGTTCCACTCGTATTTATGGCATATAGTATGCATTTGTGGCTGCAGATAAATGTGTGATGTAGCTGGACATGGGACAGAGGGACAGACAAAAGACACAGATGGATGTTTTCTATTTCACATGTGGCACCAGGGAATGTGTCTTCTCTCTCTCCACACACACACACACATGCACACATGCGCGCGCGCGCACACACACACACACAAGGGACACCCCATTTAGGATTAAATTATTTATGAACGGACAGATGCAGCTTTTTATGAAGTTAATAATTGACGAAATATGAATTAGAGGGTCGGGGTAGGGAGAGTGGGAGGCCTGGAGAGGAAAGGACGTGGGGGGGATATGGGGAGAGAGGCAGAAGGAGAAGGAAGTGGAGATCCTTTCTTTTAATAGCTGGTTTTAAGAACAGTTGAGTGATTATCTCCACAGTTATTTGTTCACTTCACTGTGGTGACAGTGTGTCCCTGCACTGCGCTGGAGGTGATATGTCCAATCAGATCACAAACAGGATACAGATTTACATCTCATGTAGTCAAGTCCTGTCCAAGGCTGTGTTTCCCTCATGATGCAGTTCAGTTTGGTACAGTAAGGTACGGTTTAGAACTGTAAAGTAACTAATGGAAACACCAAAAAATACGTACTGCACCGCAAATCTGATCAACCCAAACATTTAAAAGCTAGGATTTATTTATTCTTCCCTCCAGGTTTCTGTCATTTTCTTCTTATTTTAACATCAACATAGGTCTTCTTTATTTTCTCTTCAGCCTCTCCCCTTCCTGTGTCTCCCTCAGGTGTCCTTGATACCATGGCAACAGCAGACATCAGGATTACTCAACTAATACCGAGAGTGCCCTGTTCTTTTACAGCTGCAGTGAAGATGCACAAACACACACACACACACACGCACAGGCCTCATTCCCATTCTCAGCATCTCTGACCCCAATATAAACCCCTCACTTTCACATGTCTATATTTGAAGATGGATTTCTGCAAAAAAAAACATTGTATAAATGCACTGCATGGCTGCACAAAATGCAGACTGAGGAGCGAGCGCTGGCCAATGAAATCACTTCATGCATAAATTGCAGGGCAGTGAAATCACATTTATACGGTTGAAGCTGCAACAAGAACACCATCTCAACGAAGACACAGCCCACTGGTGGACACATCTGACACCACACTGCCTTTGCTTTAGCAATTATTGCGACAAAGTCGGCTGCCCTGATTTCTCAGAGGATCAGCATTAGCCGTACACAAACCCATATCGGTTGACTGATAAACCAAACTAGACTGTAACACTATGACGGGGTGCATTAATCAGCGGTGTGTGAACAGTGAGAGGATATAGTAACCTTGCAGTTGCATCAACGCTGCTGTCAACCAAACCCCAGAGGAATTTAGGCTGATGGTGAAAAAAAAAAAAAAATGTTCCTATGTTTTTACAGATAACATTCAGTGGTGTGTCAGTGAGGCTGCATTTGCATCATCTGCGAGGAATAGTGCAATCAGCAGTGTAATGTGACTAAGTTACTAAGAAGAAGGTATGATAAACTCAAGGTGCTGAAATGGAGGCAGACGCGTCTTTAATAATGAGCTGATGTGCCAGGGTTTGTTACTGTGTGTGTGCGACAAGCTGGATAATGTGGCTCTTGAGATGGACAAAAATACAGTTCTATCGACCAAGGACAGGAAGAGAGAAGGGCAGAGTGAGAGAGAGAGAGAGAACAACAGAGGGAGGGGGAGAGAAAGAAAGAGAAGAGGATACAGGGAGAGAGTATGAGTGAGAAAGAGGGGGGCTCATGCTGATGGTATCTGCTAACCTTCAATTAGCAGCGGTAGTCAGCAGGGCATTGATTAGCCTCTAAATGCCAGAGCAGTGTGCAAACACACACACACGCACACACACACACTCACGCACACGTGCAGGTACGGATTAATCACAAGTCATTTCACAGGGATTAGATTGTCATCAACGGGATTGGTGAAATGAGCCTCAGAAATGATGGATCAATTGTGTTGCTGCCACATTCATCTTGTATGATGACCTTTGACCACAGTGACAAAGGCTTTGACTACATAAAAAAACCAAGAAGCACAAAATGTCCTTTTGGCTTAAATAAGACCTGTATAAACTCAAACTACATGTAGAGCAAATCTAGATAAAGGTTGTTTTCACACCTAATACTAGACTCTGTAGGACTGGAGAAGAAGAGCTGGTGTGAAGGCACCCAAAGTTTACATTTGTGGGAATGGATTTTTAATTAGTTGTTTTAATCACATTGTACAGATGTTGATATAACTGTCTTTATAATTGTTACTGTAAAAATAGACACCTGTTATTGAACTGGTCTACTTTATTTATTTATTACCTCTTTAGGACCTGTTCTGGCATAAACACTAACCTTGTCGGGACCAGTAGTCCTGATGAGGACCAAAAGAACCTCTGGGAAACTGATGAGGTTTAGGGTTAGGTATAAACTGTTTATGGTTAAGGTTTGGCATAACACTTGGAAATCAATGCAGAGTCCTAAGAAGACCAGCTGTGCAAACCTGAGCGTGACTGCAGCCATAGATCAGTGCCTCGCCACTAAACAATTGACTCACCGTTGAGACACCAGCAACACAACATGCTGCCTGGCACACAGTACATGCACATACGCACGTACACACAATACAGCTGGACATTTAATCATTTAATAATCTAACTTTAAATTGGAAACAATCCAAGTAACCAAAGGCAGCAACTTCAATGGTTGCTGTTTTATGATCATTAAATAATAATAATAATAATAATAACAAAAATATATATATCTTTAACTTATCATTGCATTAGATTACAGTAGCAATTATTTTACGTGTCACGTGGGAATGTGTTACATTTTAAATGTTATTATGCATTGATTACTGATTTAAAAGTCATCTTTAATAAATCCATGTTGCAATATCTGCCCTTAAGACACATTTATCCCACCAACATTGGTGTGACCGTAGGTCATATAGACAGAAACTCATTTTGGACATTCAAAAACCAGCAATTGTCCTCACAATGAGGATGTTTTCTGGACCCATGTTTTCAGGTTGCCCTAGGACCTCCACCTGCAGAAGAAGGTCCTACTGTCCAAATCTTTGTTTTGAGGGGTTAGTTGAGTTGAAATGGACCAACCGACAAATGCATTTTATCATTACTGTGATCCACTTCTGGAACTATCCACAACTGAGCTGTGTTTTTTTACTTGAAAATAAATGTGGTTGTGCCAATTCCCAGTGAAGTTATCCCTTGTTGCCAGTTTCTTCATTTTTAAATAAAGATATGTTTGAGAACTGTATGAACAAGTATCTGAGCAACAGCAACAACACAAATACGCGAGGTGAGAAAGTCAACAGCTGCCACCTTTTACCACTTATATGCCTGTAAGCAGACAAGCATGCATACATACTCTGTATACATACAAATGTGAACAGCAAATGTCACACAGGAACACAAAACACACATTTCACGACACACATACAGTCACTGCAGCCACTTTGACAAACGCCTGGTTCCTAAATAAGAATCAGTTATTAAATATAGATTTAACGTCCTGCGTAATTTACATGTACAAGGCACAGCACATGCACACACACACACATACTGCCTTCTGTGGGCAGTGTGTAAGAGTTTGTGCACAGGGAAATGTGTCCTGTATACGTCACACGCAGGAAAAAAATACAACACAATGGATTATAAAGGACGCAGGAAGAACAGAAAAAGGAGAGGTGTAAACACATCTGTACCATCAGGTGTGGCTTTGCCTCTGACCTCTCTTCTTCTCTGTTCAACTACTGTTCCAGTACTGGTGCAGCTGCTAATTGTGTAGCTTCCTTGCTCTTTGTATTTTTCTGATGCATCACGAATGCATTAACTCAGCAAAAGCAGCACAGTTTGAGTCAACCTTTGCAGCACAGATGATGATAACAATGTTCCCGATACGTACAAATCACACTGACAAGATGTTTCACCTCTTATCCAAGAGGCGTCGAGTGTTTTTTAGACGTTGACCTGGATGAATGAGAATCTGCACAGACGCTCCTGATACAGATCCAGATAATCTCAGAGTTATAGTGCAGGCATGAATCTGACTGTTAAGAGTTTGAAATATTCTGATTTTACTGTAATACTTCATTAAACATAGATGGTTTGTGGTGATGAAGGTAGATTCTGTCTTACATTTACTTTGGTTTCTAACAAAATACCTATAATAACATTCTCATCAGGTCCATGTCACATTTAACATGTCGTCCTTATGTATGTAAGTATCCTAACATGCTAACATGTGCCACATCTACCCACTTAACTTAAATGTAATAGCATTGTCATGGTGAGCATTTCATTTCATTCTGATGTTAGCATCTAGCTAAAGCTAACTGCTTTGAAGAGTGATTTTTGCTAAAGTTAAAGAAACCAGTAAGTTGGTTTGTTTATAGCTTCATGGACATTTATCAAAGAGAGAAACCCTTAGCGATGAATTTTGCTTTATCTCTGTGTGCTTTTGTGGAGTCCATGAATGTATACGTATATTTGTATACGGTTTTTTTTACTGTTGGAGGTGATTGAGACTTTTATAACACTCATGTGCTTATGTGCTACTTCATGTACAGTAAAATATCAGAGCACAAAGCACTGCGCTGACACAGAGCCATACTTTAATTACATTAGGGTCTATTTTCAGACTGGTACAATTAACAGGCTAACAATGTTCTCAACAGTACTGTGCTATATGTGGGACCTTTAAGTACATGTTTTCTCTGCCATGATCAACGTCTTAAATGCCGCTATCGCTGCCTTCATCTTATAGCCGGTACCTGGATAGTATGTCGTAACGCAATTTGTGCTTTTTTGCAAAACCTGTGATTTTGTGAGACCTCCGGGTCGGCATCTGTGATTGCGAGGCTGTTTTTCCGCTAAACACACTACAAGATATTCTTCCTGATTTTACCCATGATTCACAGTCAGCACTAGGTGGGGACAGTCGGCACGGCTAGTTGGCACAGAAACTTGTTAGTGTGTGACAAGTAAAGACTTGAATCAGCAAGTGTGGGAGCCTCAGTCGCAGTCAATCAAACATGTTTGATTTTTGAGCCAACTCTGGACGCAGTCGGGTATTGTGCACTGATAACCGACCCAACTGCAAACACATGCTGACAACAGCCAATGGAAAAGAGTGGGTGGGACACAGGAAGTAGCAGAAATATCTAACAACTGTGCTGACGTCGACTCGCACTGTCGCTCTTGCAAACTCTCACGATATGTTCAGTTGACCAATCATGTAGTCCGTGATCTCTCAGGGGCAGTCGTTAAATGTGTGATCCACAGTCTTTCAGTTATTGCAAACCTAAAGTCTTTTCAAAATCAGTAACAACTGTGTGTCCCCAGCCTAACAGACAGTAGGAGGAGGAGAGACAGCCCCCACTCTCACCGCAAACAAGCCATTTAACCATCACAGTGACTGTGAAGCTGTTAAATTAGGGTAAAAATCCTGCACAGTTCTGCTTTAAAATAGATTTCTGAATACATACTGTGCTTAAATTGATAAATTAAAAAACCTGGCTATCCGATCCACTTAACCACCCACTGAAAACACTGACCGGCCGGGAGCCAAGAGATTTACACTTCTGAGGTTTTGGATGACAGAGATGATATATCTCATAAGCAGGTGTCTACTTTTAGCCTGGCCTAATTAGCTACGCCAGCAGTTGGCTGACACTCTGATCACAGATTGTGGAAGAATTCAGTATAGAATTCAATATAGAAGAAAATCAAATGTTCATGAATGATATAGAAAAAGTGCTCAGTGCACTCGACACAGTGAGTATTTTTACATAATGGCAGCAGCACAGTAAGATTCTATTTATATAAAGACAATAATTAGTAATAGAGCTTGAAGCCATGGTTATCAAACTGTGGTACGTGTACCACCACTGGTACGCAAGCTTTGTCTGGTGGTACTTGGAGGGTATGTGATCAGAATTTATATATATATATATATATATATATATATATGTATACATATATATAATAAATGAAATAATAATAATTAGAGTCACCTTATCTCTCGCTCCATCTTAATCTAATCTTCACTGTATCAATGTCTGAAGTAAATGTGAGGAAGCGGAGGATGATGAGAGAGCAAATGATCTTATTGGGAATAAATCTGCCTCCTGTGAAAAGATTGTAGCTGACTCTATTTTAATGTATTTTAACGTTGGTGATAATGGTGTAACTTCAAGAGCTCAATATTTTCTCAGGTGGTACTTATAAACAGTTGGCCTATTATATATATTTATAATAATAATAATCACAATAAATGGAAATTGAAGACTAATTTTTTACACAAAATGAATCATGGTTCAGATATCTGCTGGACCTTTGTTATATATTGTTATCGAATTACTGCCCAGCCCTAATTAATAACATTGATGAAACTATAATTATGCTGTGAAACGCTGCTCGTGATCAAAGCCAACCAGAGCTTGGGTGGATAATGGTATTAAAAGTATTGACACGAAGGCAATATCTACACATTGAAAAAATTGATTTGGCCTCATGATAGCCACCGCCCGAATGCTCCAGCACAGTGTGCGTGTCCTTGTGTTTGCAAACAGCATCCACTGTGTACAGAACACTACACTGAGTCTGTGATCTGAGCTCAGACGGAGGCGGCAAATGATGACATTTTTGCTCTTTTGCAGAGGAATGGAAATGTGATGACATTAACGCAGGTTGCTTTATCAACTCAATCCATTCTGTAAACACACACACAGACATAGTGGTGTGCCAGTGTGCTCGCTGACCCCCCTCAGGATTGTGCTCTCTCCTCTGTCACTCTGTTCTTCATGCTTTACACCTGAGGGAGAACATTTCATCTTCTTTGCCTCTGTCCCTCTCGGGGGAGTGCGGTCCATATTCTGTCTCTCTCAGCACCTGAGATCACGGTCCCTGAGGTCACTTTACACGCATCTCCTGGGGAAACTCTACTACAAGACACAGGCAGATGTAAAGGCCACATGCCTTCATGACTCACTAAGCAGCTCACTAACACAGAAGAATGTATTTCATACAAAACAACCCACACAGAAACAGCTACAGATAACAGATACATCTGTGAACTCGTTGATCTAAAGTGAATGCTTATTATACTGTTTCTGCCCTTTTTCTCCCACAAAACATGAAGACACTGTAAATTGAGCATAGGTGTGCTGTGCAGGATGTACCCCGCCTTTCGCCCTAGATTGGCTGAGATTGGTACCAGCAGCCCCTGCAACCCTTATGTGGAGGATAAAGTGATAGACAATGAATGAATCATAAAATGATGCTAAACCAAGAAGGTCACTTTTTTCCCCCTTTACTTTCTGTGGAAAGATTTCAATCTAAAGTTCATGTGCCCTTAATTAAACTTAAAGGAAAAGCAGACTTAAAAAGTGTCACACGTTAAAGCGACTCATTATGTGCAGTGTGACTTTCAACTGCACGTGCCTGATTAGACCTGGGGGTGGGATTTGGATGTTAGCAGAGCAGTATCTGTCATGACTGACAGTACCCTACAAGTATTAACAGCACAAATACCAGTAACAAAGAGGAGTGTGGTTTTCTTCAAGAGCTCGGAGCTTAAGCGCATTAAAACATGATTTGACTGGCTAGTGCCTGTCGTCTAATATTTGCTGGTGCATGTGCAGCGGTCTGGAAAGTTTAAACATTTCTCAACTTCTGCCACACACAGCGCCAACAAGGCGAAGCAACAGATCCACAATGGAGTTGGTCGAATGTCATGCAGCCCCATTTAAAGTGAGCGCATGTGAGTGCACGGCTGAACCGACCACAGCTCTCCTCTGCTCCCGCTAATGCTCACATGTTGTCAAACCGCACAGTGGAAAGTGATGCGAGTGTAGCCTAAGACATTTTCTAGTGTTTACTATTCATTCCCTATACTGTGCCAGGTTAAAAAGTGCAGGATTACTATATTTAGTCACAACACAGATAACAAACGTTGCTACAAATATCCTCTAACAAAAGTGTAAGGATGATTCTGGTCTTTATTTGTGTGTTAGAAAGAAATGTGAAATAAAAGTGATATGTTAGAAATGAGCCGACCCATGCCAGTTGTCAGGAACATCCATGCTGCATGTTCGTGCTTCCACATTCTTAGAGATGCTGTGGTTTTTCCTCGGCTCTGCTGTGGTAACTGAGGGCACTGGGAACAAATCATCCCGGTCTTGTTCTTAGCGGCGCTGTGACATGGCCTGGTGTAGTGAGACGGGTCCATGTGCCTGTCTCATGATGCTGGCAGCGGCAGTGTGACAAACAGAGCGAGGAACTATTCGCAAGAGAGAGAGAGGCTGTTCACTGAGTGCACGTCTGTGGTTTCAGAGAGCTACTGGGCAATTTATGGAGTGCGGTTGCAAGTGTGTGTGTGTGTGTGTGTGTGTGTACTGTGCGTGTAAATGTTGCCATTCCTAATGTTATTCACACTGACATGTTTTGCAGAGTTTATCCGAAAGGCACTGTGCAATGAGAGGATGAAGCTTCAGTACAAGTTGAAGATGGCTTGTACCTGGCGCTTCATTTGAGGTTCTGTAGACTATAGTTTGAAGACCAGTGGAGATGAGCCACCATATGGCCTTCAACTACAGCCCACCAAATTCAGAAGATGTGTATTCATTCATGAAGAAATACTACCTTGAACAATGACTGAGACAAACTTCTGCCATCGAGCAGATGCAACAAGAATGATAAGATAAAGTGTGAATAAAGTTATTAAATTGGCTCGTTTTGTGTCAGTAAGTAGTTCAGAAGAAACATCAGGCTTCTTCTTCACATCACTGTTCCAGCATAAGATCGTATTTCACACTATGTCACAGAGGAAAAATGCCCTTGGACAAACTGAATCAGACTAAACACATAGTGAAATCTGCAACGAATGCTTGTTTTATGTAATCGATAAATGAAATGTTTATATTTCCGAGTTTCCTGGTTGAGTAACAAGACTAAAACACGAAGAGAAGCATTAAGCAGTGGAATAAAATAAAGCTGTACAGAGAGAACAGAATAGTCTTTGAGCTAAATGCAAATTCATTTTTATTTTATTTCCAATGGCACCAAAACTCTGCTGATCTCTTTCCTTCCTTTTCACTGCTACTGAGGTTTTGATCGATTCAGCTCTTTTTCTAAATGTTTTTTTAAACGTGGTTTATGATGTTTTTTTTTCTATTTCCACTCGTCTGAGGAAAAGTTACTCGTGTTTCAACACTTCCTCCCGAAAGGGAACATGAGTGCTTGTACCAAATTTCAGAGCAGTCCGCCATCAATCTGATACTTGTTGAGACATTTCGCTCAAAAGTTCCAATGTAGAACTCATAGTCGTGCTCAGAGGAGAAGTCAGTCATGTAAAGTGCATCAAAGTAATAAGGGTTAATCCAGTTATATGCCAATCCATCCCACTAGCGCTGCTACTTGATCAATAGAATCTAGTTATTACATGTGTTACACCGTGTCCATCAGTGACTCAGTATCAAAGAAACAGCTTTTTATTACAACACGGACACTTGGGAAAAATGTAGCGTTTGCGTTTTCTCCTCAGTAAGAATCTGAGTTCGACGCCAATCCATTTTCTAAACCGCTCAGCCCGCTCAAGGTCACAGGATGCTGGAGTCCATCCCAGTGTGCGAGCGTTGCCAGTCTATCACAAGGCTTTGGCACACAAACAGACACATTTATACTCACATTCACACCTACAGGCAGTTTAGAGTGGTCAGTTCATCTAATCTGCATGTCTTTGGACAGTGGAAGGAAGGAAGAGAGAGAGGGAGGATAACATGCCAACTGTACACAGGAGGGTCCCAGACACACAGACAGACAGAGACACGGAGATTCAGGCTGCAGATACAGCACAGGGTGAAGATTCCTGTCTCATCAAAGCACATTCAGGCTGCAGGCTCTTCTTTGATACATACTGAAATAGAGTTCTACAGCCACAGCATAAATCATTCAACTACACTGCAATAGTCATAAGATGCGTAGAAACTAAGACAGACAGTGAAAACACACACACACACACACTCCACTAATCTCAGGTAAGGGATCGTGGTTCTTTCTGTTGCTAGGATACAGAATTTTCTCTGCTGTGACGATCTCACTTTCACGACACAGAGCAGATTCTTCCTCTTCGTTCTCCCCATCTCTCCACACACAACTGGTGCACATATGTGTGAATCTATGTGTAACACAGACCTTTCCAGGTCCAGTAGTCCTCATGGAGACTAAAACCTGGTCCACAAACCTCTGTATGTGTGTGTATACATATATATTAGTTCGTTAAATACTTGTTGATTTTTGATTATCAGGTGAGAAGACCTATGATGGAACCCTCTGGAGTCAGCAATGAGTTAAGTTGAAATTAATCAGATCCGAGGAGAACTGAGACAATGTGTGACATCTGAACAGTGAGGTATCATCTCAGCGTGCCACGTCTCATACATACTGTATAGTTAGTAAGCCTTGAGATAGTGTATCAGGTCCAGATGCCTGGCGCCCTGGTATCTAGGGAGGGAACCTTGAAAGGCGCCTAGTTTGTGTCTTATCGCATGTTATGGCAGTTTATACACCAGGTCTGGTTATAAGAATATGTGAGTAATTAAACTTAAAGATGGCTGAAAATTTGAATTTGAAAGTAGGAGGACATTTTGGCTGGTCCTCAATTTCTGTCACACCTTAGGGATATTGGGTCTTGGGTCTATGGGTTAAGACCTGGTTTTAGGGATAGGTTTAGATTGTGTGGATTTATTTAGATTTTATGACTGTAGATTTGCCAAAGTTCAATGAGCGAGTGCTTCTTTCTGCCCCTTTTTCCAAGATAATGTTTCACTTTGGAAATCTAGCAGTTATTCAACCGTTTAGGTTTAGGCTACCGTAATGACAAGTATATGGGCGCAAAGCTCTATTTCTCTGCTTTCCGGTATACATCCATCCATCTTCTACTGCTCTATCCTCCACATCGCAGCAGGGGTGCTGTGCCAAAGGCGGAGTCACACCCTGGACAGATTGCCCGTCCATAGTTTTTTTATTTTTTAGATATCATAAACGGTCTAGGAGTTACGGTAATGAGAAGTGGGTATTTAGTTGTGATGGTTAAGGTTAGGGTAAGCATTGAGTCTATGTGTGCTCCTCCCTACAAATATTTGAGATTCAAAGTCTTGATTAATTGATTAAACGTCCAAATCCATTGCTTTATAGACTGGACTAAGTAAATGGATCAATAAGCACAAGAATCCAGTGACAGAAGTGAAGCTCCAGAGACTGACTGAGGAGGAGGAGGAGAGGAAGGACAGGAGGGGAATAGGGTGACATGTAGATATGAGGATGGAAGTGAGGAAGACAAGAAAAAAAAAAATTGGGAAATGGAGAACAGGGTTATAGAAGACAGAGCGTGAGAGGAGAGACGAGACAGAAAAGAGGATGCCGAAAATAACAGAAGGGGAGGAGAGAAGAAAAATCAAAGGGAGCTCAGCACTGCAGGAAGGTACACACACTGATTCACACTTCAAACACACACACACACACCATCACCGTTAGATGTTTTGGAATTTCATGTGTGTTGTTTAGTGTGTGTGTGTGTTGGGGGGGGGGGGGGGGGGGGGGGGGGGCAAAGGCCCTGTCCATACACTGACCTTCTTAACCTAGCTGGAAGGAATCTATAATGACACACGAGCACAAGCTGATTCAGAGCTCTGCTAATCAATAACCATGTGTGTGTGTGTGTCTATGCGTGTGTGTCACAGGTTACGGGCACCCACACACAGACACTCACACATACACACACACACACATGTGGACTGACGCTGCTTACAAGGCAGCGCTGACACCACAAGTCACATGCAACACAATCCACAATGTCCATCTTTGACCTTTTCATATGAAGTGTAGCTGTAGCCATTCACAGATGTGTGCCACATACACCCGCGTTCAAAGCAAAGGAAAACAGGTGCATGTTTTTTGGACAATAAGCACCTCACAAAAACGGAGTATTACACCACATTAAAATGGGTCAAACACTGCTCCTCATTTTCAGACAATGAGGAGCAGCAGCTGGTTCTAGATTTAAATATGTGCCGTTTTATTGTAGCACTTGATGACTCAGATTCACTTGAATTCAAGAACTGCAGTAAAATCTCTATCAATTAAGCTAATTTATCAACTTACAAAAGAAACATGTTTTTTTCCTTTTATGGGATAACTGGCATGAAATATGTCAGTAAAATCATCACTGCACAAACAGTAGTGACGTATTCAATATACAGTATAAAGCACTTATATGGAGTTGGTCCCTCTTTTGCAGCTATAACAGCTTCCACACTTCTTGGAAGACTTTCCTCAAGTGGAATTTGTGTCCACTCATTTCATTCTGTGGCGCATTTATGAGGTCGGGCACTGGCTCACAATCTCTGTTCCAGTTAATCCCAAAGGTACTTGATGGGGTTAAAGGTCAGGGCTCTGTGCGGGCTGGACAAATACTGTTTTAGAAAAACAACACTGCAGTTGTACACGAACAACAGATGTTGCATGTTAAATGAAACTATTGTGACGGATTCAGGGCTGGTCATGTTTGCTGCCCTTGTGGGCTGTTTGTGCCTTCTCTTTCAGGTGGGTGGAGCTGTGGCTGAGTGAGTGATGCAGTACACCTGCAAACAGCTCAAGAGGCTATTTAAGCAGACCTGCCACAGATGCTCTCTCTCTTCCTCTGGCCTGCCGGCTGACATTTGGTTTACACATTATGTTTAAATATTTGATTATTTTAATTTAATTAAAATATGTTAAATTATGTTCAGATTATGTGTGGTCTCCCCTTTTTTGTCACATACGTTGAGCCAGGTTGTGACACTATGTACAGGTGTTGGTCCCACTCTCTGCTCTCTGGCAACAAAAGACGCCGAGTTAAATTTGCGTAATAACAGCTTCTCACAAAGCGTTTTGTAACTACAGTAATGCAGAGGTTTTAAAGGGTTAAGGCCATAAGGTTTCACTGACTGTACTGATGATATACTGTATTAGCTTTTGTTGGCATGAAAACATCCTCCAGTGAGATGTCAGGTTGACATTTTTCCTAAATGTGTTCCTTAATGAGCAGAGGGAGCGCTAACATCAGAGGGGCGTTGGTCACATGCTCCCACCTTAGAGTCTGACACACAGACAGACAAACCCGTGAGGATAAATATGTGGTTTCCACAACAACCGGGTGTCCGCCGCTCTCTGCCATTTTGTATGACGATGTCCACTCTGTCTGTCTGTCTGTCCCTTCAGACTCAACCCTCCGTTCTTTCCCCTCAAGAGTCCATCGAGACACAAAGGGTTTTTATCTTATCTGGTGTTGTTGTTGTTGTTGTTGTGTACAAACAGCAGCTGTGTCCCTTAGTCTATTAGATGCTACAGTGGCCTGTGTGATGATGAGAGGAGAGAGATTATAGGTGAGGGATGAGCGCAGCTCAGATAAAGAGGAAACTTTATTTTAGAGAAATTGCAACAAAATAAAATCAGAGTAAATATGGTTGATGAACATCTCCAGCTTGTGCTGTGTTTGCAGTTTGTGTGCGTTTGTGAGTGACTCAAGCAGGTCTACCGACCTTGAACAAATTAGGTTGGGCATACAGTATATGCACACACATAATGCGCGGCTGGTACATTGTGAGGAAGCACTGGAGCAGTTACTGTAGAAAATTAAGCCTTGGGCATAATGCAGCAGTAATGTACAAAACTGGCACACAGAGAAAATAAAGCTTTTCTCGCTTTAGGCTTTTTTCTCCCTCACAATCCACTGATGCTTTTCAGAGGCTTCAAAGAATGAAACATATGAACAGTGTTTTTTTGTACGACCAGAGCATTAGAGCTGAAGAAAACTTTGAAACTAAACTCAGACTGAGTTTAAAGATAGATTACTTTCATCGTATGTAGGACACAAGCCAAATTCATGTGCAAGTAGTTAGGAGTTACAGCCACACTAATGGTTTTCTAATGGTTTTGTAATGCTGGGTAATAATTCAATTTAAAAAATATGATATAAACGCTGCTACTTGATGTCTCCTAACGGTGGCGCTGCTTAAATTAATGAGGGAAACTTGGGCTGAACAAGAGTGAGTTTACAGCGGGATAATGGTGGAGAAAGCTTAAGTTAAGAAATGCACCATCCACGGTCAATTCATAGACTTGTTCTCTATGTTATATATAGAGAATAAATAGAGAAATCCTGCACTTTATGATTGCCTTGACATATATTGATTATCACAGAATCGTTGTATCCTGATATTATTGGGATCGCGGACCATGTATCGTGGAAAGGTTTAGTGTATTGTATATCACTGTTTATGCACATAATTGCAATTTAAGGTTGGGTCTGTTGGGTTTTTGTCCATAAACTAGTTTTAAACCACAATTACCTTGTTTCCTCAAATTTGAGTCTTTCATTGTATCCCAATAATTATCAATATTGACTGATTTGAAACTTTTATTAAATTGTAATAACGCTTGATAATGTTAGGATCTTGATACCTCAGCTCGATTCTGTGAAAGCAGTTTCCAAATAATGTCACTAGTGTGAAACAATAAACACAAAAAAGTTGAGTGAAGGGCCTACAGACGTCTGATCTGACATACATAACATAGATAAGCAGTCAAATGCTGTTGGATTGTTATAAAATTATACAATTTGTTCTGGCACGGTGATGCTGTTGTCAGGATTACTCAAAAGCTACCAAACTGATTGACATTAAATATTCTGAAAGGGGTGGAGCTCAGCCACAGGTAGTAGATCCGATGGGGGGGGGGGTTATAGGATTTGTTTCCGCTATCTTACCGTTTGCAAGATGTTGCAAAACAGGCTGTTTTTGTCATCGTGGAACTGGATGAAGGATCCACATTTCAGTAATGACATTTTGCACAACAATAACTTACAGAAACATCTGTACGTGAATTATGACAAAGCACAACATGTGTGCAGATTTGACCAGTTGCACAGAAACCCTGCAGGAGCATCTTCTTTTTTAAAAGAAAGCAGAACTGTCTAAAGATTGGTACACCAGGGATAAATGCAGTCTATTTCAAGCCCCCTATCACCATGTGTGCTAGTGAGTGTGCATGTGCATGTGTGTGTGTGTGTGTGTGTGTGTGCAGTATGTGTCAAACCGCCCTTGGACATTGGCTTGCGGAATGTGTTGAAAGGAAGGCAAAACACTGGGTTGCCACAGCAACCAGCCAGGACCAGGAGGGGAACAGATGGGGGTGGGGTGATGGTGATGGTGGCGGTGTGTGTGTGTGTGTGTGTGGGTGGGGTGTGATCATGGGATAAGGTGAAAGTGAGAGAATTGGAGAAAAAAAGGTGGGACAGATGAGTTGAGTATACTGTAAGAGAGAAGATGAGAGAGTGAGGAGAGAGAGGCTTTATTTAAAGAACATTTCATAGATATTTCACACATCTTCTGTTTAGTGTCAGCATAATTGATGGCTCCTGTCGATCTGTTATTGTTTGAATAGGTGTCTATATGATCTTCATCTCTCCTGAACGTGAGCGAGACGCTCACACGTCCTCTGGTTTCGTCGAGGGGAAGTCAGATGAAGAGTGTAGTTTAAACACCGCAGACGCTGGATTCTCTCTGTTTCTCATCTGCTGTCACATTCTCACCCTTTTTCTTAAATAATCAGGTTCTGTCCACTTTCATGCTTAACTCTTTCTGGCTTCCGAAACCAACACTATGGCCATTTGAAGTGGAACGGTTCAGTTTGGAGCTGTATAATGGCACCACTCCACCTGGTATCAGGTGCTTTTTTTTTTTGGTATCTGCACTGGCGAGGTTCCAAGCGAGCTGAGCCGATACTAAAATGTGACGTCGACAAACTGCCAGCCACTGATTGGTCAGAGTGTGTCGTCACTGGAAGAGTCATCAGCGCGACGTCCGACACAAGAGTCAAACCGAACAATGCCGAACCGCAGATCAGTTAAAGAGACTTCAAAATCCTGAAAACATGCATTAATCTTCAATATATAACAGAGCAGTCTGGTGTATATAGTGACAACTCACAATCACAATGGATTCTAATGATTCAGTACACCAAACAGAACTGCTTTGGCCATCACTAGTTTGTGTATTTGTGTTGCGTATAGTCAAAATGCAAGCCTGTACCAGGTCGTATCATACTGTACCAAACAAAACGAACCATGAAGGAAACACAGCATGCGTCTCTCACCTTTTTATTTTCACCTTTCTTTATATTTTCCTCTTTCCATCTTCCTTCACTTCCATCACACCTTTTTTTAGCAGTATTACACAACACAACGACATTTTAAATTCAGTGATGACGAGGCGACGATGGACTTACTACAGTGGTACAAACATTTTGAAAAATCACCTGAATGTTATAAGCAATTTGTTTAATTTTAATCAAAAAAAAGAAGAGGATGAATATTCCTAAAGGCACATTACCTGTGACACATCACTGACAATCAGCTCACCCACCTACACCTACACACACACACACACACACAGTGCAATTTCATATAAATGATTCTATAGAAACAATAACCTCTCATCATGCCTCAGGCCCCTCCTTTATCTCTGACCACAAATCCAATAGCAAGACATATTAAACACACACACACACACACACACACACACACACACACACACACACTGACACCACATCCTGATCAATACGTGTTATGTGTATTTCAACCTTCTTCTCTCAGTATCTGTAGTTTCTTTGTGATTAAAAATATATACAGTGCCTTTGGAAAAGTTTGAGGCCAATGTCTAGAGAAGACGGTGAGGCTTGTTTTTAAAACTTTGATTGGTTTTAAGATTAGGGCTAGAACTGAGTTTACTTTGGGATTATGTTATGGGTTAAGGTTAGGCATTTAGCTGTGATGGTTTCAAGTTAAGGTAAGGGGCTCTGCATGCATTATATGAGTGTCCTCACCAAAATGCTATATATTTAGGTTATTGAGACTCATTTGAGAGTTATTGAGAGGTCAGTCAGGTTTTCTGACTGCTCTTTTAATATATGGGCTATATTTATTGCATATTCCTATCATAACAACTCCAACAACCTGAATTTCTTTTGAGAACTTGGTGAGAGCAGTGTACTTAACCTCTCTACATTTCTCTGTACTGAGATAGAACTGATACTCTTCTGCGGATTAGACTCATAATCCTCAATTAGCGTATCGTATGCACCTAGAGGAATTACAAAGATAAGTAACTTTGGATTAAGGCATTTCGGCACGAAGATGACATCTGAGTTAGGGGCAGTGTGCGGTGCAAATCACGGTAGAGATTTTCATGAGACTGCCGATAACGCATGTTGACCTCCTCGACTTTGGTCAAAACTAAAGGTGCAAGGTCTGGCTGAGGGCAGTGAAAGCACCCAACATTTCCAGAGTTTCCAATACATTAGTCAATACGTGGTGACATAATCCACACTGACCAACATAAATTGGCATGATTAAATCTCTTGATCAAAGGTACGTGGTGCCTAGCCAAAAAGTAGAAATGACCAAATTGTATGCCCAGGTCCGTGAGCAAGGAGAGAAAGAACTCTGTGAAGTGCACAAATGTTGCCCTGATCTGAGTCAGAACCGATGTAAAAACATTCAGAAATCTGTGTGGTGAAGAGCTGACGTTTATTACTAAATGCGACAAGAAGAAAAATATTGTACAAACAATATAAAACCAATATTATCAGGATAGTATTTGGAGGCGTGAAAACAATAACTGACTTCCAGCTATGTCAGCTTGGGCTGTAATACTTTATTACTCATGTTGACCCCAAATTTATCACTGTAAATTCTGATGGATGAAAACACGTGGGCATTTCTTTATCAGTGTGGGTAGTGAATGCTTATGTCTCACTGTCCTTCAGCTCTCCACAGCAAAGAGCTGAACCACAGGGACAAGCCAAAGAGCGCGATAACTATGACAGGTTTGTTTTAATAGATCCTAAAGAGATGGATGTCAGAGCGACGGGAGATATCGTTGCCATTCTCAGAAACACTTAAACTGGGCTGATACAAGAACTGGACTCCTGGTGCTTTGGGTGAAAGACAGTAACTCTGTCTAAAGCACACTGTGCCCTCTGACTGAACCCCATCAGCTCTCATGGCATTCATCCAGGGGTGGCTTGCTTCAACACGGACTAAAGGCACTTGAGAGCATTATGCTTCGTTGTTAATGACATTTATTGTTTCAGTCTCTGGGTTCAGATGAATGAAATAACATAATAATAAAATAGTATTAATATTTTACAAAGAGACCTATGTCTCAAAAGCATTGATAGATATAGCTAAACTCAATATTTGATGGAAACCAAAATGACTTCAGTTGTTATTTCTAGGAAAGTTAGGAGTATATTGTTTCCTGGAGCCTTCCATGTTGGCTAAATCCGCTTTATTTAGCTTAGAAATTAAACATTTCCATTTTTGATGATGGTCTCAGGCGTGTGAAGACTGCAACTAACAACTATTGTCATAGCCTATTAGTCAGTGATTATTAAAACCATTAGTTGACTTATCGGATCACCTTTAAAACCGAGTTCAAATGTGCACATAGACAGCTTAAAAATGCATTGGACTGTAGTAATTACCACGTTGTCTGAGTATACAGTGCCCTCCAAAAGTATTGGAACAGTGAGGCCAATTCCTTTATTTTTAAGACTTTTTTTTAATTTTTCCAAACTTTAAGACTTTTTATGATGAGTCTATGTCAAAAATAAAGGAATTGACCTCACTGTTCCAATACTTTTGGAGGGCGCTGTACATGTGGAGGATTTATTGGCCGCACACGTCCGACTAGATAGTGTGTATTGAATCAGTTTCCGACGAACAACAAGATAGATGGTGGCTGTGACTCTGTATGTTTCATACCTGCTGTACATGTTAATCGTGATACAAATCAGATCAAGCACGGCTCTTGTGGTTGCCGCATTGTCTGAAGAAAGACCAGGTTGTCTACTTCTACTTTTTTTGGTGTATGCGCCAAGTCTGAAGCAGTAATGAGACTATGAATCACTTTATCCAGGTACAAGCTCAATATTAGTTAGACTAAGTTGTTTACATTAAGCAAACTAAATTAATGTCTTCGTCTGACTAATGCACTGAGTGACAATGACTGACACAAGCTTAACTGTCGCCCCGAGGCCGACAGTCAGTCACAAAACCAAAGCATCTATTAACATGTTCGTCACTTTCAGAAGAGAAAGCAAGAAAAAAGAAGAATGACGTGCTATGACCTAACTTACAATTACTGACAATTAAATTGTCAACGATTTTTTTTCAACGTATATTACTTGACTGCATATGTGTGACAGCCACATCGAGAAAGGAGTGCTGACCTTGCGTTCCTTGTCTCCATACTCCAGCCCCAGTGTATCCATGGCACGGACGATGGCAGCCAGAGATTGGATAGTGTTGCTGTAAACAACAGGCTTGTACTGCTTAACGTCATCACCAGAGAAGCCGTCCTCGTGGATGATCCTAAACACACAGAGAAACACACACACATCCGTGAGTTGTTTAAGGTTTTTTACCTTTGTAAACATAAACAGTAACACTGCAGCAACCCATGTCCTACTTCTGAGTCAGTAAACAGAGAAGTAAGAAAGGTCCAGATATTTTAGGAAGGTCATGTAAACAAAGAGTCTTAAAGATGGAAAATTGGGTAGTTTTAGAGAAACACAGCTGGTTGACGGAGGGTTGCAAAATAAAAGAAAGACAGGAGAGCAGGATGTGGGTGAAGAGGAGGAGGAGAGGAGGAGAGGAGGTCCATAAACAGTGGGCTAGGCTGACATTTAGGCACACAGTGCTAGCAGCAGCCTATCCTGCTGTTTTAAATGTCATGCTATCTTTTAACACAACTAAGGACACACCAACAGACAGACAGAGAGACAGACAGTGCAGATGGACAAAAAATGACGGAACAAAAGAGAGGAGACCAGAAAACATTCAGACAGAGAACATTTAAACTATTCAGGTTAAACAAGTTCACCGTATAGACAGGACTGAGGATCAAGCCCAGCTCCTTTCTGAGAGCACAACTTAAAACAGCTTCATCCATCACTAACATACAGTCCATTCATCTCATCCGGCATCACGCGCTGTCCTTTTATAACCTCCTGACTCAGCACAGACATTAGTCGATGGGCACACCACCCACTAATGTCTATGGTGAGGAGAAATACTGTTTACTCACCTACCTTATTATACCCATCTTGATCTTAAAGCAAGCAAGGCTGCTGACGCTTGATGCTAATGAATTACTGTAAAAGCTCTTCTGTCAGAGGCATAAACAAGCACACACACACACACACACACACACATACAATCTGACTTTTAAACAGATTCATCTTAAATATCACAAATTCAGTCTGTCAAGAGTGAAACTCAAAGGTTGTTAATTTACCGATGAGTAAATATAGTCTCAGCTATTTGCAAAAATCTACATCTGTCCAATTTTTAGTAGTAAAAATATGAGAGGACAAATAATCGGTGATATTTGCAGAGTAGACTAGAATATTTATACCACGATTAACTTGTGTAGATAATACATGTGGAAAACAGCCCAGCACTATCTTCAAAATGTACTGAAATACATTTACATGCAACTATTCAAGAACATAACCTTTCTATTTCTACAGACGGTTACAATTATCTTGATGATGAATTGTAAATGCCTTTTAAAATATTAAAATAAATGTAAAGCAAATTGACCACAAGCACACCTCTGACGCGGCACTGAAGTTTATAAATATTCAGCATCTTTATTATCCCCACATAGATCAGTGTTGCAATTGTGAAGGTGACATTTAACTTGTTTTCTTCTACATCACTGCACAACCACACACACTGTACACTAGGCGTGAGAATCACAGGGCACCTCACGATACGATGGTACATGATATCAATAATATCACGATACAGCGACTCTGTGATTATCAATATATTGCAAGACAATCATATAGCGATACATCACGATATCTGTCTAACTGAACGAAACAAAATGTTAACGTGAACAGTTAAAAGTGCATAGAGAACAACACCGTTATCCCGCTGTATACACTCTCTTCTTTGGCCAGGTAACTTACACACAAGTTTCTTTCATTCATTTGAACAGCCACACCATGAGGAGACATGAAGTAGTGATGTCTGGTGCGTGAACCTGGCAGAGACTGTTTACTAGGGCTGGGCGATATGGAACATTTTTTTATCACGATATGTTTTTCCATATTGATCGATCTCGATTCTTATCACGATATGTAGTTTTTGCAGATGCTGCCAGTGTGAGGGACATCCTGAAGCTTGAAGAAATAAGAGATTCACTGCAACTTTATAATAAAGTTTAATAACATAAAAAACTACTTATTTAAACAATTTAAAACAATTATTAAATAATAATAATCTCATATAAAAATCTCAGACACATTCAAGTGGTAAACAAAGACAAAATAAATGTCAAAACTAAACCACTATAATAATATTATATTGGGTTTTTTGAGGTATTGAAGTGCAAAAATAAAAGGTTGTGCACATCTTTTGTAATGTAAACATGAGTCATCTCCCTTTACACAATAATACAAGCTTTTACTTATTGAAACATTGTATATAAACTAACAGCTATGACAACTATCACATCGAATTGCTTTGGCTGGACAGTGAACATCTCCAGTACAAAAACAGTAAACATGGCCTCTCTGTGTTTGGAACTTTAGCGACGCTGCTCACAATGGGAATTGGGCGTGTCCTACCGGCATACGGCAGCCGACAGACTCCGATACTGTTGTTGTTGCGCTTACTTTTTCATGTGATATCAAATAATATGTCCCGAGCTTATTATCGAAATCGATCAAAATTTTATCGGGATTCATTTATTAATTAGAATATCGATATTTGCCCTGATGTATCAATTATCGTACTGCGTGAGGACGGACGACGATATAACAAACATGGGAGACATTAACTTTAATATCAACTTAACTTCTTTCTTGCACAAAATTCAAGCATTTTCTGTCTTTTTGTTTAAAATTCAGAAACTTCAAGGACCTGTGGAAATCCTGCGCACACTGCTCCTGCACCTGGTTTGTGTGTGTTCACTATTGGTGTGTAACAAGTACGGGGTAAATGCAGAGGTGAAACTCACTATCACTAAATTGCTGTGTGTGCAAATAAAAACTAATTGTAATTCCGTTTCTCTGCCTCCATGACACCTCAGAAACGGTTGATATGTAGTTGGTAAACAGGCAGCGGAGTTCTGAAGCGTCTGAGCACACAAGTCTGTTAAAACTGAGGAAGTAATTTAACGTAACTTTATTTGTGCGCGTCGGTGTATTTGTGGTCTTGAGGACAGCAAAGTCCTGCACAGTGTAACGTTTCAGATCAATCAGGCAACCTGCCAGTCCTTTATAAAAATACACCAGGCTTCTATTTACATGACTGACTTTCACACGAGACAGTCAAAGGACAGACAGATTAATGGTTTAACTTTATTGTTACAGAATCTGTTTGATGCACACATACAGAGCTGGAGGTTAAAGCCAGTGTGCTGCTTCGCTGCAGGGCACTCACAGTATTACTGTAGCACTCTGTGTGCTAACCATACCTTTAATCTTCACTCTCCTCTCTCTCTTAATGACCTGTCAACCTGACACTTCTTCTGAAAGGCTTCCTACCATCTTTTGTTGCACCACAGAGGTTAAACGAGGACGGGCGTCCAATTAGGAGAACTGGATCTACCGTAGCTCTTATGTTTTGCGAAGTCATCCGTCCGCTCCAACCTCCTCCTCCTAACATGCGCTCATATAAAGGGCAAATCCATTGATCATTTTATCCATTAATCAATTTGCCTTTTGCCCATTTACTGCAGGAAATTGAAAGAAATGTTAATTTAAAAATATTCTGTGAAATGTCATGGAGGCGCAAATCATTTAGAAAGAATAAATCCTAAAACTAGGTTTTCCTATTAAAAAAAATAACCAAATATTTTCTTATCAAATCAGTTACTGGTCGATTTAAAAAATTCAGTGCTGCAGCCCTTGACTAATGTCATGTGTCACGCATAAAACCTGTCGCACAAATGAAGTCACAGCACATTTATTATTGAATCCCAGAAATCCAGAAATCCAAGAATCCAGAAAATATTCACATTTGAGAAGCTGAAAAATCAGAAAGCTGGTAAAAAAAAACAAAAAAACACTCAAATTAATTAACTGATTATCAGAATAGTTGACGATTTAGTAATCTATTAATAACGTGATGTGATTCCGCTCTGCTGCTACACAGAGCAATCTGTATTTATAGTGAGCTAAGTAGTACTTTATTAATGAAAGGTTTTTAGTAGATGAATGTGGGAGCACCTGCTGATATTAAAAATCAACCAAATGGGCTTTATATCATTAAAAGGCTGTGAAATGTGTCAGTACACATCATGTCAACCTGCTCTCATTTCTTCAGTTCTACATAATGGTGTCGTACAAAAAAAGGAACAATATGGATTGGAAAAATATGCTCTACAGCAGGGGTGTCAAACATACGGCCCGGGGGCCAGAACCGGCCCGCCAGAGGGTCCAATCCGGCCCACAGGATGAATTTGTTAAAATTTCACACTATGATTACAATCTAAACGTAATGTCAAATGCAATATTTTTCTCTTCCAGATACCTGTAACTAAATGTTTGTGCCTTTTTAGATCCAGTGTGATGTGTAAATAGTACATTTAGGCACGATATTGTTGAAATTGCACTTATATTTCTCAAGAAATTTCATGTTTTGTAAAAATATCTTCATTAAATGTAAAACAAAGGAGAAAAAAGCAAGGAGTTCTTGTTGTTCATAGGTTATTATGCTATTATTTTACTATTTTTACTGGTCCGGTCCACTTGAGATCAAATTGTGCTGTATGTGGCCCCTGAACAAAAATGAGTTTGACACCCCTGCTCTACAGTAAATGCATATTTTAGGAAATAGCTTGTTAACCTTAAAGGGAACTGTAACTCCTACATATGATCTTTAAATGGTAGAAGTCTGTGTGCAGTGTTGATGGATAAACATTAGTGTTGGCGCAAGTGTTATTATTAGAAATATAACAAACCTGCTTTTCCTGTGTGTGTACGTGTGTGTGTTGGGCTGGCGTGTGCTTTCATGCAAGAGGACCTTTTCTCATTACCCACTCTCTGAGCCCTGCTGTCAGCAAAGAGAGAGCAGTGTGTGTGTGTGTGTGTGTGTGTAATACCCCATAGCTTTGGCACAATTTGCACGGTGACCTGAAACATAGCTTCATTTCTCAACGTGCCAAACAGATGGACAGAGAGACAGACATATGGGGCAATTTAACTAAGATATTATACCGCAGTATCCTTGTACAGCTGCCACTTTGGTCAAATGGCAGGTGTTTAGTGTGTGTAATGACAGAAATCAAACCACTCAAGAGTCACACAAAAATGATCAGCATATGCTCTATTGCAATTACCTGTAAACATGTAATAGCCAATTTATATTCTAATAGGGATGATGGCACTTTTTTTTACTAGATACTAGTACTTAATAATGTTATTACTGACAAAAACAGACAAGCAAATAAATAAACACCAGTATAAACAAAGTAAACATGTATAATTAAATAATACGGTTAATAATGTAATTACTGGCTGTTGTTGCTTTGGAGTTGTGTTGTGATCTTGCATCACATTGATACCCAATAATAGTATTGGATGGTGTGTCCCTAATTTTAAGTAATCCTAATTTTGAGTATTTCTGAAAATTTAAAATATTGGTCTACAATATTTCATGTCTCAAATATGACAATAGGCATGTGCTCATCTCAACACTGAAACCAACTGTGCTTCCGGGCATCACTCCTTCACTTCACAGTGGCCATTAAGATATTCCTTCTTCAGAGGTTTCAGTGTATGTGACGTCCTCAAAAACGTCCTCAAAAAAACATTCCACATTAAAATCTGTCATGTGTAAAAATCTGTCGTAGCTCAACACGGTAACACTGTCTGTAGTATATCTGCCGTGATTCGCTGAACTATGTAATGAAAAGCACTTAGGAATGGAAACTCTTTGTGAAAAGAATGAAGAATAATGATTAGAGTAAGAGAAACCTGTGTCAGTACTAATGTGGACACCAAAGGTCTTTCTCGAGGTTTCGTACAATTTTTTTTATAAATGTATATGAGGGAATTATGCTGTGTTTCCATCATGGTGTGGTTTGGTTTGGAATGGTAAAGCCCTGGCTCAGGTATATACTGTATATAAAGAATGGAACTGTAGGGGCTGGTTATTTTGGTATGGAATGGAAGCACAAAAAAAACAAAAAAACGTACCCTACTGAATCAAACCTTGTTCTGCAATGCAGCAGTCAACAATCATCAGATGAAACAATGACCAGCCCCGGCAGATATTACCATCAGACTACAGTACGTGCCGCACCAGCATCAGCTCACCCACTCACCCACAGATTACAGGCGATTATGTCATGACAACCACTCTTACCGTAATGGTTCCTGTAGGAACTGGTGTGAAACACTGACCCTTTAAAAAACTGCCCTCAGTAACATACGTGTGATGAGTCTGCTTTTTTCTACACACCATCCACAAAACATACCGTGGGTCCTTTGACATGTAAACAGCCCTGACAACAAAGATTTAACTGTGGAAAGCTGCAGTCCTGAGTTCACCTGAACTGTGTGTGAAGGTGACTTCGGACGCCTGTCGATGGAATGACAATGAATAAAGCGGCATCATTTATATTCTATACTGTACGGTCTAAAGACAAGAACACACACACATGCCCTTGTTCTCAAATGCACAAAGCGTTTCTTAGCCCCTTACCCCAACCTTAACCATCACACCTTCTTACCCAACCCCTTAATCAAAAGCTGACCTAAACCCGAACCCTAAAACCAGGTCTATAATCCTGTGAAGACCAGCCAGAATGCCCTCAAAAGAGCAAAATGTCCACACTCACTCACACACACACACACAGTGGCCTCTCTGCTCTCTGTCTCCCATTATCCCCCACACTCATATTTTTATCCTCACACCTACTCATGTGAACACAAAGCCTACACACTGCAATTAGGTTTTTATCTTTGTTTTGCATTGTTGCTAGCTACCACTGCTTATCCTCACACACACACACACACACACACACACACACAGAGAAGACCCTGGGAGGAGTTCTATATCGATATTCTGACCATACACTTACTTCGTGGTCTTTGACGAAAAAGCTCTTTGTCTTGATAAAGTGCACGCTGACCAGCTCCTGTCACCACTGCTGGACAGAGTTACTAACACGGCAGATGTGTGTGTGTGTGTGTGTGTGTGTGTTTAGTTAAGTGTCGGAGCAAGTGAAAAAAGAGTGAGGGAGAACGAGAGGATAACGGGAGTGAAGGCTGGTGATGGGAGTGAATGAGAGCATGAACGAAGAGGGAGATAGAAAGAAAAAAAGAAGCTATAAATAACTGAAGGTGTCAGTAATGCAGCCTTGACACACACACACACAAATAGTGAAATGGAGGCATCAGCTGCTCTGCCATCCATCTCCACTCATGTACCATCACAACTTGAGGTCAAGCAGCAGCATCCTGAGCATGCATGTCCACCCATCCACCGACACACACACACACACACACACACACACACAGCTTTGTATCTGTTCTTCTTCAGAGAAAAAACTGAGGTCACTTGAGCTGTCAGTCAAGTCAGTCCACCAATTATTGAATGGATTTGGCAAAATAAGGGCAATTCACAAAATTATCTTCTGCTTATTCGCCCACCTCTCCTTCACTAACCTCCTCAACTTTCCCCTCATTTCTCTCCTCTCTCCTACCCCAACCAGTCGAGGCAGATATTCGTTGGTTCTGTCAGAGATTCCTTCCTGTTAAAATTTTTATTTTTTTTACTCCACTGTTGCCAAGTGTTTGCTCATATTGTGTTCCTGTTGGGTTTCTTACTGTAAGTGTCTTATCAATTGGCGCTATACTAACAAAAGAGAAATCAATTATTGCTTTGAGATATGCTTCAATCCACTCCTTGTTGACATCAAATTCAAAGACTTTTCAAGAACTTTCCAGGACCAAATACCTCAAAGTTAAAGATGAGAGGACAACTTGTAAGAGCCGCTTCGTCCATGGTGTCCACTTTTATTGATTTAAAGCACGCTCTGCATCGGACAAGTGATTGTCCTTGGGATCTTGGCTAATGTCAGTCTCTGTCATTTTCTTTGGTGACCCATAGATCTTAAAAGAAGGGACACATTTACCTAAATATCAACTGAACTTCTTTCTTGCACACAATTCAAGTACTTTCAAAAGGCAATTTTCAAAACACTTTCAATGTCCTTGACTTTTTTTTCAAATTCACAAACTTTCAAGGATTTCAAGGACCCATGAGAACCCTGTTCAAAAGCCTCTATTTATATTCTTATATGCAGTCTACCTACATGTGTTTCATATCTATAACATTTAAAAAAATGTGCACTAATACAGATAAAAATCAATAAATAATTGTCGTCTCCATAAACACATGTTGCATTGTACAGTACTGACGTATTCAATTTCAAGTAAGAAAGAAAATCCAGGAATAACATCTGTGTCCCTTCCACTAAAAACCCCTTTAAAATGCACTCTCTCTGTAATTCCAAAGTGGCAGGTAGATGAGGTGTCTCCGCTGGAGAGGAGTCGTCCTGACTCCAGGTTCAGTCAGGTGCTGATGGAGGCTTCTCGTGCCAAGGGACACAGTCTGCTTCACTCTGGTTCAGCGGGGATGTTAAGAAGGGCTGCACACACATGGGCGTACAAATCCAGGCAGACAGGGGAGCAGAATAATTACAGCTCAGTATAACATCTAGGAAGACCTCATTAAATATGTCTGCCATTATCTCTCTTTTTCACTGTCACATGTTATCTCTATCTCTATCTGCCTCCCTCCTCCAACAGGCCCCTTTTTTCATCCCTTATTATTTGCATGTCCTCCTCTTCTCTCCCTCTCTGCTGATTTTTTTTTTTACCTAACACATCACACTCGCTCTCAGTTAGTCTTTTCCACTTACTCACCCACGACTTCACTTTGGTCTTCAACCCTAATTATTTATTCCCTTATTTTATTCATCTTCTCTTGCTTCCCTTTCCTTTCCCATTTGCAATTAACTATTAACACAGTGTTGATGCAAAACACACCGTTTACCCTCCCCGGTGACTGGTTTCTACAGGGACACACATATGCACACACACACACACACGGGTGCACAGGTGTCCACCTGGCAAAGCCTAGTGTGACAGTTGCAGAGTGCAGTGTCATTACCAAAGCCTAATTAACAGTTGGGTATAAACAGTTAAACCACACCCAAAACGTTGCCCTAAAGCCTTGTAATAAGGTTTTTATTACAATTATTATCATTATTATGATACGCGTGGGTCTCTTTGGACATGAACAAGTTTTAAATTTGGGGTTGCGTTGGTCGTTTAACCCTCGGTCCTCTTCCCTGTGCGTCTTCTTTGTTTCACTTCCTGTCCCGTGTGTTTTCCCTAATTACTCACACCTGTTCCTAATTGTTTTCACCTGTGTCTTGTTATCTCACCTCCCTTTAGTAAACACAAGCTCTCACACACGTTTCCCTGTGTTCTTGGCCAGTTCCGCCCTCTCACCTGGTGTGTAAAGTTCTAGCACTGGTGGCTGACTGATGGTGGCTGGCTCTAATGATGCTAGATGCAGATGTAACAAAGTACAAATACTTTGTTACTGTACTTAAGTACAAAATTCATGTATCTGTGCTTTACTTTGTTATTTGTAATTCTAGCAACTTTTACTCCACTCCATTTCCTCTAACTATCTTTGTTACTCCTTACGACCAAATAAAATCTCTCTATTCTCTATTTATATAGCACTTTTCTAGTCTTGAGCTGCTTTATGCTACAGTTTGCCATTCACATGCTGCAACATGGGGTTAAGTGTCTTGCTCTAGGACACATATAGACTAGCAGAGCCAGGAATTTAACCCACAACCTTCCAGTTGAAAGACAACTCGCCCAACCACTGAGCTATCATGGCTTAATCCTGGTCTTAATCCTAAACGCACTGGTTACTTTTTAAATAATTTTACTTCTAAAACTTAAGTATATACCAGAAAACCGCTGTTTCAGTCAAATCTATGCCTTTTACTGATGCTTTAAGTGCACTGCATCTATTAAACCATAAGTTGTGATTATGCGATGCTATATTATCTTTGTTAGCTGTACAATTAATGGAGGATATTTAATAAGCCCTCTGGCAGCCCATAGCCCAGCGGAAGGGAAACTTGGCTTGTACCCAACAAAGTACCCAATCCCCATAACTCATTGTTAATTGGACACTCTAAATTGACCTTAGCCACAGGAAGGCCACATCCAGTATTCTCCTAGTGCTGTTCCTAAGCCTGGATAAATGCAAAAACAGCAACGACCAAACAAGTGTTAGGAATAAAACAACCTTCTGCATTTCAAGTTGTCTTCAAGTATAATTAAAGGAATCAGTTTTTACCAGGAGCAGCCGATAAACATCGACATTATAGATTCTATAAGGCAACGCTTGCTCTGTTACAGTCAATCCGAAACACTTTAGATTGATTGATGGAAGTGGTTTTATCAGGTCATCCCAGCTACAAGGTCAAACTATAATTTTGTCTTTCCTCTCTTCTCCTGACATGGAAGGTGAAGAAATACCAGTAATCTGTCAAGAACTGGGGGGAAGGGGTGTTTTCCTGGCTGTTGTAAACCTTACCAGCTGAATATCAACATAATGATATCAGCATTGTAGAAACTAACTTGAGAATGAAGGCCCAGCGGCCTGTGAAGTGAGCAGAAGTGGTGGCTGAGGCTGTTATGGTATTGATTTCTTTATTTCTTACCACAGAAATGTGGAAAGCCATCGATACTGGTACAAAAGCCACCATGCAGTAAACAAACTGCACCAACTTTCCCAGATGTGCAATGTAAATAACCATGAATATACACATAGATGTGAAATAAAAAAGCCAAACCAAGGTAACAGGAACAAAAACTATGACGAAATCTACTGACACTTTCACCAGGGTGGGACCAACTGGGAAGAGAACCAATCAGACCAATGTCTTTTTTGCGAGGTACGGAGGTTAGGTCGAACTACCAGGATGGCAAACACGGAGGATGACACACGAGGAAAGTGGCAGAAATCATGATGTTAGGAAGAACTAGAAGAGACGACATATGGTCTCATTTCATGTACAACGTTATGTTGACAAAACCCTTTGTAAATAATGCAGAGAAAAAACCCACAACGAAACTGAAGCGACATTTGGAGGCGAGTCATAGAGAAATACATGCAAAGGTTCGGTAAAGCGCACATACTATACGCTATTTTATCAGCACAGTAGTTGTTCTGTCCCTACATTTATAATGTAGTGTAGTTTAACAAACCACCAAGGCTGCTAATTTAGGATTTTAGATAAAAATAACAATTGACCTGCTGAAGATAATAGGTCCAAGTGTAATGTTTCACTGCCTTCAAATTAAAACAAACATGTGACAAAAAGTAATTGTTAGTGTTAAGACAAATAAAACATGCTTCATATAAAAACAGTGAAATCTTCATAATATATTAATAGATAGGATGATAGAGAAACATTTAAATAATACAAACAAACCCATAAATCTACTGTAGATTCAGACTAAAACATCTCAGATGACTAAAATTTGACTAAAACTAAATTATATTTTGTTCTTTAACTAACAATAGATTAAATTTTGCTGTCAAAATTAACACTGGACATAAAAATCAAGAGAAATTCCAATGCAGTTTCAGCAACTAGTCTGAGAGAGGATAAACCCACGGTGCCACCAGCAAACCAACATAAAACATATAAAAGGATTGCTAAAAAACAGGAAATAAGAAAAGTTATTTACAGAGGTGAACCACTGTGCAATGGACAGCAATGATCTCCCTTGAGAGCACATGCAATTTTTTACTTTTTATTTTATATTTTTGCGGTGATGCAACCGTGAGTTCGCTCATGCAGTGGGTGTGACAAGATGTCACAGCTGTGACAGACCAGGAAGTATCATAATGACAATTTTAAGCCAAAAAATTCAACCCAACTGAAAGACAAAAATCAACAATCCACACAGTATTTATTGTATCAGAGCTAAATAGATTGTGTAACATTTCTATTCTCCCTAATGTGTAACACAAACTCAAAAAAGTACAAACAAGCATTGATAGTGAGAATGCTCTTCAAAGCCAGCCACAGTCCTCTCAGCTGACTCGGTATCAGCTGAGTGCAGCCACCGTAACAAGACTCCTTTGTCTCAGAGTACGATGAACTGACATGAAATCTGCTCCAACACTTGCACAACCACACGCATATAAACACACGGGCAAAGATGAAGAAGAAGAAAAAAACCTGGCTCTGTACAACACACACAAACACACTTTCACAAAATATCCTCCAACAAAGACTTTTTGTCTTTTTACATGATGTCCTGATTAGTGCACAGACCACACACACACACACACACACACACACACACCTAGTCTCATGCAAGTGAGCAGAAAGCATAGATGAAAAAGACAAAACAGCCTTTCATATAAGAGAACATTAAGTTGTATTATAAATGGGCAGCAGGTACAGTTGTAATGTAAAATACTACAACAACACACAGGTGACCAGTGAGCTTTACAAAAGAGCAAACAGCACAAAAACAAGACAAAATCAGAAAGAAAGAAAGAATAAAACTGTCCACTTCACTACTGGGTATTAAATGCCATCAAAAGCCTGAAGAAGAGATTTTTGGTTTTGATTTTGAAGAGGTGACACGTGAGTCAGAGGGGAGATGATTCCAGAGCCTGAGGGCGGCAATAGAAAGGGTTTGAACACTCCTGTCACTCACGTGGGCACTTCCAGCAAAAGCAAAAGCTGGCTGGATGAACAAACTCAAAGCCTGGTAAAAAATCCCTGTGCCCATGTAAAAAATCTCAGCTAAATAAGATGTGGCAACTAAGGTCCCCAAGTGCTTTAAAAACAGACATTAAAAGTTTATATTAATTCGTAAATGGACTGGAAACAAATGGAGAGAAAAGAGGATAGGTGTAATGCAAAAGACGGGCAGTTGCATTTTGCACAAGTTGAAGGCGGCTAATGGCCCTTTTCCATTATGCATGTTCTAACTCTACTCGTTGTTTTTTGCTTTTCCATTAGTGATAGTACGTGGTACCTACTGCTTATTTTAGTGGCTGCTTTGACGATGTTCCAACGCGAGCTGAGACGACACTTAATAAATGTGACGTCAACAGACTGACGGCAACTGATTGGTCAGAGAGTGTCAGACTGAGGAAGTACTGAACGAATGTTTTTAATGAACTGATTCTAATGATTCAGTATACCGAAAACAACTGCTTTGACCGTCACTTGTTTGTGTCGTGTATAAAACGACGTCATGGCAGTTTTTATGCAGCCGTGATATGACGACCCCGCCCACATTGAGGAGAATCTATATTCAAAGAAAAAGATGTGCATGATACCGAACTGAGAAGAGTCGCGTAGAGCAGAGTAGTGCTAGAACTTTATAATGAAAAAGTGCCATAAGAGAGCACTGGGAGATGCCAACTGCATTGCAGTAATTGAGTCTGAGACACTGATTAGAAGTAGATATAAGGAAAAGTACATATGCACAGGAGGCAGAGTTATTCCCAATAAGATCATTTGCTCTCTCATCCTCCTCCTCCTCCTCTTCCTCACATACACTTCACACACTGATATAGTGACATTAGATTAAGATGGAGCCGATAGATAAGGCGACTTTAATTATTATTTAATCAAAATTCCTCAGCTGCACTCCGATCACATTCCGTTATATACAGTAACACAGTATTTCTGATTTTCCACCAAGTACCACCAGAGCAAGCTCACGTACCACATACCACAGTTTGAATTACATGGGCCTTGAGAACAAAATAACATATCTCTCACTTTGTCTAACTCCACTGTCACTCACAACCACGTCTGATGCATTTGTGAGGAAGAGAAGGATGAAGAAGCTCCAAGTGGAAGTGGTTTATAGACTAAACGGTGCCAATTCTTTAATCTAGATATATATACAGTAGATGGAAATGTTGCTTATTAGCCAGAATATACTTGAATGTGATTTTCTTTTAATACATCCTGCCCAGCCCTACTTCTACGTGGCAAAAGTAAAAGATTTTCAAACAAAACCTTTTACGAAGCATTTAGCTCGACCTGTCAACCCCGCGTCTCACCCGGTGTCAGCTACTACTGGCTCCAATTTCCACCCACCACTCTCAAAGGATAAGCTGGTAAATAATGGATGAACGGCTGGACGGAGAGAAAATTGTAGGATCGTAGGTCGGACAGACAGACAGACAGACAGACAGACAGACAGTATTTAGCAATTTATTATTGATATATTCAATCACAAGACTCCATAGTTTCTCCTGAGATAAGTGTGGAGGAGAAAAAAGAAGGACGCCTTTTCTATTCTGGGTGGGTGAAACATGACTTAAAACATGACTTTATGTTCAATAATTATTATTATTACTACTGTACAGTCCTGCATTAAAGATGTAAAGTGAAGGTTGTACCATTGTCTGTAGGAAGCTGACACTTTACTCCATTTGTATCCAACTGCATGAGCTTCATGTTCTCCAATAATCAATTGTTGTTGACAGAACATTAAATGTGCTACAAATGATAAATATAATAGTTGCCAATGCACCATAGAAGCACGGCAGTGATGCCAAACTTTAATTTAGACACATCTATGTCACCCACCTCCAACAGCTTCCACCAGCCTGGAGCAAGAATGTGGAAAATTATGACGATTTTTACACTTTATGACATCAGTAAAATGTAATTTTTTTGCTATTGGGAGTTTAAGCTATGGATGCATCCTTGAGGATAAGATAACATTTGTTTTGGAATATTTAAAGTAATCATCTACGACATTTCTTAGTGTATTTTCCGGTGTTATTTGGCATTTGATAGTCAAGGAAAGATTCTCCAGAAGCAAATAAACATGATATAACCATTAATTTTATTCCAGATTATTGGACTTTAAATTTAAAGCCGCAGTGCATAACTTTTGGAGATTCTTATTATTATTCTGCCTCTGTTTACTCTTCTTGAACAAAAAACATGTAGCATTATTTATATGTTGTGTATTTCATCTACTATCAGACCTGACTGAGAGAGTGTTTATGTGTATACAGCGGCAGCACAGGGGTGGACAGGAACACAAAGCATTGTATTTTCAGCCTCGCTTTACTAGCGCAATGTTGCTTTTGTCCCCGTCTGTCTTTACATACAACTAATGACTTCCTGTGTGCAGAGCCGAACAACACAAGATTTAACCATCACTGTGCTAACAAACAAAGAAAGTCAAAAACAGAACTTTCCCTTTACAATCTTTTACTTTTTCATTCTTAAAATGTTTTCCAGAAATGTAGTCCCATGGTTCTCAAACTGTGATATGTGTACCACCAGTGGTACGCAAGCTTCCTTTGGTGGTACTTGGGAGAAAAATCTGAAATACTGTTCTACTGTATAAACCTGGGTATGGTGATCGGAGTGGAGTTGAGGGAGTGTGTAGAAAATGAAACCAAAAAAATGAGTTAAATAATAATAATTAGAGTCACCTTATCTCGCTCCATCTTAATCTAATTTCATTATTCCAGTGTGTGAAGTATATTTGAGGTAGAGGAGGATGATGTGAGGGCAAATTATCTTGTTGGGAATAAATCTCCTTCCTCTGAAAAGTCTGCAGTTGGTGATAATGGTGTTACTTGGTACTGCTGTAGTACACAACCAGGCCTGTATGTGGTGCTGTAACGCTGCCACAGACACACAACAAAAACAGAGAAGATGCACATAGCTTACACTAAAGCCAGAAAATAAAAGTCAACATAAAGTAATTCAATCCAAAACACAGGAGGAAGAAGATGATAACGAAGAAAGTGACGGTGAATAAAAGAGCTGAGAGATGGGCGGGGTTATGACAAAGTCATGTGGTATTTTGATATTTTTCCACCCGTTTTCCTAAAATAGCATTTTAGTGTTCCTAAAAAACCAAAACGATCATGTGTGCGGGCCCTTAATCAGCCCTGTGTGAACTCATAACAGACTTTTGAAGTTGCTCCCTACAATTTGAAAGGGATCCAGCCTCCTATTTACAAGATGCAAATGGCATTCTAACACTGAACACGAACACACACACACACACACACACGCACACACACACACACACACTGAGAGAAGGCTGCACGTGAGCACTGGCTAACACATGCAAACACAGTTATCATGGTGTCTTGCTGTTATTCCAGTGCTCACTGAGACAGCCAATCAAATCACCCCGGCGATGAGCGCGCCCAGGGCTATTTTTAACCAATGAAGGGTGACTATCTGGTTGACAGACTGTTTCAAATGACCAGTTACAGACTGTCTCTTCATGCACTTGGTGCCAACATGAGCACCCCCCCCCTTCCCCCCCACCCTTAACAAACCCACCACCTCTTCTCCCACTCTTTTCTTTTGCGGTTTTCTCATGTCCAACCATCCGAGGAGAAGAAGGCTAATAATTATCAAAGAGAACAAAGTCCAGGAGAGGAGCGCACTTTGCACCGTGTCCTTGACAACCCAGTCCTCATCCCTGTGTGTGTGTGTGTGTGTGTGTGTGTGTGTGTGTGTGTGTGTGTGTGTGTATGTGTGTGTGTGTGTGTGTGTGTGTGTGTGTGTGTGTGTGTGTGTGTGTCGCTTGCTCCAACTTGCTTAATAAGTGAGAACATGTTCTTTCACTTGTCAATCTCTCCCTCTCTCTCTCTCCCCTCTTACTCAAAATGGCTTCTCCTCTCTTCCCTTAGCTCATTCACACTCATCCTCTCCTATCTCCTCCTGTCTTACTTCACCCTCTCATCTCCTCTCCTGTTTCTTTTCACACTCCAACATCACTGTCCCTTAGTTGTTAGTTGTTTCTACCTGCTGTCCATGTTTCTTCCTCTCTTCTCCTCTTTCATTCATCTGTACTTTCTAAAATCTTTCCTTTCTTTCTTTCTTTCTTTCTTTCTTTCCTGGTACTTCATTAAAACTCCCCGTCTGTCTCCCTCCATCTACTTCCTCTGCTTTTCAGCAGAAAACTCCCACCACCTTTTTTTCCCCCTCCCTCTGTCCTCCTCCCCCTTTTATTCTCCTCTTCTGAGGCTTAAACCTAATTATCTCCTGTTCTGGAGAACTCACCCCCATGACACACAAACACACACACACACACACACACACACACACGGTGGGAACAGCCTGTGGGAAGCAGTGCAGCCGTGAGGGACGGCCAGCGTTTGTTCTCCCCTCAGACCAGTCACCTCTGATCACGTCAACATGGCACAATCACACACACACAGATATAAGCACAGAAAGAAAGTGAAAATGATTGTATATATTTTAAACACAACTCAGCACTTTGAGTAAACTGAACCATCCGTACATGTGCTGACACATAATCTGTGTATTTTAATAATCCCTTTTAAAAACGACAAATCAACAGCAAGTTAAGGATGCCATTGTTGCTGTTCGGCAGCACCTGTCACGCCTCTCACGTTCACAGTTTATACAGTTTCATGCGGGTGGTAATCTGTTAATGATTCAGGGAGAAATTTACCTGAGGCTTTTATTGTGTGTGAAACGATGTTGTGATTCTATGAACATGTGACTTAAAGAGGCCGGCACTCATATCAACACAAAGAGACACTGTATGGAGTCGATCTGATGTGTTATTATGCTGCCTCTTCATTACATCGATACCCCGTGGTTGACCTCTGCTGCTTCTTAAAGCCCGGAGTCTTTTTTTTTTTTTAGTTCTTTCATTCACAAAAACATGACAAACACTGGCAACTAAATAACAAATAATTAAAAGAAGAAGCAGAGCATTAAACATCAATTATACTTTCGTATTGCTTGCTAAATGAGGAGGACATCAGAAAATCAGAGCTTATTATGTGTAAAATGAAATAATATGCTGAACATATATATATAGTATTTACTGTACATATGGTAACTTTAAGAGTGGAAGGGACTGCACCTGCGAGTGGAGCTTTTGATATTTTCCCAACTTTTTAGTTTGCTGTGTCCAGACCGTGGCTGCCACACACACTGAGCATTTCTGGAGAGGTCAGTTTTGCCAGCTTGGCAGCAAAAGAAACCTTTGCACACGTCTAAACACACACACACACACACACACACACACACACACACACACACACAGGCTTCATAAACAGATGGTGTCTCCTGCACTCACACACACGCACACACACGCACACACAGCATGAACAAACGCACAGCCAGCTTCATGCATATAACAGAGATATACAGAGACGTGTCATTCACACATGACCACATCCACTGGGTTGCAGGCCAAAATATGACACTCACTAATGTAACATGTATGCATGAACATCCATCCGACCACGCTTTATCCTCCACATCCCAGCTGACACAGGGCAAAAGGGCGGGGTCACACCGTGGACAGGTCGCCACTTTATGCACAAACACATGTCACATTCACGTGTTTCCTTTCCTTGTTTTACAAAGAAATAACTACAGGAGACAATGTGGGGCAGCCTATAGCCAAGCAGAAAGGGAACTTGGCTTATGACCGAAAGGTTGCCGGTCCAAGTCCCCAGTTTGGTCAATAACTGGGGTATCGCTCAGCAAGGTACCCAATCCCCCATTGCTTATTGATAACTGGATACTCTAACTTGACCGCAGGGCAGGAAGGGCATCCGGCATAAAGAGCTCTGCCAAATCAATTATGCAGATTATCTGCTGTGGTGACACGTGGAGAGGGAGAAACTGAAAGAAAAATAAAGTAAAAGATACATTTCTTTATCTTTTTCCAATCTTTTCAAGTCAAGTCATTTGACTTTGCAGCACAATGAAATCAAATCCTGAAAATGGCCATTTGATGATTCCGTAATCTTAGAAACCAATAATATATATAATAAGTTGAGTTGTGTCAAACAACAACTGTCAAAGAGAAGAGAGAAATATCACTGTGTACTGCTGCAGCACTTTCCCACTGTGGTGTACAGCACATACTGTAGTAGTGATAGACTTCCACTTCCACTCACTGAGATCACATGTACAGCTGTGTCACACTGCAGCTCCATATACACACCATAAAATCTCAATCTAATTGACTCATCTCCGTCTGTCTGTCTCTTGAAGAAAGACACCACGCGCGCGCACACACCCACACACAATTGGTCACTTGCTCACACCCCAGATGTTCAAAACACCATGAAGGAAAATGCAGTAAGGCTTTTCCACTTCTCTGGTGCGGTTCTGGAAATAGCTGAGCATCTCTGAAGAGGAATGTAAAGGCTTCCCCTCACAGGGCGCTGGCCACCACTTTAAAAAAAAACAAAAAAAAAAAAACACAGCTTCCCTCTTTATTACAACAAAGGCTGTGCAGCAACACAGAAGCTAGATTGTTGTTTAGTGTGAAAGCAACATCTGCTTCAAACAGCACTGATCAAGAAGAGCTGCACACACATGTTCTAACTTTGGTTTCTAAGGTTTTCTGAAATGGTCATCGCAACACTTTCAATGCTGGCATGCTTTGTTGTTGAAGTAGTTTAAGGTCCAATGTGAAATAATTAATGACATCTAAAAGGTGAGGCCGCAAAGTGTCATAAACAATGGACTCCTCCTCTCACATCCTGGAACCACAGTGGCCTTTGCATACCAGAAAACATGCCAGTCTACCTTACCTTTGGTGCATATAATAGGCTTATTCTTAGACGACAAAAAGCACACAATTTTTGTTTTAAAGCCATTATACACTTGTACAAAGACAATAATGGGTAGTCAGTTAAACTCAAACCATCCTAAATGTTATAAAGTACATCTTCAAATTAGGGCTGAAGGATTTTTAATACATATCCAATTGTGATTATTTGACAGGGAATGTTCATTTTTACGTCAGTGTTCATTCGAAAAATCTATTTAAAATGATTACTGTGTGATATTTGTGCAGATCTGTGAGAAACAAAGATGTTCCCTTCAGTCTGTGAAATAAGTTGTGTATAGATCCAGACAATAATCAAGACACACATTTTGGCTTTAACAAATATTGTGTATTGCGATTTTTGCTAAAATTTCGATTAATTATTCCGCCCTAGTCCAAATCACTGTAGCAGATGTCAGAAAAGGAAAAGAAAAATCTGATACAAAACAACAAGATCCTATAATATCATGTTAATTAAGCACAGGCCATAAAGAGAGACATATAGCAGCAACATCATGTGACCAGAATGTGTCAGTGAGGGCTGCAGTGAGCTACGGATGTGAACTTAACATATACCCTTACTAAAGCAACTAAAGCATCTCATCCATAAGAATAAGAAAGAAAAGCTTGTAGGAACGACTGACAGACACAGATAATCATAAACAGCCATTAAAAGCAACATCCCTCCTGTAACATCTGCATCAACACCACAACAGACTCATATCTAATGTCTATGGAGAAACACATGTGATTTAAAACAGTCCAGTGCAGTCTAATGAATACAGCCCAGTATAAGTGTATATACTGTATATTCCCTCAACCACCTTGAGAGTGTTGGTCAATCGATGTGCACTGTGTTCCGTACGGCCGGATATGACCAATCACAGCTGAGTACCTGGATCCAGTGAATCATGACTGTGTGATGTGTCACTCACTACACGACCACAACTTAAGGTTATCGACTCAAAGGCAGAGGAGCCTGGAGGTAAAACCACACGTCAGGACTGCATTAGAGATAAAAATGACTTTGGGCTTTTGGAGTAGGCAGCTGATGTACGGTAAAACATCTACAGCTACATTAATTACATTATAGTAGTATAATATCGGTATATTCTCTCCATGTCTGTGTGGGTTTTCCTCTGGTTTCCTCTTTAAGTGCAAAGATGTGCAGATTGGGCTCGGGTTAATTAGAGGCTCTAAATTCACCATAGGTGTGAGATAAGTCAGTGACCCGTCCATGACCTGTCACCCAGTACCAGTCAGACTGGCTCCAACTCCATATCAAACACCCAAAAGGATAAGCAGTATAGATAGTATTGGACTGGGCTGAATAACTAATCCCCCCCCCAAAAAAAGTTAAATATTAAATATGAAATACACACATTTTGGGAAAAAACTCATTAAGTTCTCATTATAGCATGTAACGAGACACAAATCACAATATAAATCATGACAAGAGCAATCATTGCCAAAAGGTGTTTGGTAACTTAACTGCAACTTAATTTTGTGTACGTTATTTAAAACTAAAAAGGTTTTAGTTTTAGTTTTCTTTGGGGACCCAAAAAGATGTCACATGACCCATCGGTGGGTCACGACCCAGACTTTGAGAATCACTGATTTATGTGATATGTTAAAACACAAATACTACTGTAATAATCTAAACCCTCCACTGAGAAAAGTTCCTGTTCCTGTTGTATGCAGTTTGCAGCGGCAGACACTGAAGTACCACGATTACGTTCCTTTAGGAGAAGTCCAAGTATCACATAATGATACTGAAGGAGACTAAGGTTTTAATTAAAACTCTGAATTCACTACTAAGTACGAGTGGTATGAGAGTTCCCTGTTTATACAGGAGTAAAGAATATCGTAGTAGTATTTCATTTCTGCTACAGTACACTGGACTGACCACAGATTAGTAAATAGGCCTGATATTGGGGGGGGAAATGGGGAAAAACAACAAATACAGACCTAAACCTTAAACTAATATAAATAGAGTGTGACTATGAGGTAAATGCACTTCTTCAATTTTGACCCAGGATTGGTTTTGTCTTTTTTTTTTTAAGTGTCAGCAGTGAGGTCTGGTGACCCGACCACATGTCAGACTGTTTATTAACTGGAGCGAGTTTGAGCAGGAAAATTAACAATGTCAGAGTTCAGTTTACCCCACGAGAGGAAGTACTGGACTTAACATTCGTGCAAAGCCACGAGCAGAACAGACGCTGTGTCACATGTTCTGTGTCAAGAACATTTGAAAATGATTCAGCACCATTTTCCATGGACGAGGAGCAGCAAAACTAAATCACAGTGTTTCAGTTCTCTCATGTTTTACTCCCTGCACCCCCCCACACACACATGTATAATAACATCTGATGTGATGCTTTGTCGGATGTTTGACAAGACCAGTCACAACATGGGTTCAGGTCAGGGTTAAGTCCACAGCAATTTCCATTCTTGCAAAATGGAGAAAACCCCAAAAACTCTTTGTACTATAGGAGCAGTGTTTCTCAATCCTGGACCTCAGGACCCAGCATCCTGCACATTTTAGATCAGTGGTCAGCAATCGGTGGCCCGTGGGCCAAAACTGGCCCGCCAGCATCTGTATCTGGCCCTGGCAGACCACTTTCAGAGCTTTTATTCTGAGAAAATATGAACAAATTGACAGTTAACCTAAACTGAATGTTTGGTTTGAACAGCCAGTTTTGGGGAGTAAATGTAGGTAAAATAACTACTTCAAAGAAGAAGCAGTAATTCATAAAATTTAAACAATGCACAATAAACAGTACTTATCTCACACGCGTTTGTCTCCGTAGCGAGCTTCTGATTAAAGACAACGTCCACATTATTGATAGCTTGAGGCAGCAAACGTGGATTTTTGTGTCCGATTGAAGACGCTTGAAAGCACTTTGGCCGATGAAGATACGATGTTTGGGCCCACTTTGCTTACAAAAGAGATGTTTCCCTGCTCCGACACAACTGAGTCACATGGTCAGCTCATCAACACGGTCTGCAAATAACCCATTAATCTAAATCAGGTGTGTTGGAGCAGGAGAAATATCTGAGGTCATTTTCACACCTAATAGTCCGCCAGAGTTAGTTTTTCATAGTACATTTTAGTGAATAACGTGTTTCCCTCGTTGCCTGAGGCGGCGCTGCATCGAAGATTACTGAAGGAGAAGACGAGACAAACGATGAACAAGAAAACTCGCTCATCTACTGGTTAATGCAGGGAAAGTTCTCTTTACACCGCATTAGAGCAAAACATGGAGCTGCATCAAATATTATCCTTTTATGCGAACATACCACACACAATATATGCTGCAACAATGGGCTCAGCCATTGTTCTACACACGCGTATGTTTTAGTTGTGTTTACCCACAATGCCCTGCATTGTAGTCCACGTTCCTGCATTTGGTTCACTTGAAGCGAACCAAGACCTAGAGTTCGCTTCTCGGGTGCACCTCCTCACTCCTCACAACGACCCGCACTTTCCGAGCAAACGAACTAGGGTTCAATTAAGAAGGGCTGGTGTGAATGCACCCTGAAACATGCAGGGCAGTGGGTCTCCAGGACCAGGGATGAGAGACAGCGTGACACCCTATGTGTGTGTGTGTGTGTGAGACACAAAAAGTAAGAAAGGGACATACATACATACACAGTGAGGGGTTATTAGACCGTGAAAGACTTACTTCATCTGTTTGACGATGGTGCTTTTCCCTGACTCTCCAGCCCCTGAGGGATAAGAGACAAGAGGACAAGGTAAACGGGGTGTGTGTGTATGTATGTGTGTGTGAGAGAGCAAGATGGAGACTGAGAAAGAGAGAGAGGAGGAGGAATGGAGAACAGCTTCTTAAAAACCTAAGTGAATAAGGAGAGCAGCAGCAGAAGCAGCAGTGGGGTGGAGATGAAGAAGGGGAGAAAAAAAAGATGGAGAAAGTTGCTGCATCCTCTATTCTTTTCAAACCTCCATCCATCCTCCATCTTTCAAGTTGGACATTCAACCAGATTACACAGGCTGCTATATACAAGTTAATTTCCCACAGAGAATCAATGAATCAATTCCCCCCCAATCCAAACCGATGTTCCAGCCCTGCCTGCCTGCCTGCTTGTGCTCGGCCCTCCCTTGCTGCATGCTGCCATTTTTCCAGCCTCCATCTGCAGTTATCAGATCCCACCTTCCACCAACAAAAAGAACCCTAAAAATGGTCTGATCCTGTAGAATAATAGCACCGCGATATCCACCCGCTGTTATCTTTAATTAAACGATTACATCCATTTTCATTCTAGGGCTGCAACTCATGATTATTTCACATTACCAGTTAATGTGAAAAATAATGTCATTTTCCTCATTTAATTTATTAGTTGTCAAACAAACTTCAATATGTCCTCAAATGTTTTCTTTTTTCTTTGGAAATCCCCAAAAAAATAAAAAAATTGTGTCCCAGAGGAGAAAATATTCACATATCAGAGGACAAAATCAGAAACAGTTTTTAATTTATTATGAAAAATAACACTCTAATAGATGAATTAATTATATATATTTTAAAATAATGCTGTCAATTAGTTTAATTATTGATTATTAATCGGTTAATCATTGCAGCCATATCCTACTACAGCAGGTAGATTGAAAGTGATGTAATAGGAAGATAGGGTGTGTTTAGAAAGACACGAGCACTTCCTCTTTGCTCTTATTCTTTTTTGGCTTATAATGAGCCAATTATTTTGATTTTGGGGGGATAAAATGTTCATGTCTCTCCCAAACGCCCACCACAACCACCACCATCTTCCCCCACCATCATCACCAGCACCAGCACCACACCTTCTCCATCACGAGAAGCAGCAGCAGTGTTTCATTTCTCAGCTCCACACACACACACACACACACACACACAGTGGTTTTAAAACACGATTTCACTGCACCCCCCTCTCCCCCTTGCTTGTGTGTAGTCTTACCGAGCAGCAGCAGCTTAACATCTTTGGCCGCAGTGAGGCCGTCCTCCTTCAGGTTCTTCTCGATGGCTTTGCTCCGGTCCAGAGCCGCCCTCTCCTCTGCGCTCAGAGTACATCCCATGGTTAGAGAACACAGCTTGATGGCGGTACTGGTACCAGGATCCACGGCAGCGACGAGGAAAGGGGGAAGGCGTGCAATAAAAATGGTGGACTTAATTGAAGAGAATTTGCAAATCCTTTTTTTCTTCCCTTTTCTTTTTTGATGTAATTGAGTTTATTTCCTTCTCTTTTTTTAATCCTTCAGTCTCTCTCGCGCTCTCTCTCTCTCTCTGGGCAGCTCCCTCTCTGTCTCGCTCTCTCACGCCGGGGAAACGGCACCGTTAAAGCATTTAAATAAATCAAAAGGTTCCGCTCGCTGTGGAAAAAGACAACACAGTGTGGTCTCCTTCCTCCGCAGCTGTGGCACTTTGTTTCTGTGGCGTGGTCTCGGTACTGTCCGTCCGTCCGTCTGTGTTCTGTCGATAACGGTCCTTCTCGGTGGTTTCCTTCAGTGTGTGTGTGAGTGTGTGTGTGTGTTACAGGGCGGTGAGCAGCAGCAGCATCGTTCGCTTCACACGGCGGCGGCGGCGGCTCCTCACTGTGGACCTTTCCTCGGTTATTGGCTCCTCCGCGGCGGGCGACTCACTCGGTCTTCTCTGCTACTGCCTCCCGGTAGTTCCGGCAAAGGGCTCGGTCCTTTCTCACAGTTCATTCGCTCAATTGCAGGTTGCTGACGTCAAAACTATCATAAGAAAGAGTGGAGAGAGGGAGGGAGAGTGTCTATATACACGCCTAGTGGCGCGGCCTAGTGGTGCACTGTGGGTAGTTCCTGCTCCTCGCGCCTCTCTAAATAACACAGTTGCTACCTCAAGTGGCGAAGAAATAAACCATTTCATGTGCCTCACTGGACTAAGCCAAAGTCAATTTATGGAGTAAAAATGTGTCAAGTTAACTTTATTTTAACAGCACATTTATAAAACAACAACAACCAGGTTTGACCAAAGGTTTGACAGATTTAAAGGCACAGCAACACAAAAGGTACAAGACATAAAATCAATAAAAAATAGATGTAAATTGTGACTTAATAGAATAGTAAAATGGTAAAAGCTACATAGAAGTGTCTATTGAAGTGACTATTTTTATCCTAAAGCGAAGGCCAAGGAGAAGAGGAGGGTCTACAGAAAGGCCCGATCGCCCCGGGTTTTGAGTCAGGATTTTGGCACATCTGAAAGCAGCCTGTTATTAGACCTCAGACCTCGGGATGGACACTCTCTGCCAGTGCCCCCACCGAGACCCTCATGTGGAGGATAAAGCGGGATGAATGAATAAATGAATGAATGATTCAAACCAAATACGGAGGAAGTTTCGGACGTGTGTCTCGGTCGCTCAGATAGGATTTCAAAGTCCTTGTTTAGACTGATTTGTAAGCATATCTGATCAGAATCTGATCTTCCTGACCAACTGTTCACATCATATATTGCAAGGGATCAGATCCGATGTGTCTATATTGACAAAGTCTAGTCTAGTTTTCCTTATGGGTTTCTACAGTTACAGACCACACAAATACAAGTAGTCTAAACAAAAGGACGACAGAAATTTGTGCCTGTTTCTGTCCCAAATGTGGAGCAATGGCGCAAACTTTCTTATCGTCTTCCACTGTTTCAATCGTTTAACCCACCTCCAATTAACTGCCGTCTCTCCGGATATAAGTCATTGCTGTTGTTGTCGTTCGAGTTGCTCTGAAATCTTATCGGAGCAACCAAGACGTTCAGATTCAATCAGATCTGTAAAAATCTGATCAGTGTCACAGTCAAAACCACCTCCATATATGGTTTGAATCAGCCTTGGAAAAATTTAATCTCATATGTTTTTTTTTAGCTGTCCAGACTGCCAAAAATCTGATTTGGACTGCAGTCTAAATATTGCTTTAGTGGTCTGACCAGAAACACTGAGAGAAAAAGTAAAAAAATACATTTTACTGTCACTCAAAAATCGCTAAATAGATCCTGACAGTTGTACTGAGCATGAATGCAGCACTGATAGGTCGTATTTATCTTATCTCAAAGAGAAACGAATGCTGGGGCTAACAGGGCTGCAACTATTATTAATCAATGAATCGATTACTAAATTAACTGTTAACTATTTTGATAGTCAATTAATTAAGTTTCTCTGATATTTCTGGTTTCCTTTGCTCCTTATAACAAGGAAATCATTGGTTTTATTTCAAAGTAGAAAAGATGACAGCTAGTACCTCAGATTCTGTTCAGGTAAAGTTCTTTTATTATTTTGTACGCACCTTTTGACGTGCCGGTTTTAAATGTTTCATCACCTGCAGTTTACTGGCTGCAGAAAACGCCTGGCCCAACTAAACTGACCCAACTGAGTTTGTAATGGAAGAGCCGTGAGTTGTGAGATCATCAGAGTGAATTTGTGGACCAAAACATTTGTGATTATGAATAGAGCCAATTACGGCAGAAGTGGACGTGTTAATTGTCAAGCACCACATCCATAAATATATATCTTATTTTAGTGTGTTTGGAGGTTGGATTATTTAATGACTTAATTAAGTTGTTATGACCCCCCCAGGGTCGGGCCTCCCTTTTAAGTGTGTGTGTGTGTGTGTGTGTGTGTGTGTGTGTGTGTGTGTGTGTGTCTGCATTTGAGACATTTTGTGCTCGTTAAACCTCGATAAACCTTTAAAATTGTTTTAGTGTTTTGCTGGTGGTTTCTTGAGAGTTGGGATGAGAGATACTCTCCAGGTTCTTGTCGCGATCAGGTTTTCCCCCTATAGGCCTGGTCGTAACAAAGTATTAGTTACATCTAAAAGGGGCCTTAATAATAGACGTTGTTAATAAGTCGTTTTAGCCACTTAAGAACCTTCTGTGGCATAAACACTGACCTTGTAAGAACCATTAGTCCTCATGGAGACTAAAAACCTGGTCCTAATGAGGCAGAACCTAATTTCTGAGGAATTGGATAAGTAAGGCTCCTACCTAACCCTGAGGGAACGTTCTCTAAATGTTAGTTTTTGGTTTGGCTGTAACTTACCTTAGGAGAACCTTCGGGGGAACGTTCTTTGAATGTTGTGTGTTAGTAGGCTCTAAGTGGTGATGTTATGTTTAGAGATCAGCCTTTGTTTAGGCCTGTCCAAAACAAAGTAAATCAGTGCAGTGTTGAAAGAAGACTTTGAATAGTTCACTCACTTTTGTTGTTGTGACACTGATTGTAATGTACCATTGCCAGGTTTTCTTGACAATGTAAGCACACTGGGCTCAGTTGTCAGGAGCAACCACTGACTGAGAAAAAAAAGCCTTCAACGTTGCTGTTGTCATAAAGGGTCCTGTAGTCACAACACTGCCGATCGCATTAAAATAAAAGATAATTACAGTGATATAATAACAAATGCAATGAATTCCGTCATTATAATCATTTAAATCCAAATGATCGGTGCACAAAACAGGTATGTTTTTGAGTAATCATCCAATATTGATACTTTTTAACATACACAGTCTGTCTTTGCAAAATCTCATTGTTCTTTTCTCATAGTCATTTGTGCTGGGAGGTTTGTCTTTTCTCACTTGGACGGAAAAGTCAAGCAGTGAAGTGAATCTTTTGTTCATTTATTTAAGACTCGAAGCAAAAAGGGATTCATTCATTAGATTTGATTTGTTTAGAGGGCAATTCGTTTCCATGAGGAAACAGAGAAAAGGTAATCAGCAAACAGAATCCCTGTCTTTTAATTGACCTTTTTCCCAGGACATGATTCATAGACCATTTTAAATAAATAATCAAAGACTGCATTCTCTTTTATAGCACTGCACATGTTCCCATATCTACAATATATTCTATGGCAAGAAATACACCTTGTTTAAAAGGTACACATTTAAGTTAATATTATTGTTTTTTATTACCCCAGCATCAAGTCTTATAATTATATTGAAAGTTGGGTCAGGAAGTTTTGGACCACCGTGTTTTTACAGTAGCCCACAATGGACAAACTAATCATCTTTTGCATTTCCATGCTAACTGAAGGCTACATAGGATTTTGGGAGTGAAGGGTGATGGATATTCAAAAACCAAATGGACCAATAAATACTGCTAAATGTGTGTATTTGTGTAACTGTATCTTTAATAAAGCAAACATGTGGTTTTTTTGTTGTTTTTTTACATTTAGAATGTACAGTTCAGTGCAGCTTTGGCTCATCGTGTTATTTTCCTAGACATCACAAAAACTATATTGGGTTCAGTGTTGGGGCTTCTCATTAATACACACACACACACAACACCCGGCAGCTGTTTCCTGCACAGGGACTCGAGCAGGCTGAGTGTGCACCATAGCCAGCCCAGCGGCTCTGAGCCAATGTGAACAAGTAACTGTTGCAGGAAGTCAAGCATTTGTTAACTGGCCACATCCTGATATGTCTTGTTTTTTCATTATTTCATGACAGTGGTAGAACTTGAGAGGGAAACGGAAATAAATAAAGTGTGTTTATGCACAATTCTGTACAGTGGATCTGTAACGGAAAACAGAATTTGTCATTTTCTGTTAATATACCCAAATGAAGAGTTGTCATTATCTTCAAATCTATAATATACACTCATTTCTGTGAAATTATAGAGATTTTTAATCCATAATGTTCTCACACAGGCTTTTACACCTGTACAAAAAGCAATCAGTGATGAGCGGAGATTGCTCCTGCTGTTTTACAATACCTTATTTTACAATATATATATTTTTCTTTTGGAGATACTAAAACATCACCATTTTCATGTAAGGTGATCACAGAAACAGACACAGTGGCTTCTGTTCTGCCCCTAATTCTGCCACAAATTCACTTGCAATTCTTTGTGGTTTCACCCATGTGCGTCTCAGAAAGAAAAATCTAATCCAGGGGTTGAGTTTGGGAAAGGAACAGTAAAGACATTGTTTTTGAAGTGTTTTTAAGATATTGGCATTTTTACATGAGAAGTTTTTAGAAAATATAATGTCCATGCTAAAACTATAGGTTTAGATACTTTTACATTTGTTGAATGTGAAATTATAGAGCCAGGACATGATGAAACATTATATATCTTATATTAAAAAAAGCCTTCCGGCTGCTCAAAACCTCACTTTTAACACCTTGTATCTCACCTCTTAATCTAGGTGGATTAAAGGGAGCAGTGACTTCCTGGTGTCTTGTCTATGAGGTTTCACATCAACTGAGATATCAGTTGATGATAAGTGAGGTGATGGGAGGGTGGTTTTGGGTCTATGAACCTTTAATTAAAAAAAAATAAAGTTTCCCCATTTTTAGTCTTCAAGCTAAAATAATCCACCTTTGACTTTATATGAAATCTTCAGTTGCTAAAATAGATCTTGTCCTCTAACTCTGTTAGAAACCTTAGGTGTGTTCTCATTGAATTTCCAAGGTTCTAGTCAGATGTTTGAACTCTTCAGAAAAACTTCTAGTCAATAGAATTCAGTAGCTTTAAGGCTACATTAGCATAACAAACCCTAATCTTCCATTCTGTGCATTGTAAGTACCATAATATAATATAATATAAGTAGGTAAATGTATATAAGGTAAGAGATACATTAAGTGGCTCTTCATCCCATTGTTTAAGACCACGGTTAAACAAACAGTTCTTAATCTGTGGTACACGTACCACCAGTGTTACGTGAGCTTCTTCTAATGGTACTTGGAGGAAAATCTATACAATACTGTTCTACTGTAGAAACCAGGGTATGTGATCGGAGTGGAGCTGAGGAATTAATGAAACAAATAAGAATAATAGTCACTTTATCTCTTGCTTCATCGTAATCTATTTTCACTATAGCAGTGTTTAAAGTATATGTGAGGAAGAGGAGAATGATGAGAGAGTGAATTATCTTATTGTGAATAAAAGTCTGTAGCAGACATTGTGCGGTCTATTTACATGATTGTATTTTAACATAGGCGATAATGGTGTTACTTTGAAAGCTCAATATTAGGACAATCTAATAATAATCAGTCCAGGATTGTATTCAGTTCACATAGAACAGTGTTGTCACTGCTTCTCAACCTCTTTCCTCTAAATCTGGTCAGTTTGTTAACCAGCAACGACTGCGGTGGTTGTTACTCAAGCAGCAATCAAGCGCACACACACACACACACACACACACACACACACATTATCAACAGTGATATGATGCAACTTTTCCGAGCAGAATGTAAGAACTATACTGTTGCCTCAGACTTGCAGTGGAATCTACTGATCTAAGACAAAAAACATGAAACTAAAAATATTTTGTAATGCATTAAATAGGGAATCTGACAGCAAAAGCAAGATTAACCCTAGATTACAGATGAACGCTGAAGTAAGAGAGCTAATGTGAATGCAACAACCTAATACCCTCCAAATACCAAGACCATTATCATTCGAATACATCAGTTTGCAGTGTTGTGATGTCACAAGTACAAATACTTCATTACTGTATTTAAGTACAAAATTCACAAATCTGTACTTTTACTTTTTACTATATTTCTATATTTCCTAAATACATTGTGTACTTTCAGAAAAATACCCATTTACATGCTGCAACATGGGGTTAAGAGTCTTGCTCAAGGACACATTAACCAGAAATTGAATCCACAATATTGCAGTTGAAAGACAACGTGCCCTACCACTGAGACACCATGGCTCAATCCTAACTCCTCACTTTTTTAATACTTTTACTCCTAAAGCTTAAGTACTTTACTTTTGTTACAGTAAGTGTCATATACATTAAGACTTTTACTTAAGTAATATTATAAAAAGTGACTTCAACTCTTACCAAAGTAATTTTCTGGTAAGAAACTTGTACTTTTACTCAACCAGACAGTTAATTTGTGGAGTTAAATAATGATGTCCAGGGCTTGGTGAGGTTTTAACTCATAAAAGGATAAATTGATACAGTTTACCAGAAACACATGATTTAATGTAAAACCTTCAACAAAGATGCACTGGTGTTTGATGGGAGAATTAAATCAATGAGGGCACTCCTATTGGCTGTTCTACTCAGCCGCACTCACACATCAGCTACAGGTGCAGAATGTCAGGACAGGCACAAAAGGATCATTTAAGATACTTTTAACGTAAAGCTCTTTCACACAAAGCAAAAGAGCCAGGGCAAAATGAATCATTCAAATTGTACAGCTCTTTATAGAACATCATTTACTTCTCAAATACAGAGCATAAGGCTGGGCTGGGGACTGATTATGTAGTCTGGGAAAAGGTGAGAGGAGAGGGCTCACTATGGTGTGACGATGTAATCTGCATTCAAAGAAGCCTGGTTTAAAAGTTTAAAAATGTTGAATTTAGAAAGGGCAGCGTGATGCTAGACAAAAGAGAGAAGCCTAAAGAAGAAGTGAGATTTTTTGAAAAAGGGGAAGAGGTGAAAAGCGGCGAAAAGGAAGGAAGAGATGTTCGTCATGATGTCACCTTATACAGCGAGTGAGAGGAGAGGAGAGGAGTAGGATTTTCTCCACAACATCACTGTTATGTTAATTTATTTATAGGAAGACCCACATTGACAGATAAAAACAGTAAGGTGTGTTTATATAACCCAATAGTTCTCAAACTTTTTATACCAAAGTACCACCTGAGAAAATATTGAACTCCTGAAGTAACACCATTATCACCAACGTTAAAATAAAGTGGTGTAAAAAGGTCACATAAATTGGCTAAAGACTTTTCACAGGAGGCAGATTTCCACTTTCACTTCTTTAGACAAATATCTATTCTAAAATTGATTCCTCTTCCATCTCCAAAAAAAACATTCTGTAATTTAGTTGGCACACAGTTAATTTACAGCTTCAAGACTGGAGACAGTAAATCTAAAACTCACTAATGAACAACTTGTATTTAACAAAGAATATCAATACTGCTGCCACAATGTGGATACATTTCTTTATCATAGGTTAACTTGCAAGCAGACTGGAGGAGCTGGGAATTGAACAATCGTCCATATGGTGGTTAACAAAGTACCGTTTTAAAAAGCCTTGTTAGTTGGTTACCACAACTACCAAATAGGAAGATACAAGAATTGAATTTGCTCTTCTATTGTTTCCAGACTGTCAGGCAAACACCACACTGTAATAAATATAATAAATACACACTATGTTACCAGGGTCTAGATCAGCCCATTCCCAAACTTAAGAGTGCTGGGGCTCACTTTGAAATCTAAAAAAATCAAAAATTCACCTATATATTATATTGTTTTCAGGTTAACACGGGGATACAAAAACCTCAGTGCAGATTAATGATTAATGATCAGTCCACTTCACTTTCTGAACTTTCTGAACTGCGCTACTATGTAATATTTGAAAAGTTTCACTTCACAAATGACTCACACTGGATACTCACAATATTAAAACGTCTTAGTGGGTCAAAAACTAGTTATGACAAGTAGGGATGTCCCGATCCGATATTGATATCGGATATCGGTCCGATATCAGCCAAAAAAACGCATATCGGATTATATCGGACTATTGTTCTCTGTTTAAGTAATATTACTTGATCAAGCCTATTCTAACATTCCACAGTCACAGTAGTTTCCATAGTTTAATGTAGGCTTAATGTCAGTATCCTTTACATTTTAGGCTCTGGAGTTTTATTTAATTTATGTTAATTATATATTTTTAAGTAATCCAGTGTTTCTGTTACAGATAAAACTATAGCAGTTCAAAATGACTGTCTTCTTAAACATGTTTAAATGTGGACTATCTGGAAAATCATCTTCATACAACTCTACTTGACACTAAACACTCACCATTCTGGTTCACTTCCCAGTCAACAGCCATCCCTATAATCTGAGCAGCTATACATGGCTTTGACTCTCACAGACACTGACTGTTTTATTACACTGGTAAATGATCAAACAAACCACAGAGAGCCTGATTGATCTGAGGGCAGGGCTCCGTGTGGGCCTTCAACAACAACACACCCACTCCCGCTTCCCGAGCGAAGCCTGGACGGTTTTGGAAAGTTGTGGGACTATAACAAATGTTTCCTTAAAATAGCACCAAATCCATCCAACATTAGAATGCGACTCCATTTGCTTACCACGCACCAAGCGAGTGCTTTATTATGGGCTCGCTCAATGTTACGTAACAAATACAGCAGTGGAGGACGTGTGTTACCTTGTGTTTTTGTTCTTTTTATTGATGCAAGGTATGTGGGTGTATAAATTACTGTTTGCCTGATGTTTAGTGTGACACGTCAAAACAAACACTCCGGTTTAATAACATAACAACAATAACAACAACGGTGACACACAAGTTCACAAGGTCACAAGTTTCCATTAATAGTAGAGGAGCCAGAGCAACAAAGGGAACAGAAGAAATGTATAAATTACATTTGTTGCAGTTCTATTCAGCTACAAGTTCTTTTCTTTTCCAATAGAGTTTTATTTTTTATAAAAACCCTGAGGTGGGTCATTCTCCAGGTCTAATCTTAACTGTGATCGAAGGGTCGTCATCTTTGATGTTACTGTGCTTTCACTGGAGCGGGACAAGTGGAAGTCTGTGTAAGAATATGAGCAAAAAAATAAGTTTTCATTTCATTTTCAAGGAGAGAAAAATGTGGGTTTTTTTTTAAAAAGAAAAGGAGCCACACATGTTTTAGATTGAGACGTCAGTCGAGGTTGGGGGGAAATACGAGATATGCTGTGCCATGGGGTGGTGGGTGTTTATACGTCCAGTCAAGTTAGTTTCCAGTGCTGACCTACGTAGGCGAGCTTTTACTGTAGTAGCTTAAGAAAGTTCACATTAAAATGGCATGTGGCCTTAGTTGCTCTTTCTAAAAACTGCTGAGATAACAGTGGTTTCTTTTTCATTTGGGCCGGGAGTTTATTAAGGGAGGGGGGGGGGGGATTTTCCATTTTTTTAATTTTTATATTTGCTATGAGCCTGTGTTAAAAGGATTAGTTCTGTCTTACTGCTCATGAACATTAAAGGCACTTGGTCTTATTTGACGTCAAAAAAACTCTGGCAGCAGGCTTGAAAACATGGGGCGCGACTATAAAAAGACATTTTTGCATGAAAAATGCAAAATGTTTCAGCGCTGATGCCCCACTCCCATCATCGCTGCCACCACTAACGCTCAGCCTGATTCGTTCTTCTTTCAAGAGTTGTAGCTCATATCTTTTTTATTTTGGTTTCCCAGTAGTGCATGTGCACAGCTGTTAGGCAAAACTGAAAATAATCCTTGTTGTCAGAAGAGACAGAGAGTTGAGGTATTGCTAATTAAAAAAAAGAAAATTTAAGGAGGAAAAACTGAATAATGCAGACAGCTGGCCCACCCCAAAAAAAAAGCTGTCCAAATGGTTCTGTCCCTTCTGGATCAGTTGAGCTGAAAACTTAAAGATCTGCATATTTACTTCATCACCATCTAGTTTTCAGCTTCTGTAGTTTTTGTACTTTAAATCCTCTTTTACAAATGAGCACATCTGCTCATCTTCTGTCATCTTATAACTCTTCCCTTTGTACGACTTCTCTGTCTTTACTCGTCACTGACGCTGCTGTGCACTCAGTCCTCTCTGCTCTTCTGAAGCTCCAGTGTGTAACGTCTGTCAACAAAACACTCGGTGTGTTTATTCTTATACTTTATTAATCCCTGAGGGAAATTCTCTCTCTGCATTTAACTCATCCTCTACGAGGAACCTTCCTATAATTAGGAGCTGTGGAAAGTCACTGAGCAGCGCCCGGGGAGCAATGGGGGTTGGGTTCCTTGCTCAGGGGTACCCCAGCCTGGTGGGGGCTCGAACCGGCAACCGTCCGGTTACAAGCCAAGCTCCTCTTCCACTTGGCCATGGTTATACGTCATGTTAAAAGTTAAATTTTAGCCAGAATAAAATTATAATTTGCTTATTTTGTCATGTAAACAAGTTAGTCCGACTAAAATCGAGCTAGTCTTAGTCAGACTAACATGTCTGGATAATGTGATTCATAGTTCAATTACTCAAGTATACATTTAGTTTGACTAGGGTTGGATTAGGTGTTCTAGAGATAGATAGAGAGATGGATAAATAGGAATACACATTGTCCTGCAGCTCTTAGTAAAAAGTGGATAAATGAGTAAATATCGCACCAGGTCTGATTATTGCAACCTGCCCATTGTTTGGCACACACCAACATTTCCTCCTCAGTCTTTGACCCGGACGTAGAAGGAGAGGATGTGTAAACTGCAGTACTGTTGCCGGAAATCACACGGTGATCACGTCGTTCTTCAGACAACACAGCAACCACATCTAATCTGTATCATGATTAACATCTACAGCAGGTACAAAACACAGAGCCACAGCACCGTTTGTTTTTCTGTGACAAGAAGGTCAGGAAACAGGAAATTGATTCAAAATGCACAAGCTTAAAGAGACAGCAGTCAAACATACTTCGTCTCCTCTGCACGTACACTTGGACTGGGCAATAGTCCGATTGCCGGTCTTAGTCGGACTTCAGCCTTAGCTCGATTAAACTGCGCATGTAAACGTACAGACTGTTACAATCTGAAGCTATAAGCTGCTGGAGGTAAAAACAGACATGAGCTGAGCTTCTGCAGTGAGTGGCAGAGATGCGCTTTAAGGAAGATATGTTTTCTTCTGCTGCAGCTTTGTCACACACACACACACAAAGTCACAAGTCAGGACTAAGAAGGTTAGGACAACACTTTTCTTTGGTGCCTTTTTATCATTTTCCGTCAAAGAGACGACATCAGACTCTCCCCGTTCCTCAGGTGAGCCTGCAGAACTCTCGGCCGGAAGGGTCAACTCTCGGTGCATATTTCAACTCTGCAAAGTTGCCGTCTCATCATCTCACTTTACTAAAGCACAGCTGTTATGCTTCCACAGACATGAAACCATAACACTGCTTTACTGAGAATCAGAATCGTGTGGAGCTCATACAGAGATTAGTTTGCATTAAAACGTACGCACTACAGCTTTAAGCGATTGACTGTGCGGGGCGTTTCTCATCTCTGCAGAATCTTGTCCTGGTCTGTGTTGTAAGGCTGTGCTGCTGGTGGTTATAAATAAAATACCTCTTGTTCTGTTGTAGTCTGCTGCTGCACCCGACTGCAGCTGCTGCAGGAGTGATTTCTGAGGATCCCAGGCTGATATTTGGTTTAAAAAAAGAAAAGAAAAGAAATAGCACGTATGACATCGTATGAAATCTTTACATCCACGTCAGTGTGCAGGAGTGTGTGTTGTGTGTTTCTGAGTATCCAATGCTGTCAGGAGTTTTCCAGGGAAGGGTTAAACTCCAGAGTGATGCTCCGAGGAGCACGATGAGAGGCGAGGTACTCAGGGACAACACAGGCCTTTCCAAATAGCACTCTGAATAATGCAGACGTGTGGAGGGAGGGATGGAGTGGAGGAGGAGGTGGTGGGAGTAAGAGAGGAGGAGGAGGAATTACAGGAAAGACTGTGGTGAATCGGGAGGGAGAAGATTTGTGGAATGAAATGAGCACAGTGATGATAAAATGGTAGAAAGATGTCCAAATGGGGGAAAGGACAGCTGCTTCACAAAGACACACACGGTGACGTGGAGGAAGGTGGGCGATGGGAGAGGAGGAGGGGGGAGGGCACAGAGGTCAGGGTGGGCATGGATGTGGAGACAAGAGGTTCAGGTCAGTGAGTCCAGCTGAGAAACAAGCATGGAGGACGCGCTCATGCTCAACACAAATGACAGGCGCACAGAGAGAAGGCCTCTAGAATAACTGACAGGCCTGGTAGAAGCTTAATGGATTTTTGGGATGGTCCACCAGTTCAACCTGGCTAACACCAGGCCTGATAGTCAGTGCATCAGTGACTACAGTGGAAGAGACTATGCAACACAAAAACCACAGCACATACACGGCCAAAAGATGATATCTTCATCAGACTAAGCATGATGAAGCGTTTTCTCCCCCCCCCCCCCACAAACCTTTGATCTCATCTAATCCCATGGTTCTCAAACTGTGGTATGTGTAGCACTAGTGGTGCGCAAGCTTCCTTTGGTGGAAAATCACAAATAGCGATCCGCCTCCTGTGAAGAGTCCATAGCTGACTTTGGTCGGCCTATTTACGCCACTGTATTTTAACGTTGGTGATAATGGTTTTACTTTGAGAGCTCCACATTTACATAACATGGTAGTTTGAGAACTACTCATCTAAACTAAACTAAACTATAACTTTTTATGTCTGCAAAAGTTCAAAGACTCATACAAGAGTCTACAATTGTTGTAGATTTCCATGATGACTAATGAGAATCAGAGCAAAAAAAGTAAAACAGAGGAGTTGGCAGGCAGACTTTAAGGCCAGTGCACTGTACACGGTAGAACAGCATGTGTCTCTGCCTCCCCCACACCTTTTTTTTGTTATTTTCTCCACTTCCTCATTTCAAGTATTAAACCTCTTCTTTGTTTTTCTGTCTGAAAGAGTTTACATTCATCCATCTTCTACCTCTGTATCCTCCACATGAGGGTCGCAGGGGGTGCTGGTGCCAATCCCAGCTGACAGAGGGGAAAAGGCGGGGTCACACCCTGGACAGGTCAACAGTCACATAACAAACAGCCATTCACTCTCACACCTACAGTCAATTTAGAGTGTCCAATTTGCCTATTCCCCAAATCTGCATGTTTTCGGACTGTGGGAGGAAACCAGCGAACCCCCCACGCACACGCACACACACACACACACACACGGTGAGAACATGCTGAAGGAGTTTACAGTCATATCTATTTCAAAGACTTCCCCACTCACCGTGACACAGGCCTTCACCTCGACTGGAGCAAGTCACGTTTTTATCTGAACGCTTTTGTCGTCGCCGTCTCCTCAACACATCCGTTAGTGAGATCACGTTTGATTACTTCACTTCCCGCGTTTTCCCCGCCACCTTAATTGCAGGCTCCGCCCCCTATTAATTTCAGCTGTGTTCAATCACTCACCTCACAATTTAGTCTCTGTTCACCTTTCAGTTTCCGCCAGTTCGTATTGTAACAACTGACAGATGACTCAAATACAGACTCCAGACAAAGTAAACAACACACTTTACTCCAAAAAAGGCTCGGTACACAGTCTGGTGAAGAATTCTTGTGAAGAAACTGACAGGTGAACAGAGGCAAAATAATGAGGGGAGTAATTAACAGCAACACAGCTGAAACTAATGGGGGAGGAGCAGTCAATCAAGGTGGCTGGGGAACAAAGAAGTTAACAAAATAAAACAGGAAATGCCAAAAACATTACTTTAAAGAAGACTCCACATGAGGGTCACGGGGGACTTTAAAATAAATGAGTCTAAGCATAAATACAGTTGAGTGGCAGTATAGCCTGACTTTATGTCCAGACTGCAGCTCTGGTGTGTGTCAGTAATCAGAGACAGAAGCATTTTTGTCTGACTTCACTGCGCCGAGCATGAATGTTAGACAGTCAGTGATTCCACCACTAACACTCTCAGGTTGATGGCTGGTTAAAAGGGAGGAAATCTAATTTGGAGGCTTCACAAATGGAATATGTGCTCCATCAGAGGTGTAACTGGAGAGCAGTGCAGCTCAGCCGTGAAATAAAGAGAAGTCAGAGGGAGGGATGCAAAAGTCGAGGAGAGAGATAATGACATTTGTAGCAACTTCCTGTCCCCCTCTCTCTCACACTCTGTGTCTCTCTCTGTGTGTGTGTGTGTGTGTGTGTGGATCTAAAATGTGCTTGATGTTGATAACAGTGATTTTTGACTACTTTATTTTACATGAAGCTTAAAAAACTAAGTTTTACCTGGGTGTGCACTAACCTTACAATTCAGAATAAAGCCACCACCAGACTGTGACACACACTGAAGGTTTGTAAAGGACTATTATTAAGATTTTAACATATTAACCAAAAAAAAAAGCATTAATATGCCAGAGCGTTTGAAATGAGGTGTGAAAAAAGGATTTTGGCCTTCATCACACGACAAAGTAAGGATCATTCAAACTTCATTTAAGAATTTACAGAAAAAGATGCACATACTGTGTGTTTATGTTGGAAATGAAAATGTACTGTATGTGCTATATATACTGTATATGCTATTTCAGGACAGATGTCCATGTGGTTATGTTGTATACGTGAGATATTTTAGGATCATTTCAGAGTCAGTCTGAAATCTTGTTTGACTTGAATAGAATAGAATAAATCTTTTAGTCCACTGAGGTTGGAATATTGTCTTTGGCTCACCAATTACAGACGACACAAATAACACTGATTACACTAAGAACCTCAATAAAAACACAGTAAAAAGATATAAAATAACAGTACATTCAAAAGCAAAGAGTAAAAAGTGAAGATGAGGAAGTGATAAAGAAGTGTGTCACTTCACCACCACCACTTTGTGGCTGCAGGTGTGATCGTGGAAAGTGAAACTGACTTGTAGTCAGTTGTTGATCTACAACCTGTGATTGACGTCATCAATATACAACAAAGTAAAAAATAAATGTTATAATTGATTTATGTTCATATCTGTCACGCATGAAGCCAAAATGACTTAAGAATGATAAAGAATTACGGTTGTTGAGGTAGCATTTATTTTTTTATTTGATTTTTTTTACAAAAAAGAACCCTGTTCCAACTGTTTCTAAATATATCTTCCCATTGTTCTGATAACTAGCAGTCGGGGGAATAAAAACGTGTTTCCGAGGCTGCATTGTTGAAGGCATGTTGCCACTCTGACTGTAAAAGAACAGGCTGGAGGTTTAAAGTATTCTTTATATGAAACATGTGGAGGACAAAAGATAATCTGCTTTTTCAATATGTGGCAATTTTGCCCATATTGTGTGTGCTGGTTGTCGCACATGACCGCAGCTCTCTGTCGCTTGCGTGCAGACTGACAGATGGATATCACATTGTCTCTTAGTTTCCTTTACTTTTATTTGTTTGAACAACTAAAATATGCCATAAACAGGTGGAATACATGTCGGTTTTCTTTGCGTCTCCATTACAAAACACTTTAGTCTTTGCCCAAAAAAAACAAAAAACCAAACCATTTTTAAAACAATAGACATTTTCAGCAGGTTGTGGCCCACTTTTCAAAAGCACCTGAGCACTGAGATCCTCCGTGTTGTGACCAGGAGGCTTTTCCTCGTGTCTGTGTTGCATACTGATGTAACGCTGGTGTCACACCGCCTGCAGTGCAAAGGTGCTTCTGTGTTGCCAGGCAGAGATCTTATCACTCGCTTAACACAAATAACGTCTGTATCTCGTCGTGATCCTGACAAGCATGAATGTCATTTGAACACACGTCTGTTTATTTCCCCCTTGTGTTCTCATATTTAATATCAAAAAGCAAAACAGTATGAAGTAACAACATGACAGCAATTGAATGTATATATTTATATCACTCCTTGGAAAAAAAAACACTCATATGTTTATGAGGAACAAGAATAAATGCAAAAATGTCTTTCATGTACCGTAAACTCGCAAATATCATACAACTGTTTTTTTAAGTGCAATTTTCCTTGTTTCACACCACAACCGCCCTTCTTCTACCACCTCTCCCCCAAAGCATTCACATGTACAAAATGGGGTGCGTTCCAATATGATTACCTTTTCAACCATCAAAATCAATATAAAGTTTAGGTAAATCTACATAAATTATAAGGAAATTGTTTCATTCCATCGTGGGACTTTTTTATTGTACTTTTATTGTCCCATAATTATAATTTAATTGTCATCACTTTGGAAGAATGGCACAACCAAAGCAATGCAAAGCTATCAATTTAGGAAATATTAATAATAATATTAATAAGTAGAATGAAAAGTGCTTTTTCGGAAGCTAATTTTAATCACTTTAAAATACTTTTGGTCTGTAAAGAGCTTTTGGATTGACATCAAATTGACATCAAAATGTTAAGTTAATTAATCATGTCTAAGTAAACCTGGATTTATAATTCTACATTAATGGGCATTGGCATTGCTGTAAAGCTAAGCACCTGTAACAAAACAGCATTGTTGGAAGCTCACACTGGGCTGTGTTGTGTTTATAAATATAGATATAAAGATGGACGACATGGCAGTACCCCGAAGTGATAGTAGTGTGTTCCAGTTGCAGTCAGAAGTCGGAATTTCCAAGTTCCCAGTTGGAACTTTTTACGTCTTTTAAACTGATCTAAAGTTATCTAAAGGTATTGTTTGATTTAATTCCTGTGCCTGATGTCGCCGAAGTGTGTGTCGCATTGCGCGTCGCATATCACGGACCCTGATACTCGCGCGTCAGGGTCCTGTAGTATCTCACTTCACCATCGGGTGGCAGTACAAGTCTGGAAGCAGGGAATAGGATGCATTCCTACTAAAGAAGAAGAGAACGATGCTACATCTCCCTTGGACACATCTGGTTTGAGTGGCTCACAGCTGAAAGGTCCGTCGGGCAGGGGAGCCGGAGTGTCGAGGCTCGGATGACTATCCTTGGAGACTACTGTTGTTGAAATGTTTTTTCTGCTTGGTGAGCGGGGGCTTATATTCGAGTCCACCTAACCAAAAACCGGGGTTGTTAATAGGACAATTTTTCTTGCTTTTGTCAACTTACCAAATGCTGTCACATGTTAAGAACTTTGATATGAACTGGTTTTGCTAATAATGGCTAGTCCTACATTTGGGTCTTTGAATTACGTCACTCATAACCCGACTTCCAACTTCCGACTCAAATGGAACATACCAACGTCAAAGCGTTTTTATTGCGCCCTGCTGGTTGGGAGCAGTATTGGTCATAAACCCCGCCTCCTCCATGTTCAGGGACAAATAGTTTCTGAGATTTTATATCATTAAATTATGTCATGATTGACACTTGACACTGACATGGCTTGGTCGAGCCAGTCCATGATCACCATTGCTCAGACTATAAATTATGTCCCCGTGCAAAATGGTGACGCGTCATCCATCTTTATCTGTGTAGCCGACACGTGCACATCCCCAGAACCTCAAACACAGTCTGAGACTTTTGTTCAACTCGGTGCTAAGAATTAACAAGGCTTTCATCAACGAACAGACAGTATTACTCTGCAGTGCATCTCACTGTGTTCCAGTCTGCCACGCACAGTTGTCGTTCCCTACATTCCCATGGTCATCCGTGTACTGCAATCCTGTGAGTTCCCACAGTTCTGTACAGTATATTGCACAATTTAACTCATATTCAAGAAGTTCCCAAAAAATATCTCTCATCTTTCTAAGTGTTGCCCGCAACCAGCGCTGAGGATTCACGTTTACACTGAATATCTAATGATTCCTACTATTTCACAGCATTAATATACATCTCATCAAGCAGGTATTTATTGTTTTAGAGCAGGCTGAATTCTCAAGTGTCCACCCCACCATACATTTAGTGAAATATTTTGAAAGACTGGCTCCATGTGAACACATTTTCATTTTCTCTACAGAGAATGAAAAGCAGCATTTCACTATCATGACTGTTTCATGAATGTTTGACACTCTTTCTTTGCAGATGATAACTGCCGTAACTTTCAGAGAGGAAGGTCCCGCTATCTCACGTACAGTATTTGACCTGTTGCTGTAAACTATAAAAAGATACAGATTGTGCAAAAATTGTGGATGAGAAGTCTTTTTTGTTGGATACTTGAAACCTCACATTTAAATGGACAGAAGAGAAGTTACTCTAAGTCTCTGACTAAGTGGCTGGACTCCATTGTTTTTGTCTTAAAGTGGAATTTAGTCTGCTCGCTTTTGCCTTTTTGTCTACGGAGCTCCCCCTGCAGTTTCGGAGTACATATTTTTACATCCATCTATCCATCATCTACCGCTTTATCCTTCCTGTCGTAAAAACTCCCCGCTGTTTTCAATGGAGCCGGCGAACACCATTCGTGGATCAGCATCTGTTTCACATGCTCTGAAGTTTACTCTTCTTCCTCGCTTCCTCCGAAAACAGTTTTCTTTTGCTTCTTTTTCGCTGGCTCTGCCATGATGAACGTCTAAAATAAAGTCATTTGTGTTTCTCATAAGACGCAGAGTCTTTGTGAGACCTCCTGATTCTGAGGGGCGCCGCAGGGACAGCTCCCAATTTCCCGTGAACTGAAGAGAAATCCTGCATAGTCCCACTTTAAACATTTATCATTGATTGAAATGCATCACTTAAATAATATATAGTACGGTGTATTTTGAACACACTGCATTTTATGTGATAAAGTGATTGTTTTGCTCAAGTTTACCTCTTAATACAAGTCAGTTTTTTCACTATACGCAAAAAAAAAAAATCCGAAAATCACTCACACAAAGGCTAAAGTGCAGGAGCCAAGAATGCACTGTTTTCATACAGGTGGCTTAATATTATATCTGGAAATAATCGTGTCACTGGGGAACTATAAAAAAAACCTAAGACCAGCATCTTTTCCAGTGATGACAGCGTTATGAATATAAGCAGCCTTGATTGGGTCAATGAAGAACAACACTGTGTGTGTCTATGATGTTACCAGGCAGGCCCTTTTTCGAGTGGATGTATAAAGACTGCAAATGTGCTGTAGGAAAGAGCCTGGCGGCGGCCGTGGGATCAAACTCATGCAGAGTGGAATAATGAGGGTAACAGCAGCTTCTGTGGCCTGAAGAGACGGACGAGGTGACAGTGTCAGGAAATAGCAGCTCACCAAGTAATCGGTCATTCCAGTCTGGAAATACATGAGAGAGAATGAGGAGAAGTGAGGCTGCTGGGTTCATCTCTCCCTCAGCAAATATATATATGCACATGTCCCCATTGGATTAAATATTCATCTAAATAGTCCCTTTTTCAAGAAAACTTTGCCCAGATTCAAAGATTTCTTTTAGGCTGAATACTGCCCACAGGCTGGGATGTTGCACGATTTGGTGTCGTCTTGGAACAAATAACAAAGAATGAGACTTTTACTTTCATTAGTGTGTGGTCCAGTTGTGTAAATATTGCACACCTCACTGAATAGGATTTTCTTTTACCTTCATCTTCAGAGGGAGGACAATCCACTGCACAGGTGTCAATCACTGGTCTTCACATCCAGCAGCTGGAAAAGCCTCCGCTTCCTGATTCTGGAACATGTACTAAGAGGGAGGGAGAACATTAACACACACACACACACATTTGTACCTTTACCCCATAACTCTCACTTTTACATTAAATACATTAGTGCCGTTCAAAACACTGGATGCCAGCAGAGTGAGGCGCTAATACTGAACGACACCTAACTTAAAAAGCCACAGTGACCCTCTCTAAAATGTCTTGACCAGAGGAGAAGAAACACAAATGGTGCTTTTCCATGGTGCACTACTCGACTCTACTCGGTTTTTTTGCTTTTCCATTAGTGATAGTACCTGGTGATTCCAGGCATGCTGAGCCAATACTAAAATGTGACGTGGACAGACTGCCGGCCACTAATTGGTCAGAGAGTGTCGTCACTGGAAGAGTTATGAGCGCGATGAGAATCACAGCGAACAACGCCGAACTGTAGATCAGTTTAAAAAAGACTTAAAAATGTGTTTATCTCCAACATTTAGCAAAGGAAATTTTCTAAAATCTCATTATTTAACAGAGGAGTCTGGTACATTTAACGACAGCACTGCTCGTATTCAATTCAGTGGCTGTGTCAGACGGAGTCTATGCTCTGCTCATGCAGGAAGTAATGAACTCATTTTTTAAATGAACTGATTCTAATGATTCATTTACACCGAAAACAGCTGCTTTTGCCATTAGTTTGTGTTTGTGTCGCGTATTAAACAACGTCACGGCAGTTTGAGGAGGGATTAATCTCTTGCTCCAATCTTAATCTAATTTCACTATACCAGTGTTTGAAGTATAGGAAGAGAAGGATGATGAGAGAGCAAATTATCTTCTAAATTATCTGTACACCACTGTATTTTCACACTACAGTGTTACAGAAAAGTTACAGCACCTCATTATAAGTTATATTGCAAAATAATTGAATCAATTTTATTGAATTTTATTGCAATGTTCTGCACTGACTTCTGAATCTATAAAAACTTTATTCTTCATCCTCAGCTTCCCTGTTCTCTGTAGTTTGGCACAAAAGCTCCACCTGGTGGAACTTTAGCAACACTGCATCACAGTGACTGACTGCGAGTCAGTGTGTGGATGTCATCATGTGTTCACACTAACGTTATCGCTGTGTCAAAAATACAACTGCCAGTTTTGCTTAAGACCGAGTGTTGAAATGAAAGTGCGCTGTGACCTGTGAGTCACTCTGAGTGCAGAGCAGTAATGTAACACACACACACACACACACACACACACTCAAAAAACAAAACACTGCTCGACTGAGAGAAACAGAGAGAAAGAGTCACATTGTGTGAACTCATTTGAATTTAACAGACGTTTGTCTATATTTAAATGTAACATGATACAGCTCTAAGCAAGAATACATTATGTCATAAACACATTCTGAGATTGTTTGTTTTTTTGTAGGAAGTCATCTTCCTGTTAACTTATTTGTTAACTTGTTAACTTATCCATGGTTCTCAAACTGTGGTACATGTACCACCAGTGGTACGCGAGTTTCCTCTGGTGGTACTTCAGAAAATCAGAAATACTGTCCGACTGCATATACTGTACCAGGGTATGTGACAGGAGTGTGAAGAAAATACACAAAGACACAAATAACAATAATAATAGTCACCTTATCTCTCGCTCCATCTTAATCTAATGTGTGTGAAGTATATGTGAGGTAGAGGAGGAGGATGAGAGAGGAAATGATCTTATTGGGAATATCTTATCAGTGTCACACTGTGTGACTTACCGATTTGAGGTTGGACTCCATCTCTGTGAAGGTCCACTCAGTGAGTGGCAGGCTTAAACTGAAGGGCTACAGAGGAACAGGGGGAGATGACGTTGTCATTCAGGTCAGTGTTGAATAATAGATCAGTTCAATGTGTGCTGTGTTTACAACAAAGAAGACAACAACCACTCTGAATGTTTAAATATCAGATGTGTATCAGATAGTCTCGACTCACATCCATGACAGCGCTGCTCCCAGCTTCCACAGTGTTCTGCTGCTGCTGCTGCTGCTGCTGCTGCTGCTGCTGCTGATGATGACTCCTGAGCAGCAGCTGCTGAAGCTCCTCCAGACTCATGTCCACGGTCTCCACTGTGTCCTCCACTCTGTGCACACACAGTAAATGTAACTGTAAATGGAAATATCGCCATCACAAGACGAGACTGCTTCCCTCATTAGTTTGGAGTTTTGAGTCTATTTAAATATCTGAAAGCTGGCAGGCCACACCTTTCATAAAATATACACATAAAGGAGATTGCTGACAAACTAAAAAAATAAATTAAAAAAAAGGACTTAATACAACAATATTTTCTTTTAAATTCCTCTCAATCTCAAAAAAGTAAGAGTCCATAAAGTACAAGTGGCAGTTCAAAGGAAAGGCACCAGAGGCTTAATATTAACTCATTCATTCATGGATTTCTGTGGAATTGAAGATTAGTGACCGGATGAAGTTAAAGTATTTGTTATTTATATACTATCCTGCCTTGGATTCCTCACTTTTAAACCGCCACTTATACTTTATGGAGTTTTCTTAAGAATAAAAGGACAGGGATGATTGTGAAATGTTATTGCACAATAACATACTTAGCACCCATGGGGAAGTTCTCAGAGAAACAGAGAGTGCTCATATAAGCAGCTTATATATTGGTATACACTACAAAGCAACATGAAATTAATAATAATGAATAATTACATTATGTTGAAGTGGACGGACCAGCTTTAATGTACCTCGACTGTGACATTTACACCTGAGCACCTACCTTTCCATGAGCAACCTTTTACTCCTCTTCTCCACCGCAGAGGTCACAGAGCCCCTCCCCTCCAGAACAGACTGGACCATTGCAACGGGAAGGACGGGAGGTTCAGCGGAGCAAACCTCACATGTGGACACAGTCAGTGCTGCGGCCTCTCCTCCCACCACACTGCCTCCTTTCCCTGCTGCTCCTGCTCCTCCTCTGACTCCTGGACTCACAGGTTCTTCTTTGATGAGCATCATGCACTTCTCCCTGTCAGTACAGACACACATGGTGAGACAGAAGTGGACTTTTTATCTTTCTGACACTACAGCTATGTGCTTTAAGACTGAACGGGTTCATACATCAGTGCTTCCTCACACCTGAACATGACTTAAATTTAGGGATGGCGCGATACCACTTTATTGTGTCCGATACTGATCTGATATCACAATAACAATATCAGTCCAATACAGTCAATTTAGAGATTTTACAGTTTTGTACAGTCTGTGCAAAGTGAAGCAAGTGATATAGGATTTTCTGATTGTATCGGATTTTACATTATTATCAGTCCAACATCAGATCCAGTGATTTTGACCAGTATTGAACTGGCTCATCCTTACTTCATTTTACAAATGTGCTTTCCAGGGTGTAACATTTACTTTAGTGTTTACTGGCAGAAATTGAATATGCTAACCATAAATGTGTTTGTATTAATGTATCATCACTTTTTTTTTTCCTAACCTGAGAATAAGCTTTTTATGTGTTGCTTTTCAGTGCGTTGCTTTTAAGATGCTGCCACACAGTAGCCCAAACAGACAAACCAGCCAGAGCATGCATTTGGTGTCCTTAACTATGGGTCATATTCAAATCAATTGTATCTGTATCCAAATCACAACATACATTATCTCAAGGCAAAAACCCAACAGTTCACACAATGAGCAAGCACTAGGCATCAGTGGAGAGAAAAAAACTCCCTTTTAACAGGAAGAAGATCTCTGTCAGAACCAGACACAAAGATGTGTGGCCATCTGCCTTGACTGGTTGGTGTGAAAGGAGAAATGGGGGAACAGGGGAGAGGTGGGGGAGAGAAAGGACAAGAGGGAGGTGAGGTAGAGACGGAAGTTGTCCCAAGTTATCAGTTTAGATAAGACAGACAAGACTCTGCATCATATGCAGGAATTATGACTCAAAATAGGTTTCCACAGTCAGTTTGCTTCATGGTTAAAGCATTTTACTTTAGTGTGTTTGACTTACTGCCTAGCCCTGTCATGTAGCCCTTACCCTAACCTCACTAACATGTGTGCCTAGTTGAGCTGAAAAATAACTGCACTAAACTCGTACCTATGGGTCATATTCAGGGCCAAAGTGACCCACAGTTACGTTTCAGTTTGGCTTGAGAAAAAGAAGAGGTGAGTGTGTGAGTGCTCCACCGTGTGGCAGTACTGTGTACTGCATGAACTCACCTGGTCTCATCAGGCTGCATCTGCAGGGCCATGCTGGCCTGAGACAGGTCAGTGACGTCTGATATGATGGGCCCTCCTGTCAGCACACTAGTGGAACATGAGGCAGTGTCACTGGATGGCTGATGATGAGAAAAAAAAAAAACTCTTGTTAGATTTGGAGTTAAAATCCAAATCTAATAAATACGGTTGGGTATTTTTGAATGTTGCTCGTTTTTGGTGTTATGAAGCAGTTACGTATAATTATTGAATTTTCTCACCGACTGAATGTAGAAGGACTCATGAATGGGCTCCATTGGGTGACTGTGGTTGAACTTGGAAGGAGGAGGACTGGGAGAACCATCGTCTAACATCAGAGGCCTGGACAGAACATGACGGAGAAGTTTTGAGTACGTTTTGATGTGCATGGGAAAAAAAAGAAAAGAAATAATATCTCATAAAAGTTTTTACACTTAAGGGAAGGTGTAAAGTTTGGTGCAGAGATACTGATAAAAGGTAAATGGAAGGTGATTCAGTGAATAAAGATGAGGTCGAGACTGAAAGGTCACACCAGTTTCATTAGTGAAAATAATCTGCTACACATTTTTAACAGAAACCAGACCTTGAAGAGCTGATAATGAGACAATGACACATAATGTAACCACACACTCATAATGTAATGCATCACATGATGTATATGTAAATGCATGACCATGACGCAAACGTCCAGATCCAGTATGAAACTGTTCAAATAAGTTAGTGAGTTCAGAATGTACATGAATTATATATAATAACATTGTACATAAAATAGATAAAGTATATTACATATACCTTATTTTTGTGTTATTATTTATTATGGACAACAGATTTCTGTTTCTTGTATGATGACAGACAAGTTTTTTTTCAGATATCGCACAGTGAAGATATGAGAAAGAGGAAGAGAGTGACAGCACGTGTGCATCACAATTATTCATTTTTACGAGGAAGTCACTCTGAGATTAAAAAAAATACTTTTTCAAGTGAGACAATCAGTGTTTGACAATGTTTGGACTTCATTTTTCAGAGATGGTGGACAAATAACATGTCAGTAAACAACAAGGAAATCATTTGTCATTTTCCCAGGTGGAACAGTGAGAGTTTCTGTATGTGTGTGTGTGTGTCGTGTCAGCCTTGTTTGCACTCTGCAACAAAGCTGAACCGGTATTTTACACACTCAGCAGGGTCACACACTTTGCTCTGCCCTCACCGTGTGCGAATGTGCGTGTGTGTATTTGTAACCTCGTGGTGACCTTTTATGGCATAAAGACTGACCTTTTCAGGACCAGTAGTCCTCGTGGAGACTAAAACCTGGTCCTAATGAGGCAGAACCTCATTCCTGAGGAGCTGGTTACGTTTGGGACTGAGATTTTAAACCGAAGTACGGTTAAGGTTAGGTTATAGTTAGGTATTGATTGGTTATGGTTAACATTGTGGATAATGCTTTGTTTAGTCAGTGCAGTGTCCTGAGAAGAATAGCTGCACAAACCTGTGTGTGTTTGTGTGCGCACATGTGCTTTGACTGACTGACTCAGCACTGGTGTCCATTCATAGAGCTGTGCAGTTATTAGATTGTCCAGTTTGTCAGCTGAGGCAGCCCTTCCCTCTGTGGCCCTGTTTGTCTCACTTTTGTTGATTGACCCACTGTGTGTGTGTGTGTGTATTTATATATATATATATATATATACATATACATACATATGTGTGTGTGTGTGTGTACTCACAGCTTTCTCTTCATGCCCACGGTGCTGGGCGTGTTGGACTGCATCTGACTGAACAGAAACTGAATCAGCTGGTCGAGAGAGAGAGAAAGCACAGCATGAATCAGCATTCTCACACACACACACACACACTCATGTGTGGAAATCACGCTTCAATCATTTCACATATTGTCCGATTGGTTTTGAAGAATCGTAGAAGCAAACATCCGATCCAATCCAATCCAACTTTATTTATAAAGCACTTTAAAAAAAACGACGACATCATCTGAAACAAAGTGCTGTACATCATAGATAAATCAAAAACATAAGACCTCAACTACTTTAAATCAAACAATAAATATGAACTGAGTATGATTGTAACAGTGTGTCTTCCTTCACCAGATTATCTTAATCTCTTCCACATCTCTCAGCATCCTTCCATCTCTCCTCAGAATAAATCACTGTTAAAGCCTTTACATGATATTGATGATATTGTTATGGTCATTGCTGGTGAACATACAAACACATGAAAACAACACGACTGTACCTGAAGGATTGTGTGATATACTGTATATTTGTAGGGCATGTGTTTTTATGTGAAAACACAGTTTTTAATATCTAGTCCTAGTCTGGATATATTGTTTTTATTGTATTACTTTAACACATGTTTTATGTCTTTCTTTTTTTTTGGATGTATTTTATCTGCCGTATGAACTCTCATTTATTATTCTGTACTGCACTGTACTGTACTTTGGTCAACTGTGGTTGTTTCAAAGTGCTTTACAAATAAAGTTGGATTGGACTGGATTGGTGTGGATTGGACTGGATCTGATGTAGTCCTTGTATCTCAGATTGCTTCACAGCTATTTGAGTTTTGATAATCACCGATGGCGGCACATCACACTAAACTTTACACACTGTATCTTTAAGAAGAGCGAGGTCAGACCAGGATGCAGTGACTGACCTTGTTCATGACTTTCTGTTGCTGCGTGTGGTTCTGTCTCAGTGAGACCACCTCTCTCCACAGGACCTCATTCTGCCTGCAAACAGGAGGAGACAGATGATGATGATGATGACAGCAGAGGTGATGGAGAGAATGACAAACACAGAGAACTTCTTTTCTAACACTTTTCATTTGGCCTATGTGGCCAAACATCATGACTAGACCACAGTTAATGTCTCCACTTCCCTGTAGAGGAGACAGAGACACAAAGAGTGTGCCGTTCAGCAGATCACATCCAGTTTGGAAGCTTTCCGTGACACTAATCACTCGTCTACCTGCCTCAGCGGCCTGTGAGCGGCCAAACTGAAAATGTACACAGGACACTTTTACAATGCCCTCATGCCAGGTGAAGGACGGGTATAGTGTGTCCATATCACTCACAGGGAGGTTGAAGTTCAGCTATTCGCTCAAGCCTCTTTCTCTTGTGCCTGGATTATGCTTCTACTGCAAGGACGTCACAATAACGTTTATGATACTTTTTTATAAAACTACATTTTACAATAAATGTCAAGTACTTTAAGATTTTTACTAAATGTAATATTGTAAAAGGTGACTTCAACGTGTACCAAAGTCATTTTCTGGCACTTTCACTCCCTTTAAGGTACTTTATACCTATATAGATACAAGATTGAGAACACATTATTGCTATAAATCCACATTTATGGTGGTTATGAAATGAAAGGAAATGATTGTAAAACGCCACACTGCTTCTTTATTTCACTTCCTCTTTCTCATGCCCTGAGACTGTCTCCATTTTCAAACTTTTATGTCTCTGTTATTGTGCAATTGTTAATTATTATATACTGTACACTTTAATTCTTATTCTTCTCTTTTTAATACACTCGTTTTTATAGTTATGTAAATATATGCAAATCTCATATTTATTTTTCTATTCTTAGTTGGAGCAGATGTAAAAAAAAATAAACAATTTGCCCCCAGTGATTAATGTAGTGTTCATGATTCTGATTCTGATTTAAAAATATCTGCGCTCATGTGACTTCACATGTGCAGGTGCACACATCTGTGGTCTGTCATTACTGGTGTGTGTGTGTGTGTGTGTGTGTGCGTGTGTGTGTGAGTGAGTGTGAGTCAGGTGAGCAGGTGAACATTCTCTCCTCTCATTAGCAAACAATAGTGAGCACAAAGCAGCACACAGTGAGCACACGGTAGCTATTTTCAGCCACAATAGCTTCTAGAGAAAAGAGTCAGTTCATGGGTGGTTTGTTCCAATTTAGTGAGAGAGAGAGAGAGAGAGAGAAGGGGGGTGGAGGAGAATTTAAATTACAAAGCATCCTCACTGCATTTACTTTACAGAGGTGGAAAGAAAATGCATTTTTTTTTTAGGTTTTCTGTGTTTCTACTGAACCTATATTGGAAAATTCCATTAAAATAATGTGTTAAATTAATGATATCCCATTCCTGCTGGTAAAACATACAATCAAAAACTCCCTTTTTTGGGAGTTAAGTTGGAACACAAGACACTGGTGAATGTTCGTCCAGTAACCCTAACCCAATTTGATTTGAAATAGTATATATTATTTTATAGAATTTTATAGAGTGGACGGTTGGTTGTCTCTGTGTGTGGCCCTGTGATGGACTGGCGACCTGTCCAGAATGTGACCCCACCTATCGCTCTGTGTCAGCTGAGATTGCCACAGCTCCCCCGCGACCCTCATGTGGAGGATAAAGCAGTAGGAAATGGATGGCGTGTAACAGAGCTCCATCTTCTTCTTCTTTTTCTTCCTCAAAGTCAGTTTATTTCCAGCAGGTGAATAAAATATCACATGTCAGAAATCCTGGGTATTCCTACTAATTTTAGTATGAAATAAGCTTCAGGGTCTTGTTTCTGGTAGCCTACCAAAAGAAGACTGAAATAGGATTAAAGGAGTTCTGTAATAAATCTATCAGCTTAAAGACTTCTTTTTTTGTTTTTTAAAAAGCAAAGGATAACAATACAGAAATACACAATACAGTCCCATGATTTTACAATCACAAGGCAAACAACAGAATGGAGTTATGGGATGTGCTGAAGATACCATACATCCATCATCTACTGCTGCTTTATCCTCCACATGCTGACATAGGGCTAAAGGCTTGGTACATCAGATACCAGTGAGTAATAATGAAATCTAATAAATAAATATTAGGGGCCTCAATTTATACTCATTGTTCACTTAGATGTCTAACGTCCATGGTCCAGTGGCACCACACCTGGATCAGCCTCAGGTTTCCAGTACATCACTTACTGCTAAATCCTCAAGCCAACACATGCAGTCCTTGTTGTATTTTCCCCCAGCACACTGCACACCAACAGTTTGGTATTTTCCTGACCCAAAATGTTCTCTGCCATCTGTGTGGTATTTCAGTGCCAGGAACAGAGCAGAGCAGACACCGCACAGATGGAAGGAGCGATGCAAACGAGCATCGAGGCTGCGTGAAGCAGGTTGCCGGTGGGTTTTTTGGCCAGTGCTGCAGAGTGTGCAGCTGTTTGCGAGGCGATGAAAGCACTGCGACCGGGTCATTTACTCCTCGCCACACCCTCACGTGATATCAGCTGCGTTGCTGCACTGATATGAAACCAAAAATAATTCACAGATACGCTGGGAGACATGGTGGCAGCGTGTGAACAGTGAACAGTGTAGCACTTTGCACTCAGCAGAGCACTTTAAAGATTAAAACGGGGCAAACCCTTGTTCTTCGACTCACTGTTTCATGTCCTGCATCTGACAGTCCATGTTGTCCTGTTGTGTTCTGAGAAGCTGAACTTCGTAGAGCAGTTTGCTCAGGTCCTCCTGGCGAACTTTGGTCTCCTCGCTCTTCACTAAGGACACCTGCAGATGCAGAGCACAGGCAGTGATACAACGCACATAATATACAGCTCCTGTATACAGTCTGCCTCGGGGGAATGAAAACTCCATCCCCCACAGCACTGTTACATTAAAATCACACCTTACAGGAAACAAGAAAGAAAAACACCCCAGGTACCCGACAGGTACCCAGGTGAACTGGACCTAATTAAGGTCCCTGAGTGAGTGAAAAATGAAAGCATTAATTTGACCTTTGACCCATTTTGACTGATACATGTTTATGTGTTTCATTTCGTCAGCACTTTAATTTGTAAAGGTTTGCCTTTAAATAAAAACAATTAATGTGAGATTTGTGTCCCCTTGTCCTTTTGCACGACACAAGAAAGAACCCCAACCTTGTTATTAAAGTAACTAAGTAACTTTTACTACTGTATGAGTACATTTCAAACAAGCTATTATTTTACTTTAAGTTGAATACATTTTTAGACCAGTATTTTTAATTTATGAAAATAGTGGTTCTTTTACTTCTTCCTCTGCTGACCGTGAGCAGCATAACTCAAAATTTAAAAGATTGGGATGAGATTTTCTCTTAATGTAGTTTATGGTCTAAAGAAGAAATTATTAGATTTTGGTGATTACCTGTACATGACTCTGGATTCATGTTTTTCATTTAAATCAACAGTTACAGTTAACCTTTTGTGAGAAAGGACGCAGTTTTGTGGCCTGTGACTGCTCATTCAAATAAAAAAAAAAACTATCTAATCTAATCTCTTGTATTGCTATTACAGAGCGGTGTGACTTTATAATGGCTCTTCAACTTCCCCCTGTATGGAACTGTTGCTTTTATTGACTTATAAAAGTCTATGATGTAAAATGTGTTTTGGGGTAGGCTACTTAAAACAGATAAGGACTAAATGGGCCATAGGCTATAGATATACACTGGTATCACTTTGCCTATTTATATGTACGTAAATCTCTGGTATTTGCTTGTTACTCATGGAGAACATAGATATACAATATATGTGTATATATATATATATATATATATGTTTTTTTGCCAGTATGAACAGACAGTTCGGGGAACATTCGAGGAATTCTTGTGACAAACTTCCGGAGTCAGTAATTTGTAAGGACGAAGAGAGTTACAAAAATACAAAAATAAAGTAAGCTTACAAAAATAAGGGCTGGGGCTGCATAAAAAACACACAAAATTAATACAAATAAATGGTTTTATGTGTAGCTCAGGATCATATTTGGCTTTACCATGATTATGTAGAATATCTGTGTAAGTTTAGACATTTTTCACTTTAAATAGCAGCAACAGACGTCTCTTTAGTCTGGGATGCCAAACACATTATTAGTAACAGTGGGAGCAATCGGTGCAAGAACACAAAACTCAACTTTTACGAAGAGTATCCATTAAGAGTATCCATACAAGGAAAGTTGTTTTGTTTCTGGTTTTTAATAATTATTATTTTTGAAGAGCTCTGTTTTACTTGCACTACTGTTCATGTTCCATTATTGATGTAAGGCAATGGAATCACCAACTCATCTCATGAGTGAATCAAGTAAACCACTGCTCTTCCAGGTTGAGGCTGAAGGGGGCGCTACCCTTCCCTCACAGTGGTGTGTTTGTGTGTGTGTTTCCATACCTTCCTCTTGATGTGCTCCAGCATGTGTTCGTGTCCCTGGAGGAAGTACAGGTGTTGGAACTCGGTGTCATCTCTCTCAGGCTTCACCAGACCGCTCTGCTCGATGTTCACCACCTTACGGAAACCATCTGGACACAAGACACGTGTGTGCAAACGCACGCCAGCTTTACATTTCAACAACGAGGCATTTCAAAGTGCTTTCCAATGAAAAGAAAGAGAAATACAACAGCAGCAGCATCAGATATAAAAAGCTGATGATAAAACATTTAAATAGAGAAGTAATAGAAAGTAAAAGTTGCAGTTCGGGCTGAGGTGCAGCAGTGATAGTCCTGGTTCTGGAGACACAGAGCAAACCTGACCCAGGTGACCTTAGTGATCTGGATGATTCATAGTGAGCCAGCAGGTCAGAACTGTATTTTGGGCCTAAATCAATCACTGCTTTATAGACTATAACAGTAATATATTAAAATCAAGTATTTGGCAGACAGGGAAGCGTAGTAAGAACCTCAGAACAGGAGTTAAAATATGTGTTCCCCCTTTTTTGGTCTTAGTGAGAATCAGCTGCAGCTAAGAACAACATTGCAGTTGCGCAGTAAGTGTTTCCCAATCCTGGTCCTCAGGATTGTTAGATGTTTTCCCTGCTCCAACACACCTGGTTCAAATGATCAGCTCAACGTCAAGCTCTGCAAAAGCCTGATAACGAGCCATTCATTTGAATCAGGTGTAAAGATAAAGACATGGCCCAGTTCTTCTGGATCCAGATAAACTTTACTGTTACTGAGAGAAGAGGTGAGAGGAGGTGAGCAGAGGTGTACCACTCACACATGTTAAGCTGCCGCACAAAGCTTGCCATATTATTGTGTTTGAAGTACTTTGGCAGAACTTCCTTAGCAAACCGTCCCTGGTCAAACACGTGAAAACTCGTTCCGGTCTGAAAAAGAAAAGTCACAGTTAACATCGTCTCCAATAATATCATGACATGACATTTAGACTGAGAATTATGGGTATTTGGATTTAGTTTACTGGAAAAGAAATAATTCTGACAATCTTGTCAATACTGGTCCAGATAATCTGACTAAAAAAATCAACCAAATTTAAAAAATAATGTTCAATTTTTGCATATTTTAATAAAGCTCTGATGAATAAAACTGATAAAATAACAAATAAACAGAAATACTATAGAACAATTAGAGCTACAGCTAAAGTTGGAAGAACAGAAATCAGTATTAAGTGTAAATTAATGGCAGCCCACACCATGATAATCTCTTAATTGGATTTTAAAAGCCCAAATGTGCTCCCGTAGCTGGATTAAGTTCATGATCATACTTTATGTGATCCAAATGTCAGTTATTAAGAAACTTTTTTTGTTAAAGTTTAAGGCCAAAATGTTGTGTACTACAGCTTTAACTAATGAGTAAAATTCAGTTCCTGTGTGCAATAAAAATCATGTTATTTTTTGTTTGTTTGTTGTTTTTCAAATGTTGTCAGAATTTACTTGGCAAATTGTGTCGCAATAGTTTGTCATTAAAAATCAGGAAAGACTGGTTGATGAAACATATTTCATATTTTCTTTATCACATATAATGTCGCGACTCACAGCGCTCCAGCAGATGAGGTGGTTGGTGTCTGGATCCTCCACCAGCGTCCACAGCTTGGTGAGAAACGCTGGAACATTACTGGCATAACTGCCGTCTGCACCCATGGCACCTGGAGACTCCTGCATACTCACCCCTGTCCAAGACCGATCACAACAGGAAACCAAATATGTTTGTGTGTGTGTGTGTGTGTGTGTGTGCGTGCGTGTGTGTTTGTGGTGACTCCCAAATCAGTCCATGTTTAAGTAACTCCACTTGTGTTGATCTGTCACTGATAATCCCAAGTTTGTCTGAGTCGCTTTGATTCCATGTCAGTCGGTCCTCGATCACACAATCTCTTCCTTTGCTTAGTTATTCCACCTCTCTTGACTTGTTTATTAAAAAACACCCACAAAAAACAAAATAGAACACACGTATATCCTCATGTCATCTGCGCTTGACGCTCAAGCTCCTTTTGTCTCCACTGCTCTCAGTCCTCGCTGCCACACTGCTCGTCCAACTGAATGTCATCACAGAAGGTCCATGTCAGCACACGCCATTCACTGTGCCAAACTGTGCCATCGCCCACCCCCTCCTCCTCTTTTCCCCCCGGCCTCCAACTGACAATCACGGGACCGGCCAATGAAACAATACCGAACAAAAGCTCAAAAAACAACAATGCACTCAGAGTGCAACCCAGGTTTGGTGAATAAAGTTCATGTGATGCTCCTCTGTGTGAGGATCCTAAACATTTACCTCATCTTTAATAATAAACCTCTGTCCAAAAAAGGCTCTTTGTTAAACTTAACAGTGCAGAAAATCATCATAAATGATCACAAATGTCTTCACGTGAAACATCTGGACGAAAAGTGTTCTTCTTAAACCTTTAAAATAACGGATATATCCTCTTTTCTTATATTGTACCATCATCTTGATACTGCTTTTGGACATCTGAAGCTGATACTGATGTAACAAGTGACAGCCGCTCGTGATGTCACCCAGAGGAATTAGATTAGGCCGAGCACCATGTTTCACAGACATCACCTGACACCAGGCTCCTATTGGATGATACCAGCTGTCCACTCATATGTGCTTTGTGTACTTCTTCTAAATGGATGTCACAACATTGACATCGTGTTCATGAGTGAGACCATTAACTCCTCAGGAAAATGTAAAAGCTAATTTTCCCATAGACTTCCAGTGGAGTTGCCCCCTGGTGGCTATTCTTATATTCTTATTTCCTGGTTGGCTTCAGGAGGAACCAGGAAGACTGTCTGTTTGTTTTTTTTAATACATGGTCTATAACATCTACTTCTATTGATAACAGTATAGGTCAGGGCTCTCAAACTCAAATGACCTTGGGTAATGAAGCTCAATAATAAGCTCATATCAAGGGTGATATGAGCTTAAAATGATACCACAAATTTCAATCAAGATATCGCATCGATGTTGATGTATTTATGAGGCAAAATTAATCTATGACTAAAAATAACATACAGAAATAGCTTAATATTAAGTGATGAGCCACAAATTTGAGAATTCTGGTATAGGTAAACAACTGAAAATGAGGTTTGTGCTGCTGGTGTTATTTACCTTTCAGAATCATAATGGTCCACAGTGTGGCAGATGTACATCTCGCTCTTTATAGCTTGTGCTTAACAAAGTGTGGGTTGTATTTAGAGTTGATGGGTCTCATCAGTGATCTCTGCTCCATCTGTAAATTCACCTGACATTGACAGTTTGTTCTTGCTTTTCAAGTGTCCAAAGGTTGTATATTGACATTTTCACTTGGACGTTAAATAGCACAGTTGATGTTTTTATGGTTTGTTTGCTTGTACTTTTATTAATCCCCATAGGGAAATTCCTTCTCTGCATTTAACCCATTCTCTACTAGAAACCTACTAGAGCAATGGGGGTTGGGTACCTTGCTCAGGCCCAGCCTGGGGACTCAAACCGGCAACCCAAGTTCCCTTCCTATGAGAGCAGTGAGAATAAACCAAGCTGTCAAAACTGTAGGTTTTAGACAGAGAAATGTTTCAACATACACTCACACAAATTGACTTTTTATTATTCCTTATATCATTTATTTATAAGGGTCCTCCCATGTGTCTCGGGTCAGTCTGTGACGTCTGTTGCTCTGACTTGCACCTTCATGGGATATGGTTTGGGCATCTGAGTCGACCCAAAAAGAGGAGTGAAGTCTGGTTTCCCGGCGTCCTCGGGCCAGATGAACTTGAACTTCCTCAGCAGAGACACGACAAAGATGAACAGCTCCATGCGAGCCAGAGCCTCTCCGAGACAGATTCGAGGACCTGTGGGTTTAGAATCCCCGCAACATAAGCACGATGAGTGCAGCTTACTTTACTTATCTATGGACATAATACTCATTTCACAAACCTGTAGAGAAAGGCATGAAGGCCTCCGGTTTGACAAACTCTCCCTGGTCATTGAGGAAGTTTTCAGGGTTGAACTCATGGGGGAATTTCCACTGTCCCTCCTCCACCAACACTGACGACAGGTTGGGGATGACGATGGTTCCCTGAAGAGCAGAACAACAACGTTTCTTCATCTCAGCCTTGAAATTGATGTTGAAATCGGTAAATTGTGCCACGTAAAAATCACTTCCAAGAGAGCACATGACAGCTCACCTTCGGTATGGAGTATCCCAGTAACTCTGTGTCTCTCGTGGTGCTGTGGAAAACAGCGAGAGGAACGGTGTTTGCCACCCTTTGGATCTCATGAAGGACAGCCTGTGTGTCAAAGAGAGACAGAGTGGGTACAACATTTAAGAGATTTTGTGGGGTTTTTTAAGTGTTCCAGTCATCTTTGAACCTGCACATATGGCATCTGGTGTCTGTCCTCAAAAGTGGTTTCATCCTTCCCGACCAAAACTTTGTCTATTTCCTGTTGGCAGCGCTCTGAGGGACAGACATCATGGATGACAAGAGAATCACAGTGAGGTTTATTTTCTTACACTATCAACTGAACTTATTCAACTAAAGGTCAAGTGTCAGTCTTTAAAACGCCATCTCTAGCTTTCGAGCTAAATCATCGTCATCAAAGTCATCAATGCAACAACTGCAGTTCTCACCAGTGACTACAGGGGGCAGTAATATGACAAGTTATGATAGATAAGTTCAGATAAGACAGGTACCCTGTATCTGTGGGAAGTTCATCAGATAGAGGAAGGCGGTGAGCAGGGTGTTGGCAGTCGTGTCAGTTCCAGCAAAGTGAAGATCCAAGATAAATGCACAGAGCTGGTCTTCTGAAAATGAGCTCTTATCTTCTCTCTTTACAGATAGAACAGATGAATGAATGAATGAATGAATGAATACATAACTAGTGGAAAAGGTTATCAGAGGGAGATTCACGTACCGTGTCCAGTTCATCCAGGTAACAGTCTATGAAATGCCGGGGTTTACCAGGAACTCTGGTCTTTTTGTTCTCAGCCAAAATTTTTAAACGTCTTTCATGTGACGCCTGCAAAGTAAAGAAAAATGATCTAGTTATTTGTTTTCTTTTTATCTTTCAATTTTCTTTAGTTGTTGTTCTTCTTGACTTTAAAATGGCTGCCACACACACACACACACACAACATACCCCAAACAGCTTGAAGGCTCTCTGGAAGGGCAGTGGCAGGTTGCGCACCATTGGAAGAGAGTCATAAATCTGTAGACAACAAGACAAGTTTTCCATCCAGCTGATTGTACGTGGCTTCAACTGCTGTGTATGTGGGCTGCAGTGATGTTTGTCCTTCTGGAACATTGTCCCGTCTCCACACAGGATCTCTGCAGCTGAGTCATAGTGACCATCTGGGTCATGGTCCCCTCTCTTACTGAGGCCCTTCGCCCATAGATTGCTCAGTTAGGCCAGACGACCAGCTCTTGGAAGAGTCCTGGTTGTGAAAAGCCTCTTCTATTTGAGATTTTGTAGTTTTTCCCCAGATCTGTGCCTTGCAACAATCCTGAGCTCTTCAGGCAGTTACTTTGACCTTATGGTTTGGTTTTTGCTCTCATATGCATTGTCTATCTCCTGTAGAGTGTAGTGTGTGCCTTTCCAAACCATACATCTTATTTATCACAAGTAGGCTCCAGTTAAGATGTAGAAACATCTGAATGGTTGGCACCTGAGCTAAATTTCAAGGGTCTGATATTTCTAACATTTTTAAACATTTCTAAAATTCTGTGCGACAGACATGGATCAAGAGAGGAGGGGGGCCCCACTTGTGTATAGGGCCCAGAATTTAGTTTGACGCCCCTGCTGAGAACACACACGGACACATGGTGATAACCTAGTAATTACTAATTTAATATAATAGTGATGCCACGATACGGTGTGGATAAACTTACCATTGACCAGCGACCGTTGATTATTTTGGAAGTCTCCTGAAAAAGTCCAACTGAAAACTTCATGAACTCGTCGTCGTAGTCAAAGCGATTGGCAAACAGAACTTGGCAGATGACGTTGGAGGCTGCGTTATGGAAGAGCTGGCCAGGATTCATGGTCTTACCTGAGAAAAACAACATGACCAGTGATTCTTTGACACCACTGACTTAGGTTAAAGTTAAAACAAAGATTTAAATGACATTAAAAGTGGCTCAAAAGTTCAGAAAGTCCATTGCCGGTCCTGCCTAATATCAGTGTTTTACCAAAATGGTCCTTTCATACCGACACTTTCCTCCAGAACCTTTGAAATGTGAAGCATCTCTCCCGTGATCCTCTGCTCCATCGTGTGTTTGCCCAGACCAAAGTTTCTCAGTGTCATCAGGCCAAAGCGCCGCTGCTCTCTCCACGCCGGATTATAATCTGCCAGAATGACTCCAGGAGCTAAAACAATAAGAGGCAACTTAGACCTGTGAAGTGTGTTTTTTCACGACTGGAACCAGAATATTGAAAATATTGCAATCTGCAATCTGATTTGTATTCTGGCTCTTTGTAGGAGCCTGAATCATAGACATTTTTTATACAGTAGATACTGTTAAAACCAGCACCATTTACGCCATTTTTAACTCCAAATGTTGTTTAACAATCAAATAAAGTCATGTTTAAAAAGGCAAATCTTGTGTTTTTTCACATAATAATACGAGTCAACAATGATCAAAACAATTAATTCTACACAGGATTTTTATTTAGCGAGTATTTTCTTTACCACAGTTGCCACCAGATGGAGCCATTATCAGGATTTTTATGAACTGGCATCTCTTTACATTGAGGTATTTCCTGTATAATTAAAGGAAATAGGACCCGAGCATATTCTCGAGCCATAACAACGAGTGGACATATTCGTACCAGTGTGTGCCCATTATATTTGTGGAACGTATTGGGGTCTCTATCAAAGGGCACACTGTCCTAAATCTGCTTTTTGTGGCTTTATTTTATTTGCTAATGACAAAAAAAACAAGAGTTTTGAATCCTTAATCTGGTTTTAAAACAGCACAGCAGAAGGATTGTGAAATCATTTATATCACTGTGGACTCTTTATGCTCAACACTTCATATCTTGAGATTATCTGGTGTCTATCTGCTTGAAATCTAAACGTCTAATTTTACTGATTTACCCTCATGTCCCTCACGCTCCACACTGAAACTACCTCATCAGGAAAAACATGGAAACACTGAACAGTGTGTCAATGCACATGGACTGTTATAGATTTTTAACTTTTATTACTCTACTGTGCGGCAGACTGGGCTGGAGATGGTTAAACACTTTTTTCCTCGAGGTAGGGGCTGGATTATGAAGGCTCTTCACCTTTGTTTACAGTGGTTTGTCAGTTCCATGGCTCTTGTGCAAACAAATCCAGCCAGATAGTTCACACACACAATGCTGATGAACCCTATCAGCACAGCGAAGTACAGCAGTGCTTAGATGGCATGTGGTCCATTATTATTTCACGGCAAGACAGACGGTGGTAGGAGGTAATAATAACAACACTGTGTCGGTAAAGAAAGACGACTAAAAACATGTCGGAGTATGACTGAAAACACAAAGAAGTGCCCGCTAAAGTTCAGAAAATGCTTCTTGTCAACACCTGCACCGCCAGGAATACAAACAGTCACGATCTTTCAGATCAAGAGCACGGCATACAAATGTTCACAAAGACCAAAACAGAGGCAGACATGCACGCAGGAACATGCATGCACCAACGCACCTTTCTTCCTTCAATGCACGTGAAGAACCATGACATTATTATCAGTTGCCCTAAAACATCTCTAAAATGAGGGAATGATTGACGTTAGAGTAACATACAGCAGCTAATGTTTCCTCTTCGACTCCCGAACTTTCTTTGTTTTTAGAAATAAAAGAAAACCGGAATTATTTTCTGTACCATTGTTTTCAGGGAGTCGGCGAATCAGTGTCTTTGTCACCAGAAAGGGGAGAGTTGAAAAAAGGCTTGTGTTTTTTTTTCAAAAACTCAAACACATGTTATTTTAAATATGTTTTATAGTGTTCAAATTTAGACACACAACATCTGGTGTTCATGTGTTCATGTTCAACTACTTCTACACTATTTTAACATGCAGCAAATTGTAAATAACTGCCACATAATGAAAGTTATTCTGGAAAAATGGGCAAAAGCACTGAACTCACAGGACATTTTCTGGCCCTTTTATATTAAAAATGAGCATTAAAAATGGACATTTTGAGGCTCAGGTGTTGAAAGGGATAATATTGTTTGTGTCTGTAGGAGCTGGATGGACTGGGCCAAATCTTGCACTGCACCTTTAATTTGAACAGCATGATTGACCATCAAGTCTTGTGGTCTGCCAGAGAAGTCAGCAGCTTTGTTGACGAAGGCTTCTTTCAGCGCCTGCAGCCCGTTGACAACCACCATCGGCCTGGCACCGAAGAAAAGGCTGTAGACGTTACCATAGCGTTTGGCAAACTGGAGACAGAGACACGTCTTATTTGCACACTGGAACTAAAGGCTTTTGTCTGGTACAATAATCAGTGTGGTTGCCATAACAACAAAGACAATGTTATACATTTTACTAGAAAGCAAAACAATTACTTTTCCAATGAGTGGTTGTACAAACTCTTGCAATGACACCGTTACCGTTCATGTTGTTTTACGACAGAGAATTACACAGTAATTATCTACATATTTAATATTACCCTATCCAGGTCTGCAAGGGGATTCTCCAGGTTGAGCTGCAACAGATTTCCAAAGACAGGGACGGCCTGCGGGCCCGGAGGGAATTTTTTACCCCTGTTGTTCCGAAACATGAGCAGAAAGAGCAGAACGGCCACAAAGAGCAGCGTCGCAGATGAAAACATGATCACGCTGTGATTCAGCACAATCTGCTGTGTCCTTCTATTATTCCCCTTTTAGCTGAAGACTTTATACGCTCGACAAGCACACACAACCTTTGCACATATACAAGAGTGAACCATGACATAATCACTTTTTAACTGAGTTGACCCAGATGGTAGATAAGCCCTTGCAGACCTAACTTGAAGCATCAGTATATGTGATCTATGAGGGCCCTGCTGTGTTTTTCCAGGCACCCCAGTTCTTACAGGTAAGTGGGCGGAGTTAATTAAGTCAACTGGGAGCACCTGGCAGTCACACTCCTCACTCTCATGTTTCTTTTTCTTTTTTTTTTTGGTGTTGCTTTAATATGATTCATTAAACTCTCCTTAAAACAGTGTGTTAGGACCAGGCCTTGGGGAAAACCTGATCACCTTTTTAATTTCTCAGAATGTTTGCTGGCAATGATCAGGCCTCTTATACTGGAACCTCCTGTGCACTGGATCAATCAGCTCCCAGGATCCACCGAGACACAATCACACATGCACACCTGCAACTTATCAAGGTTATTACAGTTCGAAATAACAAAAACTTAAAATTTAAAAAGACATTTTCCTTAACTGAAATAAAAATAGAAACAACACAATAACTAACTGAGGACCTGAAGTGGCACAGACGCTGACAACACACGTAAGACACTCTGGCAACAGGAAATGGGAGAAGGGAGTATATATAGGGAGTGAGGGTAAGGAGCACCAGGGGAAAACAATCAGGGAATCAGGCGAGACACAGAACAAGGCCGACAATGTGCTCACAGGAAGTAGAGAAAACCTCTTACCAAAATAAAATAGGTGGCACTGAACTAAAACTAACACAACAACACAATGGTGCATGACAGAAACTCAGTCAGTTTTCCAGGATTTAACATTTCTAATGGTCAGTGTTTTGTTTTGTTTTTGGTGCAAAAATAAACTAAACCAAACCAAACCTGTAGGCAGTGTATACAGCTGTGTTTGTTTGTTACGTGTTGTCCTGCTGACCAAAACTGTCTTTTTAAAGATTTATTCAAAGAGATTTTTACGTGATTAAATGAAGGCAATACTTTGTGAAATAATGAAATTGTACACACTGAACATGATTGAATCTTCAGTCCTCAGGAAAGGTTTGTGTGTATGATCAGTTTATTAGTAAATGTTAAAGCTCCATAATTTATCTCTCTCTCTTTTTAAGCTCATTCTTTGGGGGTCACAGGGGGAGGATTCAAAGAAACAGCCCTGTATTCCAGATGATAAAACACAGCATTAATACATATAGATATATACTGTATATATATATATATATATATGTATATATATATATATATATACATATATTATATATTAATATATAATAACAACGGACAAAATGGGTAAACAACGACTTTGTTAATAATGCCGTTTATTTTGTCAGTTAAGTAAGTTTCATTAACATAACCATCTTGAGACGTACAAACAGATATATTTAGTATTGTTATATGAACTTAGTTAGCTTAGCATATTGTTATCTGGTTTTTGTTGGTGAGCATGTTGTTAGCTGATGGTCCAAATCCATGAACCACCACTGCCTGACACAGACGCTGTTGACCTTGTAGACGTTTCCTGGGCACATTCTTAACCACGGACATTTTTTTTGTTCTGAGGAATAACTGAACCATCTGCTTCATTTTTCCTGCCATGCTTCTGACTGCAGAGCACATCACTGTGTCGCTCTGAGTTGGACCTTCATGCGGTAAGGTTTGGGAGATAGAGTGACGCCATAGACCGGAGTGAAGTCTGGTTCCCCGGCGTCCTCGGGCCAAATAAACTTAAACTTCCTCAGCAGAGTCACGGTGATGAGGAAGAGCTCCATACGAGCCAGACCCTCTCCGAGACACATGCGAGGACCTGAAGGAAAAGAAAACCCAAAAGATATCAGAGTTTGATTTATACCACATGTAATAATCATTCATTCATCTTCTACTGCTTTATCCTCCACATGAGGGTCAAGTTTGACAGGAAGTTCAAATTCCTAGACTTCCTAGACATCGTTGTCCAAATTAATGCTGCATAAAAAGTACAGGTAAAATTAGAAATGTACACTTCATATGACAGCTCCTGGATACCAGGCAATATGTCAAGCATCTCTTCACCAGCTATATTCAAGTGTAACTAAACCTCTAAAGCACTTTTTATCGGGTGTGAACCAAAATCAGGTGCAAATCAGGTGTAAAACAGTGCCAGTGCTGCACAGGTGCCGTGTTCACTGACGTCCGGAGCTCTTTACCTGCAGAGAAGGGCATGAAGGCTTCAGGTTTGACAAACTCTCCCGCATCATTGAGGAAGTTTTCAGGGTTGAAGTCATGGGGGAATTTCCACTCTCCCTCTTCACAGAGTACTGAAGACAGGTTCGGGATGATCATTGTCCCCTGAGGAGAAAATGGAGCAAAGAAAAAAAAATGTTGCTGCCATGAATTGATTGTGGTGCAAAAAAGAATTCTGGGCATTTTTTGTACTTATGTGTCCAGTTGTGTGTAAACCACACATGAATCATATCATCAGAGCCTTTATTGTAACTGTGACAGACGAGGATGTGCTGTGGGCGAGGTCTCTGTCCACAGCGGTTCACTGTCCACTCACCTTGGGAATGGAATATCCCATGAGCTCTGTGTCTTTAGTTGTTGCATGGAAGACGCTGAGTGGAACAGTGTTGGCGTTCCTCTGCACTTCATGGATTACAGCCTGAACAAAGAGAGATTAACACATGTTTTTTTTTTATTGCTTTGTTTGACCTGAGATGACAAATAGTCAAACAGACTGGTATACATGTCATTAATGTGCTGACACCAGGCAACGTTGATGTTTCCAACGTAAATTCCCTTATCTCACCAATAGTTTGTGAATAATCTATAATATTTCTACCAAATCTTAGCATTAAATATTCACCCAGCTGCATTTATAATAGTAAATGTGTCTGGTGACTGACCTGCACGTAGGGCATTTTATGTCTGTCATCAAAAGTGGCCAGATCGTGTTCTTCTAGCACCTGGTCTATCTCTTGCTGACAACGCTCTGAGAAACAGATGAGGGAGGAGATATTGTTATAGCAGTAGTAGTAGTAGTAGTATTGTAGAAGTAGTGCTAGTGGTAAAAGAGGCAGTAACAGCAATAGTGGCAGCAATAACCATAGTAGTTACAGTAATAGCAGTAGCAGTAGCAGTAGCAGCAGTAGTGGTAAGAGTAATAGACAGATAGAAGTTTTTATTGAGCAGGGATAAATACATTGTACATTGTTTCATATAAAATATAAAATAGATGCCATGCATGCAGGTTTCTAGTCGAGACCAACATGAGTTACATGTTCCAAACTTACATGAGTTTTGTAAACCAGATTTTCCTCTTTTTTACTCTGCTTTAGCCTGTTGTTTTGTACCTCTGCCTACTAGTTTGGGTTTTCCGTGGACCAACCTGGTTTTTGATTAAAGGACTAGCTTTCCCTTCTACATATGTGTCTGAGACTGCACTGTGGGTCCAAACCTCAGCGTGGAAATGAATCATTACTTTGAGTCTCCAGATTATTAGACAACATTTCTCCCTTGACTGAAGGTACACAAATATGTTGGGGCTACACTGTCAGAGCTGTGTCCTTATACTATACAGAGCCATTAAAGGAGCGGTAAAGCCTTCCATATAAACATGTGGACACACCTTGTATGTGTGGGTAGGCCATGAGGTAGAGGATACCAAAAAGCAGGGAGTTGGAGGTTGTGTCAGTTCCAGCAAAGTGAAGATCTAGAGCGTTCCCTCTGAGTTGGTCCTCGGAAAAGGATGACGTTTGATCGGCTCTCTACAAAAAAGAGGACTCTGTTAAAGGTTTTGGTCCTGACAAGGTCAGTGTTTATGCCAGAAAAAGTCCTAAGAGAGGCAACTCAACAAAAGAGTACACACACAAACACACAACCATGCACCTTATCAAGTTCATCCATATAACAGTCAACAAAGTCCTGCGGCTCTTTAGGAACTCTGATCTTCTTGTGCGCCTCCATCAAATCAGTTGCCATTCTCTGAACAGTCTAAAAAGACATAACAAAACATGTCAGTCGTCTGAGTCATGACAGTACATAAACGGGTCAGTGACACAGTATGTTGCTTTACATTTGTGATTGTTTGTATCCTTAATACAACGATTTAGACATTGTCATTCTGAATTCACTTGGATATCAGTCAAGATGTCAAGTCAGTCCTTCCTACCTTGACATTTTCAAAGGCCTTTCTGAAGGGAAGTGGCCAACTGCGAATCATTGGAAGTGAGTCATACAGCTGTAAAGAAAGACACGGAAATTCATTCGTTTATTTGAATCCACACATGCAGATTCTACGGCAGGCACGAGATGCTCTGTACGGTTGATTTTATCTACAAATGTTGAATATTACTGCAATGAAACGAGTCGGTGAGACGGTGCTTACTCATGTTTGAAGTAGGAAGTGATTTTATATATAAAACATGGCGAAACATAACTTGTCTAATCTGAATAGTGCTGTTGTGGTCATTCCTCTGCTTCATCCTAAAAAGGCAGCCTCATCGATCATACACCAAATGCATGAATGTAGGGGGTGGAGCCTTTCAAAGGGCACTGGAGGTATTTCTGTTCAAATATCAACAACCCTTTCACCAACATTGCTGTAACCTCTCCTCTAGCACCAAAAGCGGGTGACAGTGCAAGTTTGCAAAGTGAAATCCAGGGAGAAGGAAGAAAGTAAAAGTCAGCCACCAGGGGGCGACTCCACTGGCTGCAAAAAGAACTCCATTTGAATGAAAGTTAATGGGAATATTTGCCAGGGTTTCACATGATAAAGGCAGTAAACCTTTTGCTGAGATGTCAATGGTTGTAATTGCTATTTTCACATCTTCTTCTGTGATTTACGCTCCCATTTAGAGGAGGGTAGATGATAACGCATCGTGCATATGAGTGGACACCAGAGTGATTGACAGCTGGTGTCCAATAAGTGCCTGGTTGAATTTGATGTCCGTAAAATTCTGGGAACAAAGTTGGGGGTTTGGTTTGCAATAGTTTGAGGTTCTTGAAGGGGTTTTATCTTCAGTGATGGCTGATTAGTGAAGAGTCCAATTCAATACCATGACCTGGATGACTGAGAATCTTACCATAGCCCATGGTCCATTCGCCATTTTGGAATTCTCTGTAAAGCACCTAACTATCTCTGTCATGAACTTGTCTTGATAATTGTAGCGTTTGCCAAACAGAACCTGGCAGATGATGTTGGAGGATACGTTATGAAACATATGTTGGGGACTCAGGGTCTTGCCTATAAAAGAAAAAGACATCATCAACATCTTCATTAACAGGAAGCCAAACATACACACACGATTAATGTCATATCATGTTTGAGGATTGAGTGAACCCAAGTATGACATGCCATTGTTTTCCTGCAGTTCCTTTATGGTGTATTGAAGCTCTCCATGAATCCTGTCCTCCATAGACGTTTTCCCCAGACCAAAGTTTCTCAGGGTCGTCAGAGCAAAGCGACGGTGATCCCTCCAAACGGGGCCATAGTCTGCCAGAATCACTCCTACGACAAGTATGAGAAAACGTGTCATGGTCCAGAGTGAGCATTGTTGTTCTACTCCAGGTCAGTATATTCATACACATTTAAAAACACTGTACTGTGCAACTAGAAAGGACGACAGGAAGAAGCAGGTGACGGCAGATCAGTGGTATATATATATATATATGTATATATATATATATGTGTGTGTGTGTGTGTGTTTTTGTAAGTTTGCTGTCTCTTGAGACCTCTTGAAAAAACTGGTTTCTTTCCTTTACCTTTCATTCACAGTAATGACCTCCATCAAGGAGGTTATGTTATGTTTCTGGTTTTGTAACAAGTGGAGCAGGAAGTGGCCTCTATAGCAGGACATGGTTCATGAGCAGGCGGTCAGGATAATAATGTATCTGCACCACTCAGCTTCTGGTAGTTACAAGGTGTTTTGTGTGTGTTTTTGAAGGCTGGGTTTTGATAAAAGAGCAGAAGAAGAACTCATATCCCCCCCCCCCCCCCCGGAAATTGTATTTAATAATGGTTATCCAGGCATAAAGAGGATTTCCAGAAATAGGTTCACCAGAAATACAATATTTTAGCTATAGATATGGAATATTGGTTTATTTTGTGATGTGTTACATGTGGAGAAGCCCTATAGCTTTTATTCCTGCAGCTTGTTGCAGCAGCATGTTTGTCCCATCACATCCCATCCACCTCACATTTTCTCTTGTGCTGACTCATTCACTCAAACACTACACTACACTTTGACCAGCCTGTTTTTTTGTTTTTCAGAATCTCACTTGGTGCATATAATGATTGCTTGCATGATAGGTTTTACCTTACCTTTACTCCCCTGAGAGATTAGAATCACAATGAAATGTCTTTTAATTTTATGTACCTGTCCCCTCTGTGGTGTGATTTACAAACAGGTCTTGGGGTCGTCCAGCAAAATCTGAAGCTCTGGTCACGAGGGCCTCCTTCATTGCCTTCATCCCATTGATCATTACAAGTGGTTTTGGACCGAGGTATAAACTGTAGACATTTCCATAAGTCTTCCTCAGCTGTCAGGGAACAGGACAACATGTCAGTTAAATATTCCGTACTCTATATCACCTAATTTAAGATGAAGATTTATTGTATGTCATTCGACATGGCACAAACAAACAAAAACTACAATGCATCAGTTTAACTTAAATTTTGATTACATTCCCCTTACATAACATCACGTTACATAACAGCAGCTATAGACCGGCACTGGCTTGCTGCCAAAAGCTTTGTTGTTTCAGAGAAAAGACATCAACCATGCAACACTTCAAGGACTCAAAAAGGAAAAGTGTGCAGTTTGGTATGTCGTTGGGCCCCCTGTTTGTTTTTGTCTGGTGGGGGGAACTGGGGAAGGAGGCCGAGGAGATGAGGGGAACTTTGGGAGAGACTGAAGAGATGGGAAAACTGTTTGGTGGAGAAGTTTGTGCAGCAGTGAAGACGGATGAGAGTGAGAAGAACTGTGACAAACAGCCGTTTCTTGCTTAGGATCATGCAAATGCATAGGGCCCCAATCCACCAGGGGGCCCCGAAGCTGGCACGATCGGCCACATCGGAAGATAATTAAAATGAGCCGTCTATAGCCTCAGATAAATGTTGTTAGCTGGCTAAGATTTTAGGTGTTTGTTTCATTAAAGTTGGCAAAAATAAAATGAAAATATCACATATATATAATATATATAATTTTTAAATGGCAATGTAACCAAATCTGAGTGCGCAAATGACAAAAAAGTCTGCCTTTCTGCTGTCATTCATTGCCTGTCCTGTTTATCGTAACAATGGAGACGCAGCAGGATGTAAAGGGGAAATGGTGACAGGAGGATACTGCTCAGAATAGAAAAAAAATATATAATAAAATTAATATTATTGTAGGTTTTTAAACTCATATTTTGTTGATAGAAAGTTACAAACATAGAAATACTATTGAAAAAGAGCGAAACTGCATCTTTTACTCTACTCTATAGTGCAGTATATCAAGTATAGGCGGGTTCAATGTGTGCAAAGTGCAACATGCAAACAGTACAACTAGACTAGAGCATGTGGTTTTAGGAATTAACTTTTCCAGTACAGTCCAGTTGAGAATACGAAGCTAATCCCTACAACATGCTGTATGTTGTTCCACGAGCTTAAAATAACAGAAGGCAATCACGGAAGAGCATGTAAAGGAAAGAAAACTCCCAGCCGCTGCTATTGGTCAGTCAGATACACAGGCAGCAACCTTTGTGCAGAGTGTTATGCAACCACGTGAAAACAGTCATTTTCCACAATCATTCACAATGTAAAGAAAAAGAGCCCATTGGTCATTAAGTTTCAGTAACAGTAACGATTTCAGTGAAACAGTAACGATAACAGCCAATACTTTGACATTAGAAAGAGCAACACTGTTTAGTTACTGTAAGTGCTTCTTCTTACCCTCTCAAAGTCCTTCAGTGGGTTATCCAGGCTCATCTGTAAAATGTTTCCCAGCAGTGGCAGAGCGGTCGGTCCTGGGGGAAAGTTCTTGGGCCTCCGACATTTGAACTGAAGGATGATGAACCAGACACAAAGCCACAATAGAATGATTGTAGCCCACATGGTGGAATGGAGCTGCACTGGCGCTTGACTGGGCTATAAAAGAGTAGGGTAGGACTTGATACATCATGGTAGTTCAAGGTCTGAGCTTGTACTTTGTTTCCCTCACCAAGGTTCAGTGAAAACAAAGGTGTGTCACAATGGGACAACTTTTTTTTTTTTCTCTCTGCAGGAAGAAAGGTATTTGCCTAAAGAAGAAACAAGAAGTCACAGTAATGCAAAGTCAAAAATAAATAAAGAGCACTGCGAGCAACTGTGGACAAAACGGAGTCAGCTCACAGTACAAACAGTTATCAAACCAGAGTGGGAATAAGACACCACTCCTTATATGGACAGCTTGGGGGGGGGGGGGGGGGGGGGGGTGGTATAGGTCACATTTTGTTGTTGAGACAAAGTTATGATTCACTTTAAATGGCATTTTTCGTAGTGATATAAAGTAGCAATAATTGGGCAGTAGTCACAAAAAAGAGTGTTTTTCTTTTCTTTTTGTTCATAAAAATGAGCCAAGTGAACTCTGAACTGTGACGTGTTTCCACATTTCACAAACTCAGTCCGATTTTAAATATTTTGAGTACTTTTGTCTCTTCATCAGATTGACTAGGTTGTGCTGAAAAAAAGGATATAAGACACTCATTATTGCACATTCTTATAGCCTCTGTATATACTATACGTTTAAACATAGTAATGTTCTATAAGGGTTAAAAGTATTCATTTTGCATCATAAATGTGTATTGTAAACATTTTATCACTCCATATGAAAAGAGTTTTATTTTGAAAGTCTGTGATTCTTTTTTTTCCTCATTTGAGCAGCACTCTACTGACCAAACTAAACACTCCCAGGTCATTTGAGTTTGAGACACACTTCTTTCTTTTTTTTACAATTTTACAAAATTTACAATTTACACCAGTAGTGAACACACACACAAACCACAGTGCAGTGGGCAGCATTTATCTGTGCCCAGGGATCAATGGTAGTTGTGTACCTTGCTCAGAGGCTGCACCCCGGCCCTTGACCCTCCGGTTACAAACCCACATTCCCTTCCACACAACTGAGCTGACTACTGATGAGATCACATTCATTATTTGTGCAACAGATCTGTTCATGTGTCTCCAATGTGCAAGACTCAGTAACTTCATATAAACAAAGAGTAAACCAAAGAAAAAGAAAGTTAAAAGCAGGCAAGTATCACAAACCAGAGATGGCAGTCCAAACGGCGAGCAAACACGACCACAGCGACGAAGCAAAGAAGAAAAATGCACAATAATCCAGAGAAGAAAGAACCCACAGGATTTACAGGAAGAAAGAGGCTGTCAAGTGAAGATGAAGATGTGGTAATAGGAGAGGAAGTCTTTCACTTGGGACCGGTCATTTCAAAATAAAACACAAAGTCTAGACTTTCAAAGGAAAGGGACGAATCAGAAATACACAGGAAAATATTGGGAATTTGTTTTTTATATTTTGTTACTTTACTGATATGTCTAATACAGACTGATACATTTAGAAAAGTAAATGATTTGTCACCAGTTTTCAGAATGACAGATTATGCAGTTGTCAAATTTAACAAAAATAGATGGGGTTTTTTAACCAAGGTTCATCTAGAACACACATTAATAGTCATTAATCAATGAGATGAGCTGTGTTCAAATGACTTTAAATGATTAAACTACATTTTAGACACACAGTAACCCTGTGCGTCTGAACATGAACGTATCCACAAATAATGCGTGTCTACCATCTAGTGTTTAGAATGAGGAAGTGTGACTGATGTTAGAGGGGGAAACAATGTTGTCAAAGACGAGGAGACAAGTTAAGACCACGTTTTAATCCTGCAAGGTGTGGAGCAGTGACAGTGACACATAGAAGTACTCGAAGTGTTACAGTTTGAAGGCTTCTTTATCCCCCTCCTTAAGATGTGTTTATGTAATTCTGTACAATCCCTTATCACATGAGAAATTGCATCGACAATCCGGTACTTTCCCTACAAGGAAGTATACGACAGCATATGAAGAAGTTCAACAGTTCATATAGGAAAACAACGGGACATCTATATGTCAGTGATCTGAGGAACCAACAACAATGACGTTATTAATTAGAACAATACGTTTTGTAACACATACACTCAATGACCTCTTTATTAGGTACACAGGACACCTCATAAAGTGGCAGGAGTGGCACCTGGTGTAGTCTTCTGCCTCGTGGTGTGATGAGCTGTGCGTTCAGAGATGGTCTTCTATAGACCATGGAGTTACTCTCGCATTTCTACAATTTCAAAGACTGCTACTGCACTTGATCTTTTCTCTTTTTTTTGGTCCATTCTTTATAAACTCTAGCACCATCTGTTTCCTCATCGTGATGTTCAGTTTGAACTCCTGTAGATTGTCTTTGCCATGTCTGCATTCCTAAACACACTGAGTTGCTGCCATGCAATCAACATGGGTGGTTGGATATTTGCCATAATAAGCATGTTAGAATGATGACCCTTGGGCAGATGAATCAAAAATGAAGGTTTTCCATTTACAAATAAAGTCACAGCAATAGAAAACACATGTGATCAATGATCCTGAGTTCTAGCCATCTTGTAAAATGGTGTCTTTTCATACAGTGTGGTACACTCTGGTACTACCATTAACAGGTGACCTATCAACATCATTGCTGTCTTTACACATTTTTGATTATGCTTTTTAAATTATTTTTTCTCCAAAAAAAAAAACCTTAACCGCACAATCACAATTAAGTTATAGAAAAATGTACTTCCCCTGAAGTGCAAGAGGTTTGTTAACTGTTATTTTTAAATTGCACATTGTACATTTTGAGAAAATACTAATGTGCACTTTACAAATCAAAAAATGTTTGCATTTCACATTTTTGGTGAGTGTCAGATTATTTATTATAAGGGTGAACACTGGTTGGAGGGGCCCCCTGTGAATTTTTGCCTAGGGCCCCAAGAGACTCTAGAATCGAGTGCGAGACAACATAATTCATTAATTCACCTTCCACCTTTGTGGACCTTTGTCCCTATTTAAATAAAATTCTATTCAAAAATTTGCTTTCCTTCATCTAAAGACTAACCCTTCACACAGTTTGCACCTTACGGCTTCTTCTGAATCATGAGAGAGTGACTTTATGGCAAACACTAAAACATTTATGGTTCAATTGTAAATTTAGCTGCAACTATTAAGTGAGCTCCTTGCTACTCAGAGTAACAAGGAGTCTTATTTCCTTGTTACTCTATCTTTGTCTTGACCTTCAAGGGCCTTGATGTCATTAATTGGCACTATACAAATAAAACTGAATGGAAGTCTTCATCCTCTGCAAGTGAATGCAAGGGATACTTGAGTAAAACTACCCGAAAATGACTTTGGCAGATGTTGAAGTCACTTTTTCTTTTATAATATTACTTAAGTAAAAGTCTGTACTTAAGTATTAAAAGTAATTGTCTGATATAAAATGTGCTTAAGTTTTAGAAGTAAAAGAATTGTTTAAAAAACAGTGAGGCGTTAGGATTGAGCCATAGTGGCGCAGTGGTCGACTTTCAAACAGGAAGTGTGTGTGTTCAATTCCTGGCACTGCTAGTCTACATGTGTCCTTGAGCAAACTGTAGTGTAAAGCAACTCATCAAGACTAGAAAAGAGTTAAATAAACACAGGCCATTACCAACTCTTCTTCTTTTGATTTTATTTGGTAGTAACAAAGATAGTTAAAGAAAATGTACTCGTAAAGGTACAATTCGCAAGACATATAAATAACAAAGTAAAGTACAGATGCGCATATTTATATTTTGGTATGTCATACAATATTGTAGAAAACTTACTATAAAACATTTCTATTAGCTGTTCTTCACGGTAGCCCCCTAAAAGAGGGTTAGGGGAGAAGAAATAGTTAAATAAAAGAAATAGAAATAGTTGAAGTCAATTCATTCAACTATTTCTATGCTATAAATTGGTCAGAAACTAAAACTGGAACTAACTTATAGTGTGTTGGTTAGCACAGCGTATCAAACAAAATCCTCACTGAATCTTTGCTATACTGCTTATTGAAGAGAATGATATCTCGTTGTAGCCCTCCTGCCTCTCAACATACAAGACATTTAGAAAAAAAGAAGATATAAGGAGATTATTACAGACACCAGAAAAGTGTGTGTGTGTGTGTGTGTGTGTCGCTGTGTAGAAAGAGGGTAAAAGAATATTCCAGTGCATTGCACTTTTCCTTTTTCTGTCACATTGGTGTGATCAGGAAACAAAGGTCAGACCTTCGTCTTCCCCGAAACATGACATCCCAGCATTCCACAGCTCAGCATCACACTGACAGTCAGGGAGATTCACTCACATTCAAAGACTTTTCTGCAAAGTGTTTGTTTTCTCAATACATGATGATCATGGGCGACTGGCAGGAGGTGGAAATCTGTAGAGAAAGGCTCGTCACGTATTTAGGGGTTTTTTTTATGGAGCAGACCACATACTATAAAGTATCTGAGAAAGTGACACACTATATATAACGTCATCAACGAGTTACAGAGAATCATGACACAAACTCTGTGGGGGAGTGGTCACCCAACACCCAGGACTCCCATTACTGACAGTAATCTGTGATGTGACTCACAAAACATCCTCACACAAGTGTGACACAAACAACTTTATTAAAGTTGAAAAATAAAAAATAAAAAACCTTTTTGTAAACGGGGGTGGGGGGGGGGGTCAAACCCTGCACACGTCACAGAGCAATCTATCAGATCTATCTATCTATCTATCTATCTATCTATCTGTCTGTCTATCTGTCTATCTATCTATCTATCTATCTATCTATCTATCTATCTATCTATCTATCTATCTGTCTGTCTATCTATCTATCTGTCTATCTGTCTGTCTATCTATCTGTCTATCTGTCTGTCTGTCTATCTGTCTATCTGTCTGTCTATCTATCTATCTGTCTATCTGTCTGTCTATCTATCTGTCTATCTGTCTGTCTATCTATCTATCTATCTATCTATCTATCTATCTATCTATCTATCTATCTATCTATCTATCTGTCTATCTGTCTGTCTATCTGTCTATCTGTCTGTCTATCTATCTCTCTATCTATCTATCTACGTTCTGACTGATCATTTTATGATGGATCATTCATTTGAATTGTTCTGCCATGGAAGCCATTATGCTGAAAAGTGATATATTAACCTTGAAATTGTAAAAGCCGCATGATACAGTATATATCACTGTAAATTCCTCAGGCTGGTCCCATGGTCAATATAACCACTGTAATTCCACATAAATTAACTAACTTAATTCCATACTATTTTTTATGATCTTAATAATAAATTGTGGGACTGATAAGGGATTATTTTGTCTTATCTTATCTCAGTCATTCATGCACACACTCACATACACACAGGGGCTGTAGTTCTTCGGTAAGTGAAGTCAGAGGTCAGAGAGGCATGCGTGGTGGTGAGTGAGTGAGTGTTTTGGGGTGAGTCTTGGTGTGTGTGTGTGTGTGAGTGTCACAGAAAGGGGGAGGGTCAATCACACGCTCTATAAATGCAGAACTGCAGCAGACACTCACCAAAGACGCAACTTTTAATCCACACGGGAAAAGTTCCGCAATGGACAACCAAAACGGTGAGTGATATCCTATCTGCTCCCCCTGGATATTAGATCTGCCCCCTCCATTTCTGCCTTCAAATCCAGGCTAAAAACCCACCTGTACTCCCTGGCCTTTCTTGTTCCCTAATCCTGTATTGCTTTTTCTCTATGTTTTCTGTGTTGTGTGCCCTGTCTTGAATGTTACTTATTTCACTATTCATGTTTTATCTTATTTAATAATAACTATTGGTCAAATGTTTTTTGTATTACTTTGTATTATTTTTGTGTCTTTTTTAGTCTTTCACTGTACAGCACTTTGGTCAGCTTATGCTGTGTGTAAATGTGCTTTATAAATTAAATTTACTTACTTACTTACTATCTGTCTGTCTATCTATCTATCTATCTATCTATCTATAGATAGATATATATATCTATATATATATATCTATCTATATATCTATCTATCTATCTATCTATCTATATCTATCTATCTATCTATCTATATCTATCTATCTATCTATCTATCTATCTATCTATCTATCTATCTATCAATCTATATCTATCTATCTATCTATATCTATCTATCTATATATATCTATCTATCTATCTATCTATCTATTTATCTGTCTGTCTATCGATTTATCGAACTCCACATAAGAAAAAGATGATGCTGTGTGTGAAAATTGTGCTGATGATTTGACACCAGGTTGTGATTTGACCCGTTCTGATTCCCACAGCAAATACGGGAGCAGCTTTTTCAGCATAGCAGCGACGTGACTCAGGCTAATCTTACAAGCCTTCCAAAAATAAATAAATACATTGATAGAAGAAAATTCCCACTACAGCATCAATCAAATATATAGTTCTATTTCTGAAATGTTAAATGTCTGTAATCAGTTCATTACCACTAATTGTTGAAGCTTAAAGTTTGTCCTCAAACTCAAATGACCTGTGGGCCACTGACGGCCTCGTCTGGTCAGTCGGGGGCCAGTTAAGTAAAAAAAAAAGCCCAACCTTCATCAATATGCCGTATTAATTCCTTTTTTTATATATGTACGCTATTGCCTCGTGTGAGCTTTTCTGTCTTTTACTTCTTCTGTCTTTTATCCATTATTCTGTGCAGCACTTTGGTCCACTGTGTTTGTTGCTTTACAAATACAGTTGGATTGGATAATTTCAAAATATAAGTGCTTGTTTTAATATGCAACAATAAAAAAAATTATTTATGATGCAAAATTAATCTATTCATTTAAAAATAAAAACATATAGAAATGACTTGTTACAACATGTGGCCCCCGGGCCGCCACTTTGAGACCCCTGGTTTAGGCAATAAGATTTAACACACAATATTTATGCTTTGTAAAGGTTGCCAAAAAAGACTTAATTCAGACAACTTTATTAATCCCAGAAATGCAATAAATTTACTGATTCTAATCAGTTCAATTCAACTCAAAATAAAAACTTAGTAGTAGAAAATACAACACAATCATTATCTTATCATTAGGTGTGAATGTCCAGGTCAATAAACCGAGGCTGGTGAAGAATAACAATACATAAAAGGTAATCAAGCAATAAAATAATGAATAGATCAATAAAAGACAGATAGTGGTGTAGAATAAGACAAAATACTCTAGGACATACACTTAAAAATAAGAAACCAACGTGAAAAATATATAAACATAACCGTAACAACAATAATAACAACATGAATAAGGCTGTGTTTTTCAGACAAGGACTGTAAAAAAATGCCCATTAAGAGACCAAAATGTAAAATAACTGGTTATTAACTTCACCTCTGTGCATCCTGTTAGGTGTGATTTCTAATGTGGAAGTGAGAAGTCATGAAAACAACCTGGTTCATCGCACCAGGGAGATCGATCGACAGCGTTTGATCGTGCGCAGGGGTCAACCTTTCTCCATAACCTTTCAGTGCCCTCACTCTCTGACCCCTAAACACCACCTGGAACTGGTCCTGTACCTTGGTGAGTACAACCCAAACCCTGGACAACCCTGATGTTTACATATATATGTATATATACACACATTCAGTGAAGATGTATCTTATTATTCTTCAGGTAAGAGAGATGAGGTGATTATCAAGGTTCAGGAAGAGTACAAAGCCAAAGACAAGTGGTGGTTCAACCAGCAGCAGGTGCAGGATGAAATGCTGTTGACTCTGCACAGTCCGGCGGACTCCATCATTGGACACTACCGTCTGGTGGTTTTGATCGTATCGCCGGACGGACACACGCTGGCAAAGACGGGCAAAATTGGATTCCACCTGCTCTTTAACCCATGGTGCAAAGGTATTTTGCTTTTTATCCAAACAACAAATAATGAAAGATTTTAACACGGTGAATATTGGCTTCAATCTCACTGTTATGTTTGTAAACCAGATGATGCTGTGTACCTCCCAGATGAAAGTCAGATCCACGAGTATATCATGAATGAAGATGGAATCATTTACATGGGGGAATGGTTACACATCGGAGAAAAACACTGGAATTTCGGACAGGTAACTCACTGACACTCTGTCTCTGACTTTGTTCACATTACCAGACTAAAGTGACTCATGTGACTTAGATTTTTGGTGCTAAGTGGACACAGGAATATAATTGATATCTGTCTGAGATAGTGTATATCAGGTACATGGCCATGCAACATGAGGAGAGCGTGCACATGTTTGTATTTCACATGAATGTCAGATATGTTTGAACAGCATTCATAGTGAGGACCTCAAAGATTTCTTTTACAAAGGAGACCTGGCCAAGATAGCACCAATAGTGTTGTCGTACTCGAGATCGGTCTTGGTCTCGAGACCACTTTTTGAAGATCTCGGTCTCGTCTCAGAATCGACTGCATTTTTACTCGGTCTTGTTTCGGTCTCGGACAAAGTGGACTCGGGATTTTATTTCAAGACCGGTCAAGACCACAACTGCGGGGATATCAATAAATTGCCTGTGCATTTTTGGATTAACTTGTTAATATCATTACTGTGATTTTGCGTAAATCGTATTACTTCGGGTGCAACCAATAACTTGACTCATTTATCATTTGAAATTGTTGTCACCGTTAACGGCTGTCACCCCTCCCGCCCCCTTTCACACGCCCCCCCTCAAAAGTGCATGTGAGTGACAGGAGAAGAGGCTGTGAGAAGTCAGCCAACTCATCTACAATAAAATTTGGTTACCTGAACCACAAATACTTTTTGTGCATAAATACCTCCAAAAGAAAACAACGTGTAAATTCTGCAAAGCGACGCTAACGGAGACGGCTGGGACCACGTCCAACTTTTACTGCCTCGGTCTTGGTCTTGTCTCAGTCTCGACCTCTCAAAGTCTTGGTCTTGTCTCGGTCTCGAACCCTCTAAGTCTTGGTCTTGTCTCAGTCTACTTCGCCGATTTGCATTTAGCTTTGTATTACTAGAATAGGAGTAGTATTTTTGAAAAATTGAAAAACATCATTCTTTTCTTTGTTACATGCCCACCAGTGACACTTGGTCCTGTTAACGTAACTGTTCACAAAGATGGCGGACACTGTTTACATTCTGGGTATGAAGTCCCGTCCCCCTACGAGTGGGTCTAAAAAGTGAGGAATAAGCGTTGCAGTTTCAAGCCTCGGACCAAGCATCACTGGTGAGCACGTAACAAAAAAAAGAATGAAGATATTTTTCGACTCAGGGGAAAACGAGGTTGGGAAGCACAATCTTTCAGAAATACTACACCTATTCTGGTGATACAACGCTAAATGCAAATCGGTGAAGTATTCCTTTAACCCTCAAAAACGGGGTGACAGAATGTGAGGTGTCCTCACTTTCCCATAATGTCCTGACTCAGGTTTTTTTGGTCCACACAAAGAGACCCTCACAAAAACGCACATTCTGAGCAGAGCATGCCTGTGTCTGTCAGAGTGATAGGTGGCCTATGTGTGAATTGTCACAGCAGCGTGACAGTGGACACGCCGGGGCTTTGGTTGGATCAGGAAATCGGTTCATTGGACGGAGGACAGTTCTGGGCAGGAGGTGTCAGAATGTAGCCAGACCACACAAACAAGGGCTTGTCCCTTCACAGTCCTCTGGGAGGACAGAGGGGAAGACAAACAGGGAGACCGTGTGTGCCAGACAAGCAAACAGATAGATGTAACCAAGTCTCACATACACAGAGAACAGCTCATGGGAAACAAATGTGAAATAAAATCGGTTCTTCTCTTTAAACCCTAAATTCAGGGCTCCCACACCTTGGTTGACATCAAATTCAAGGATTTTTCAAGGACTTTTCAGAACCAATTCCCTCAAATTCATAGACCTCAATGTGCCGACACATTTTAAGATGGGAGGGCAACTTGTAAGAGCTGCTTTGCCCATGATGGCGTCCACTTTTTTTGATTTGCAGCACGCTCTGCATCTGGACAAGTGATTGTTCTTGGCATCTCGGTCGAAGTCAGTCTTTGACATTTTCTTTGGTGAGACAGAGATCTTGGAATTTGCATTTCCCAGGCATCACATCATTTGCTCTCTCTTGCTTAACGTTACTCACTCATTGTTCTGCATGGAATCTCAGGTCAACAGCAGAGCGAGAGACAGTGGACAGTGTCCACAACACTGTTTGTTCTGCGTAGGCCTAGTCTGGGTACGAAACAGTAGGTGGTGTGGTAACAAACAAGGGAGTCATTTACCTAAATATCAACTGAACTTCTTTCTTCCACAAAATTCAAGTACATTCAATGACCCATGTCTATTTAGGGCAATTTACAAAATTTTCAAGGGCCTTAGAAGGTTGTTTTTTTTTCAAATTCACAAACTTTGAAGGATTTCAAGGACCCATGGGAACCCTGTTAATTGGTTGAATTGCAGGTCTTTTCTATAGCGAACTGAGTGGACGTGCACCTCAGGGAAAAAAAAAGCTTTCCACACAAATGAAGAATGTCTTTGTCCACATAAACCAAGAGGAGAGACAGTTGTACTGTAGTTTGTAGAAAACGTTTGTTGTGCTCTGCCAAATGTTACACAATGGACCGTTAACACTCAGCTTCTTCTTTTCCTCTGTCCTCGACTCTCTTGACATCCTTCTCTCAGTCTCAGACTCTCACTGTTACTGTCTGTTTCAGTTTGAAGACGACATAATGGACATCTGTTTTGACGTTCTGGACAACTCCAATGATGCCCTGAAGAATTCAAAGATGGACATTGAGAACCGATTTGACCCTGTCTACGTCAGCAGGATCGTCACTGCAATGGTGAAGATCTCCGACACTCACTTGTACCTGTCTTACTGACCTCCTGATAGTGCAGTGATTCACCTCGTCCTCGTGTTGTCTCCGTCTGTCCAGGTGAACTCTAACGGTGACAAGGGTGTGTTGAGCGGTCGCTGGGTCGCGCCTTATACTGATGGGGTCGCACCATATCGATGGACCGGCAGCGTGCCGATCCTCCAACTGTGGAAGAAGAGCGGCTTCAGGGCAGTGAAATATGGGCAGTGTTGGGTGTTTGCTGCTGTCGCCTGCACAGGTGAGCCATGATTCCAAAACACCTGCTCTTAAGATAAGATAAAGATAAGTGATGGGACAGGCACCTGGACACAGAGGATATATCTGGAGATATTCTGGTTCTGGTCTTTTAATAATAAAAAGTGAAAACTACAACTCATGGTGAGGAAGCTTTTATTAACTTAGCACAGAACCTTCACATTATTAAAAGTAAACTCAAAAGTTCTCCTTATTAGTAAGTATATTTATTATTTTTATTTTACACTAACGTATTTGTCTGCCTCTTTTTAATTCAATTCAATTCAATTTATGTGTATAGTGCACTGTACATAGTCAACATCATGGAGAGCAGAGGAACCCAACAATTCACACAATGAGCAAACTTTTAATTATAGCATTATAATAATGGTGATGATATGTATCATAATAATAGTAATAATAATAATAATAATAGCCTTGAAACTGGATCTGGATCCTGCAAGATTAGGTCAATTTAGTTACTTTTGTCCAACCAATATTTGTCCAATATTTCTTCATTGATAATTCCTGACAGTTTTGTCACATCTCTTTTAATAGCCCTCTGTTGCCTCCACATTTCAGTTGCATACAGGAAAGGAAAGGAAAAGAAAGGAAAGGAAATGTCTCAATCTGAAGTAAAGTGTGGCTTTTATCTTCACAGTGCTACGCTGTCTGGGAATCCCAACACGCCACATCACTAACTTTGCTTCAGCTCATGATACCGATGGAAACCTTTCTGTAGACACTCTGATTAATGAAAAAATGGAGACCATCAGCAAGAAAGACAGCACCTGGTACACTCTCACACACACACACACACACACACACACACAATCACTCACATGCTCACAAAGTAAGGGACAGAGGTTTAAAATGATGAAAACTATGAATTGTTTCTGATGTTGTGATTTCAGGAACTTCCACTGTTGGGTTGAATCCTGTATGAGAAGAGACGACCTTCCCGAAGGGAATGATGGCTGGCAGGTTTTGGACCCCACCCCTCAGGAACTGAGTGAAGGTACGTAAATGTTGACCTTCTCGCACCTCCACCTCTCTTTGCTCTCTTTGTATAAGACTAAACTGAGTTTTAGCTTCTAAATGAACTCTGTCAATGGTCTGATGTTTACAGGCATTGCTTAATGTTCAAAATAATAAAAAAAAGTAATTTCTGCCTCTCAGGTGTGTTTTGCTGTGGCCCGTGTCCGGTTAAGGCCATCAAGGAGGGAAATGTGGAAGTGAAATATGACACTCCCTTTGTCTTCGCCGAGGTGAACGCTGATATCATTGTGTGGCTGGTCAGACAGAATGGTGAACGGCAGAAGGTAAATGCTAATGTCATCAGGACTTTTGTCTTAACTGACCACGGTGATGATGATGATGATGATGATGACTGTTGTCGTTAGCTCACAGTGGACGAGAGTGGCGTGGGGAAGAACATCAGCACCAAGTGCATTCACAGCGACTGCAGAGAAGATGTCACTGCACATTACAAATATCCTGAAGGTTAGTTCAGATTTAAAAAAAAAAAACATGTTTAACCCTTGTTCATAATCACATGTATTTACTTCAGCGTGTGAACTGTTAAAGGGAGTGTATGCAAGATTATTCATGCACATAGACAGAAGATAAAATATGATGAATGGCCACCGGGGGGGCGACTCCACTGGTTGCATAAAGTTTATACTTCACACTTGATTGTTAACGTCTGTAAACATTTTCCTGTGGTCGTACGGGTCTCAACCATGGTTTCAGGTCTTCAGTAGAACATCTTCAGTGGACACCAGTGTGACTGACAGCTGGTATTGTCCACTTGAAGCCTGGTTGAAGATGACGCCCCTTTGTTTGCAAACAGCCGCGATTGTGGATGCTTTAGGACAAGAATTTGGGTGACACTGAACCAATAAATGGACAGATCATAACATGAGTTATGTTTGGCCTGTAGACTGATTTGTCAGGTTAGATTTATTTATTTTTGTGACATTATACGTTCTCTTGAACATCTCAAGTAAATCCAGGAAAAGAAGTCTACCAAATCTCTGTTCTTCATTTTTACACTACATGTCCGTTCATCATTCCCAATGTTCATTATTGGGTCCTACACTTGGACTTGCTCTTGATCCTGGACTGTATCTTCTCATGGTCATACATTTAGACTCATCATGGTCAGGAGTATGTTGTCTCTGACCGGCATTGTCTTCTGCACAGGCTCCAAAAACGAGAGGGAGGTGTATGAGAAGGCGGGGCGACGAGTCTCTAAGCCAAACAATGGCCTCACAGAACCACGACAGCTGCATCTGACAATCAAACGCACCAAGCCTGTATTTGGGACTGACTTTGATGTGATCGTTGAGGTATAGATGGGTGGAAGGATGGAGCGATGGATGGATGGATGTGTTTTCTTTTCATTAAACGAGAATCTCTTCCGCCCACAGGTGAACAATAATGGAAGCAACAACACCAAAGGGAAGTTGACCATTCTGGCTGAGGCCGCCACCTACAACACTATATGCTGTGGCGAGTGCCAGAAACACGCGACCAACGTTGCCGTGCCAGCTTATAAGAGTTAGTTGTTTTGTTGTGTTAGTAGTTGAGTTAGTTGTTCATTTTTATTTCATGGCAGAATGACGTTTTTTATTTTACTGTTTCACGTTCAGCCCACAAGGAGGTGCTACGCCTACGATACGAAGATTACGCCAAGTGTGTCACTGAGCACAATCTGATCAGAGTGAAAGCGCTGTTAGAAGTTCCCGGCGAGAGCAGTCCCATCTACACTGTGATCAACATCCCACTGAGCACACCTGAACTCCTCGTACAGGTGAGCACACACACACTTCATGAGGTCAGTCAGATTCTCTTCTGGGTCAATGGCAAGTGGACCTCACTTTTGAGGTAGCATTCCATTTGAAGGAATCCCCCCCTCAACTACAACAGGAATGCACTATGTACGCCATGTTCTTCCACAAAAAACACTGCGCTGTCCCCTTTGTGTCCAGGTGCATGGAAGGGCTTATCGGAATGAGCATGTGACAGCCTACATCTCCTTCACCAATCCTCTGCCTGTCCCACTGAAGGGTGGCGTCTTCACTGTGGAGGGCCACGGTCTCCCTGCCACAAAGATCCTTGTGGAGTAAGTGTTGGACAAGACGGACACATTCAACTTGACAGGCGAACGTCCTTACGCCGTAGAATATTTCTTTAGTCAATGAGAGGATCACAACAAGATGTTCAGATGGTTTCAATTGCAAGATTTTACTCAGTAAAGATGAAAATAGGCCAGAGAGACAGACAGACAGACAGACAGGGGAAGACACTCACTACGTTTACATGCACAGCTTAGTCGAGCTGTGGCCCAAAGCTCGACTCAGTCGGGCAATCGGACAACGTACGGAGGAGAAATTTGATTTACTGACTGTGTACGTCTGACTCCGCCTCCATAAAAACAGAAAACAGAGAAAATCAGACCCACTGCCCTGTCTGTGTTTTAGATTTTAGATTTAGTTTCCCTGCACCAACACACCTTATTCAACTGCTCAGCAAGCACTGCAGAAGCCTGATAACGACCCATTTATGTGAATCAATCTAAAACATGCAGGGCAGTGGGTTCCCAGGACCAGGGTTGAATCACAAACAACAGGAAGGATAAGGGAATGTGAAAGATAAAGAGAATAAACTCACAGAGTCCTGACTAAACCTTTTTTTTTTTACTCTTTCAGTGGGGACATTTTTCCAGGCTCCAAGGTTTCGGTCAAATTCTCCTTCTTGCCCCTGAGGGTCGGGGTGAGGAAGATCCTGGTAGACTTTGACTCCGACAGGCTGAAGGACGTGAAAGGAGTCACAGCTGTGGTCGTCCACAGCAGGAGGACAAGCAGAATCCCGTTTGCCTAAAAGTATTTCAGCTGAACTGAAACAGACACAGAAAAGTAGAACATTCCTGACTTTATGCCTGACACTATAGGTGCACACGGAAATGCACAGAAACAAATATCATCAATGCCTTTTGTAGATTAGAACGTCTTTCTTGACTGCATGTATTTCCTTAATCTCATCTTTACTGTAAATTATTGTTTAAATTTTTTTTCAAAAATCATTGATATTTGGGCGCATTTAAACTGTTTTCTGATTGTTGACACATATCTGGGAAAAGAAAATATGCTGTGTTGTTTTGGGAGGTTTTTTTTGCACTATTTCCAATCCCATTTTAACCTAAACCTGAATTTAAGAAACATTTCTTTTGTTAATGACTTGCTTTGCTCAAAGTGATAATAAATGTATGTATTCAGGTTACTCTCAATAAAGATTTTCTTTTTCACAAGTAGGCTTTAATGTGATGTGTTATGAAGACCAAAGACTTAAGCATGAGCTATTTGGTTCATTTGTTTTATATGAGCAGAATATTCCACATCCATGTATCTATTTCTTCACTGCCAGTCATATTGCATCAGAACAGAAGAGAATGGATTTATTTATTGGGTGTATTTGACACCGAGAATCTAAAACCGCGTAAAGGCACTTTTAGATTCTCTCCGTGTTATATTGTTGAAGAGGCATCATCTGTAAAAGTCTTTTTATTCTTAGTGTATAATGGAAGATAAGAGCTTATATAAGAGGTTATATAAGCCTTGGATCAACCTCTGATGTTTTGGAAACTTTGCTTTAAGCTGCTGCAGAAAGAAGCAAATGACAGCATCTGACTTTAACTGTAGGCAAGTATTTGTACCAGTAGATGGAGCAAGAGTTCCACTGCCGCTGAGCCACTGACAAGACAAACGTGTCTCCCGGTTTGCAACCAAACACATCACACAATAAAATCAGGAAGTGGTTAAAAAGCCACGGCATATCAGTGTGCTTTGTTTTACGCAGGAAATAATGACTTCACCCTACGTAGTGGGAGTATTGTTTTTAGTGGCTCTGCATGTCTGTCTATCTGTCTGTCTGCTTGTTTGTTTGTGTTTCCGCACTTGCACTTGCCAATATGACCAGCAGAGGCCGCCAGAGGCCTGGGTGAAGTCTGCCATCTCTGATTTCCTTGTTTTTTATCATGTTATTAACAATGTATTAATTTATTTATCCACTGATCCGCTAAGACTGTAATTTTATCTTTTTTACTTTTAGTTTTTGTAAATTTCTTACTATTGTATTGTATTGCATTTTATTTTTATTTTTATTCTTTATTTTATTCCTAGTTTTATTTTTATTCTATTCTCATTTCTTAACTGAGCTGTTGTGAATGTGCTCCCCCCTGGAGGAGGAATAAAGTTCAATTCAATTCAAGACAGTAGCATTTCTGTTACAGAGTATTTCATGGCAAATCCTTTCAAAGAGGAAACAAGAGGGAAGAAGAAAGGGAACATTTAGCTATCTTGTACATGTATTTATAGCCGCCTGAACCCAAATTGGTAACTTTCGTTGTTTTTATAAGTGCTTTTAAATGTCACGGTTCGAGGAACAGGCAAGGGAGAACCCAAAAGCTTGACAACGAGGCAGTCAAGTTTGTGGAGGAAAAGGCACTTTGTCCAACAGTCAGAATCAAAACCAGGAAATCAGTCCAGAAACAGACAAACAAATCCAACAAGGGGCAGGTAGCAACCCAAAGTCCAAGACAGGCAAACGGGCTCAGAACAAAAGGGCAATCTAGAAAATGCTGGAACACTTGGCAGAAAAACTAGCACACAAGACAATCTGGGAGGGGTAGAAATGAAAATGGACTGGTATATATACACAGAGGGACTAATGAGCAAATGGACTGCAGGTGAGGAGATGGGTGGGGAAAACCAGGTGAGGGAAATGAGTTGATTGCATTGCATGGAGGAAAGGCGGGATCTGAATTGACAGGAGAATTACTGACAAGACATGGATACAAATAAAAAGAAAAAACTAACAACGTTCGTGTAACAAGGTTACATTAAAAACAAAGCAGGCCTGGATTTGAACCATGAACTGTGGAGAGCAGTCACTCTCACATTCCCTGGTTATAAAGTGATCTTCCACTTTTAATCCATTTGCCGTCTTTAAGTTGTAAATAATTAGGCAATATATAATAAATGCAAATAAATAATTGCTTTTTCCATGCACTTACATACAGAAATGCTTCAATCTACCATGTGAGGATCATTTGGCGTCTTTTTATAAACGCAGATAGGTGCAGCACTCCGTCGTGATTGGTCAAATGTTGGAGCAGGACAAATGTGATTGGCTGGAGAATGTTGGAGCCATGGATTTCAGGCGTGGGAGGCGAGGGTTTGAATCCCACTTTTTGTAAGAGTTTCTTACAAAAAATTGACTTAAATCCACTTTAATTTTTCATTTATATTTATTACAGAAAAAAATCTTATGACTGCTTTTGTATGTTTTACAAAGAGAAGTTGATGTTCTGGTGTCTTTTTCCCTTTACATTGGACTTTCAGGGTTTGAAATGGGATGAACTCACAACAATTTGTGCTGAAAAATCCTCCAGAGCAACAGTGTAGAGCTGTGGTTCACCATCAGAGGAAGCTTGCGTACCACAGTTTGAGAACCATGGGTGTAGAGCATTCTGCTGTTAGTCATTTTGTGACGGCTTTTTTTTCTACACATTGTTTGGCATCCTGTTTGGTCACTTTTGTCATTTATTAAACCCTCCACGGTGGCGTCTCACCTGTTAGTAGGACATGTATGCACACATCCAACCCACGAGGGCGTCACTGAGTCATATTCTGTCTCACACCCCTCTCGTCCACCTCCTTCCTCCTCCTCCTCCTCCTCCCTGTTTTCAAATACATTAATGAGTCACTCAGGGGAAAGGCAGGGACATATGGGAGGTATCAGAGAGAGCACACAGAGGATGATGATGAAACACTGACTGTGTGTGTGTGTGTGAGAGAGAGAGAGAGAGAGAGAGAGAGAGAGAGAGAGAGACACCAGCACCGTTAGACACCTGTCAGTACAGGTGGGAACTGTAGACTGTGAATATCTGAACGTGAAGATTTCACTGGAGGACTCCACTTTAACTCCTGGACTTTAATATCCATTGATGTTTCATGTAATATTTGTGTTTTGGCTGTTACTGAACTCTAATACCGACACTTGATGTAGTCGGTGTTTAGCAAATCCCAGGAACATTGGACGTTTTCTGTGGATTGACAAGCTGCTCTTGGAGGAAAACTGCTTCTTGGACACTTTCCCTTTTCATTCGGAAGACGGTTATCACTGCCTGAAGGAGTTTGTTTGTTTGTTTGTTTGTTTTCGTGAGACACTCTTCTTCAGAGAAGCTGTGTGTGATCATGGCAGACTTCCCATCCAAAGTTACCACAGAGACCAGCTCGCCCAACTCCCAGGGCCCGCAGCAGGGTGGCAACAGCCTCCGACAGCTGGCTGCTGGATTCACCACCTCGATGGACACGCTCTTCGTCCGAAGCATCCCAGGCATCCTCATGATCACTGAGATAGTACGTAACAGATCCTGAGCTGTTCAATGTCGACTCTTTTCCATTCCATATCTGTTGAGCTCACTGTGAAAGAAGCCACTCCTATCTTAATTTTGAGATTATGAAAACTTCTAAATCAGCTTGTCTTGTATTTCAGGTTTTCCCTGTTATTTGATGACAGTGGAAAACCTCACATGGATCCAGGACAAGCAATTAGCAACTAACAATTATTTTCCTACTCAATGAATCTGTCAATTATTTTCTTGATTCATGTATCAGTTTTGTCCATAAATAATGAATTAATTGTTATATGGAGCAGAGAAAAGACAGACAGACGGACGACTTTGTTAATCCCTTTGGGAGGTTCCCTTGGGGAAATTAAAAACGGAGAATTATCAGTTTGGTCAGTTTAATTATTAGAAAAAAGTTGAACCAATGATAAAAATAGTTGATGATTAATTCAATCATCAACAAAAAAATGATTAATCATTGCAGACTTACGAGTAATATCATATTTCCCAAGTGTACATTCATTGTGAAGGAAGATTTAAAGGCAAACCACACCACGAGATCAACTTTTGTTGTGTTGTAGTCAACATTACAGCAGCACCAGATAAAGATATGTATATATGCACTCTAAATGCAGTTCTACAGGAATTTGAATGTGCGCAAACAAAACACAAGTCCGGGTTCATTTCACACACCTGTTGACGTGAAGCTAAAATGGGTTTTTTTGCACTGTAAGGTTTGTAATGTTTGCTCCAATATTTGATGTAGAGACAACACGCCAAGCAAAGACACACAACGTTTTATATATACAACATTATATAATAGCTCCAAGCCATTTACACTTCCGCTGATGTATTTGCACATAGACTCTGTCCACAGAGAGAACATGTGACTGGCTGGATGACTGACAGCAGCGGGAGACCTTTGTCCCCCTGAGGGCCCTGACACCATTCTGACAAACCCCATCGTTACACTGAACCTTAAGCCTTCAAGGACGGAGGGGACCACTGTTAATGTTTTCCCTCCGTATATGACTGTTAAACATTCTCCAGCCCTGTATGTTATACGCGTTGGCTTGTGACTGCATTGTAGTAGTAGTAGGTCCAGCGAGGCCAGATGTCAGCAGTTGTGTATATGAAATGGTAATAAACATATGAACGAGCGTGATCCAAGTAAATCAGTAACGCTGCAGTCATTTTTTACTGTTTTAATCAGGAAACTGAGGTGATCTGAAGTTCCTCTCGGTCAGAACACGGGTCTTTGTTAACGTGGCTCCTGCTGTGTGTGTGTGTGTGTGTGTGTGTGTATCAGGTGTGTAAAAAGTGAAATTTGACCACTGCATACATAATAGACTCTCCTTTCATGCCCTTTCTCATGGGGCAGGAGCAAAGAGACACTGAAGCAAAGAGAGGAGCCTTGTTTTCAGACTTTTCAGATGTCACTGGACTGTCCAGCTAAAGGTCCAGTGTGTAAAATTTGGGCAAAATTGTTTTCATTTGAAAGAAATTAAAGATTTCTACAAGTCAACTTGTAGGAATTGTTGTTTTTCATTACCCCAGAATGAGCTGTTTCTATTTATACAATGTCAGGAGCTAGGTTAACTCTACAAAGGCTGCCATTTTGGACCTCCATGTTATTACAGTAACATCTTTTAAGATTTGATGATAGCTCAAGGCCTCATTGGTTCTCCAACACACTTGGAAGGAAAGGGTGGGGTGAGAGACATTCAGCTACAACATGAAACATCACAAATACAGGTTACATTTTACACACTGTACCTTTACTTTCAACTGCTTCTGCAACTATGCAATCACATGGCAGCAACTCAGTGCATTTAAGCATGTAGACGTGGTCAACACGGCCTGAGTGATGGTCGTTGATGCCACTGGTCAGAAGAGAAGGACGAGACTGGTTTGAGATGATAGAGAAAGGAAACAACTACAACTAAGTTAGTTACAACTAAGGTATCCATGAACGCACAACATTCCCTCACATCATTGGAAGTCCAGTGTACCTTAGAACGGGGCCAGTGAGTGAGTTTTTGTTTGGGAAGCATTGCCTCCCTATCTGTGAGTGGGTTTGTTCCCCACTGACCAAAGATATGCTGACTGGAATTAGTTTAATTGGATTTAAGTGTAAATGTGAGTGTGAGGAAGCAGCAGTGAAGGTAAAGACTAGTCATGGTTTCCTGGAACAACTCATGCAGGAAAAACAGAACCACGACACCATTCAGAACAACAAAAAGAAGAAGAGGAAGTGTAGCAGAAAATGTTTCATGACCTCTCATGTTTTCTCTCCAGGTCCTGGGGCTCCTCCACTGGGCATTGATAGCCAGTAGCCCCTACACTCTATTGCCAGCATACGGTTGGGTGATGTTTGTGGCCGTCACTCTGTGGATCCTCACCACCATCCTGTTCTTCATGATCCTGTTCAGCGTCCCACGACATCTCACTGCTGTCCCCTGGCCTTTGACGGTAGGCAGTGAGAGGAGAGGGAAGTAGGAGGGAGGAGGAGGAAGGAAAAGTTTTTTTTATACATTTGTTGTTTAATTTATTTCATGGTATGCTGTGGAAGAGGATTGGGCCACATGAGTGTTTTTGGAAACAAAATAAAGAAAATGCAAAAGGATTCTGAAGGTAAAGTCAGAATTCTGTGTAAATTTGATGATTAAAGTTAGAATTGTGAGATAAATATTCAGATTTCTGAGAAATAAGTCCGAATTACAGTCAATATTCTGAGAAAAAGTCAGAATTCTGTGGAAAAAAAACGCCAACATTCTAAGAAAAGTCTGAATTCTGAGAAAAAAGTCAGAATTTAAGTCAGAATTCTGAGATTAAAGACATCATTCTTGCTTTTTATTTTATTTTTTATTTAGTTTCCAAAGAAATTCACATGTGAAGAAAGTCTGTCAGACAGTTTCAAGTTTACGCCAACGTTTGTGTGTAAACACTCACAACTGTGCTCATTTGGTGAACTGATGAATGTCAACCGCTCGCTATACTACATCACTGGTAAAGCAGAATTAGATTAAGATGGAGTGAGAGATAAGGTGACAGTAATTATTATTTAATTAATTAATTATTATTATTGTGTTTACTTTTCTACACACTCTGGTTAATACTACCTCAGCTCCACTCTAATCACATATATATACCCTTGGTATAAAGTGTATTTCTGATTTCCCTAAACCAGAGGATGCTCGCGTACCACAGCTTGAGAACCGAACCATGGGCGTACAGACTAACAGAAAGGTAAAGCTGTGATGAAACTAATGCCTCTCCCCCTCTGCCAGGTGATGGTGTATCACGGCGCGGCCACAGTCCTGTATCTATCCGCCTTCGCAGCCAACGCAGCATCCGTCCACCCTTTCCAAGGTTTCTACTTCTTTGGACATTTCGCAGCTGCCGCCGTAAGACGCACAACACATCACACTTTTCACACATCACACATCAAACAACTGGTTACAGAAGCAACACATACAATCATAACTCCTTTAATATCATTCTATGAGTCAGCGTTTGAACACTGAATTCTTGTTTTAGTCTCTCTCCTCCTCTCCCTTCACTCTGGCTCTGTGTGTTTTTCTGATAACAATGTTTATTGTGGCAAGTACACACTCACTCACACACACACACACACACACACACACACACAACTTATTTGTCACGTTACCATGAAGCGTGTCATGTGCTTAGTTACCTTTGTAGCACGGTTGATAGCCACTTACTCGACTTTTGACCTCTTTAAGACACTCACCCTCACAGAAAACAAGGCTGCAGGAGAACGACAGGATTCAGCCCCTACTCAAAAGGCTCACCTGTTAAAATCTGTTAGACGGAGGAAATAATCAACCAGAGAAGGCGAGGCAGCAGTAGACCCAGCAGCTTCTGTGTCTCTAAGTGCTAAAAAGAAAATGCTGATTTTTCTCTTTAGACTCTGTTGTAGAATTGTTAACAAACAGTTTCCAGCGGAAACATTTTGTCTTAAACTGGAGTAACTTAGTAGGCAAGTCTTGTGAAGAGGCTAAAATGTGTTGACACTGACACTGTGTCGAAACACTCACACAGTCACACCTTAAGAAAACATGGACTATCACTTTAAAGAGGGAGAAATCGATGCACAGAAGTTTGTTTTATTTGTGTTTGTGTTGACCTTCTCGGGACCAGTAGTCCAGGTCCAGAGAACGTACAAACCTTTCTCTGTGGGGACATTTCGTCTGTCCCCCGACAACTTTAAAGGACTAGTTCAGGGTTAAGACCGATTTTAGGGTTAGGGCTAGAATTGGGTTTAAGTTAGAGTTAAGGTTCGGGAATGCATTATGACAATGATGTGTCCTCCTCACTCGGTACTGTTTTTAGGGTTAGAATTAGGTTTTGGTTAAGGTTAGGTTAAAGGTAAGGGTTAAGCATTTAGTTGTGATGGTTACTAAGCATTTAGTTGTGATGGTTATTAAGCATTTAGTTGTGATGGTTATTAAGCATTTAGTTCTGATGGTTATTAAGCATTTAGTTGTGGTGGTTACTAAGCATTTAGTTGTGATGGTTATTAAGCATTTAGTTGTGGTGGTTACTAAGCATTTAGTTGTGATGGTTACTAAGCATTTAGTTGTGATGGTTATTAAGCATTTAGTTGTGGTGGTTACTAAGCATTTAGTTGTGATGGTTACTAAGCATTTAGTTGTGATGGTTATTAAGCATTTAGTTGTGGTGGTTATTAAGCATTTAGTTGTGGTGGTTATTAAGCATTTATTTGTGATGGTTACTAAGCATTTAGTTGTGATGGTTATTAAGCATTTAGTTGTAATGGTTAAGACTAGGTTAAGGGCTACGTATTTAGTTGTGATGGTTAAGGTTATAGGTTAAGGGGCTAGTAATTACATGTGTCCGTGCTGTGCAAGAATGTGTGTGAGGAGACTTTGGCCCATAGCAGGTACCATATAACTTGTATTTTCCGACACACACACACACACACACACACACACTGGCCCAATGTTATCACACACACAATTTGCAATTTTACTGCATTTTATTACACATTATATAACATTATTATTGTTATTATTATAGAGTTTCGCAATCCTGGTCTTGGTTAGGTTTGGGCAATACACCGGTAAGTAAGAGTTATACCGGTATATTTTTGAAAGAGATATGTAGTTGAGACAATATCGCCACACCGGTATTTATATATTATTTTTATGTTGCTTTGCGAACGCTATTTAATAAAGCCGACCGCTTCTCTCTGAGCCTACAAGCTTAATCAATCACGCCCCTTACATGTACGTGCTACGTAGTGTTCTCCCACCCACGCTACGCAACAGACATTTAACCGAAAACGTGGCGGACACAGTTTAGTTGGAGAGTGAGCAGTTGGTGGCTAAGAAAAAGAATAATAGCGCTGTTATTTTCCTAAATGTGTACTTTTACTCCGATACATTATTCTTAACCATCTTCGTTACTCGTTAATACAAAATAAAAGTTGAGCTGTTGTCGCAAGTTTTTAGCAGCACATGATGTAAATGGTAAGTTAAGCATAAGGTTCTTGAAATTGCAATTGTTTTTATCAGGACATTTCAGGTTTTTCATAATACGTTTTGTAAAAACATGTGGAGTTCTTGTTGTTTATAGGTTATTATGCTATTATTTAGCATAGCATATAGCATAATTAGCATAATTTTACCCTGAACTAACATGAGTTTGAGACTGAAGGGAACATTCAATCTTTGTTTCTGCACAAATATCACACAGTGGGTTTTTTGAATGAAAATGAGAATAATGAATTCCCTCTGCAATTCCTGTCAAAATAATCACAATTAGATATTTATTAAAAATGATTCAGCATGATAGGACCAGGATTGAGAACCCCTGCATTATTGCATTTTTTAAAACAAAAAGTGAATATGTCTTTGATTGGCGTCAGCTGTTTGCTGTGCATTCTGATGTGTGTGTGTGTGTGTGTGTGTGTGTGTGTCCAGTTCTTTGGCGCTGTTGTGACCGTGGCGTACGGTGCCAGTGCTTTCTTCTCCTATGTGGACTGGAAGGAAGACGGAAGAAACGCAGCCACCAGCACAGTGCCCACCTAGGACTCCAACATGAAACTGACGCTGCTTCTGGGAAAAAAACACTCCTTATGTTTTTCTTTCCCTCAAAGATACTATATTCATGTGGATAGTCTGCTAACGCTATCCACATACTAACGCTACTTAACACAATCAAATCAAGTCACTGTCATGGAAACATCAACAAATCCTGACCTCAGCTCCAGTATTATCAAGAGGGTGAAGCCCTAATCTAAGGAATTCATACTAGATTTATACCCTCAATATCAACACTGGATTATCCATATAAAACATATATATTGACGCTGTTTTCGGCAACACAGTATCCACAGTTTCTCTTTGAAGAGGAACATTTATGCATTTAACAACAATTTGGCAAAAATGACTCAATGTTTGAGCAAAAGAAGAAATCAACAAGCATGAAGAAGAGTTTTTGATACGGATGAGTGTAGAGCCTACTTGATAATTTGGGGTTATAATCTTCCTCTTTTAAGAGGTTTAATGGCAGCTTGATTCCATGATGTCGCATTACTGCCACCTTCTGGAATTACACTACACTACACCACACTACTCACCTGAAGTAGGACAAAACATGTTTTTAATATAAATAAATTAGGAAAAAGTTAAGAAAATTGGATGCTGTTAAAGTTCCACTAAATGTCTCAAACTGTGGTGCATGTAACACCAGTGGTACGCTAGCTTCCTCTGGTGGTACTTGGAGGAAAATACTGTTCTACTGTATGAACCAGGGTATGTGATCAGAGTGTGTAGGAAATTACATTTTAAACGAAAGTGAAATAGAGGAGGATGATGAGAGAGCAATTTATCTTATCGGGAATAAATCTGCCTCCTGTGAAACGTCCTTAGCTGACTGAAATGTCAATAGATGTTAATCCACAAAAAGTTTAAAGTTTATTTGTAACACGAGTAAAAATAAAATATGCCAAAATACTTGGTGTCTCAAAGACGATAAAATATCACAATAATTTACTGTATCAATGGTTTATTCCTCACCCCTAGTACTACTTAATTACTCATGTGTAAGATTAAGATTTTAAATTATTCCCATTTGGCTGAAATGAAATGTCATGTATGTATTTAAATGTACAATCAATTGAATGTATGAAGTGTTGCTTTAATGAACCACAGAACGAACCCTTCATATTCACATCAGCAGCGGGAATTTTTCTCAAATTTCCAAGTTTGTAGTTGGTAGTTTGAACTGGAGCGCCCCCTTCAGGTCGGGTTTCCAAGGCGCAACAACCTCACAAACCCTGTCACATGATTCCAAAGTGGCTGCCATTCGTGTCAGTTGTACAAACAAAACAAAAAAACGTCACTAAGACTGTGACGTCACCCTGCTGCTAAATCCTACACACGATGAGCTGATTATTTTCTTAATATGTGTAAAGAAAGAGGACATTGTGTATTGCGTGATATAAAAATCAAATCTGCACCATGAAATGGAAAAAATTGGATCTATTGTTTTGTGGATGAGATGTTTTGTCAGCTTGGACGTACTGGATCTTCCTCTGAAAACCAAGACTTTAAAGATTTGAAACTTGTTGTTTACCACACAGACGTACCAGGAAGCATCACTGATATTACTAAAAGATCCTTTGGTACTGTCTTTGTTTTTGTTTACTCAGTATGATGTTTTAAGAATGAGTGTCTGCACTGGAGATTTAAAACAATATTCAGACGGTAAACATGTGTTTACAAATGCAGTGATTCCCAAACTAGGGGTCAAACTAATGTCCTTTTGAATCATGTGAGTTCCAAGTGTCTGGCTTTGGGGGTCAGGGGGCAGAACATTTAAGAGAATCACTGACACAGAGTTTTAAAATCTGCACAGAAGAAGCCAAAATAAAATGTACATACTGTATGTCAAGTTGTAGATTGCAATTGGACAGACTGATGTTTCCCGGCTCCAACACACACCTGATTGTGATTCTGCAGAACCCTGGTAACGACACACTCATTTGAATCAGGTGTGTTGGAGCAGGGAAACAGACTCAGGTGTGTTTGATTTATCACACAGACTCACATTCCAATCCTGGTTTTCCTTAACAGTTCATGTTTATATCCGTGAGTGTAATTTATCATTTCGCATGTTTGTGTTATAGGATTGTGGGAATTGATTTGTTCTGTCTGTGTTAGTTTATCTACTTTTACCTTCACACAATGGTTCAGTCCAATTAGGGTGGAGCTAGGAGGAGTATAAGAAGCCACCCGAGCATGAGGTGGTTTGGGAGAAGGGATGTTGTGTCAGAGGGATGTTTTGAATTTGTTTGAATGTTTGTTGTTTTCCTGGGACCTTGGCTTTTTCTTCTGTTGCACTTTTGGGCAATAAAATCACAAACTTCTGTTGTTGAGAACTTCTTCAAGCAAATGTAGCCTCACTACCTGCAATTTTACAAATATTTACACTTGTAATAAAACAGTCTGATGATGCAGTCTTGGTACAGGATTTTTAACCCTTTAACACCGAGCATGTCGCAGATGACACATTTGCGCAAGTGCAATTTGTGCTTCCGTAATTACAAGGCGGTTTGTGCTCTTGGAAAGAAGTTGCAAGTCAAAGTCAATATGTGGTTATTTGGTCATTTCACTCATGCTGTTGCAGGAAGCCAGCAAATCAGTGTCTTTGTCACCAGAGTTGGAAAAACACCTGTACATAGTTTCCAGACAAAAACCCAAACAAGTTTTCAAATTTCAAATTCAGCATGCAAAATACCAGATTTTGCATGTTGAATTTGAAACTTGAAGTTCGTGTACAACTACAGTTTTTTCTAAATAAAACTTTTTGTTTTTCCTCATTTCAAATTGTTAATACACTATATTAACAGGAAGAACATTGTAAATAACTGCCAGATATTGAAAGTTATTCTGGAAAAAAATAGGTAGAAGCATTTAGTCACAGGACATTTTCTGGCCCTTTTATGGTTAAAATAGACAGACATTTTGAGTCTTAGGTGTTAAGGGTTAAGGGTTAAATATTGTTCCACACATATCTCACTGAGCTTTGGAAACTTAATGTGTTGTTTTTGTATCAAAAATGCTTGTGAAAGTCTGCAGTCAGTGCTTGGACTCTAAAGATGCACATGTTCAAATAAAGGACTCGGGTGATTTAAGGCTTTTTTTAACCACTTTATTTGGAAATATACTTTTACCAAAAACAAATCTGACATGAACAGCAGTATTTTAGCAGTGACATAAATATATACTCTTATGTCATGATAAGACATGTATAAAACGTACTGAAAACTATGTCATTTCTCATTACAGGCAGGCGCGCACACACACACACACACACACACACACACACACATATACTCCATAATCCACTTTCACAGGCACGAAGCTCAGTTTTCAAACTGATCACATTATTTAAATCTTCATAAAACATAGATTGGTTACATGACTTTCCTATGGAGAAAAAAACAGATTCATACATTCAATATCATCACAAGGGGGTTCCTTCTATAAACATCATGTATGTTGAATGCCTCAACACTACAACAATATAATCGTGAATGAGAGGATGATTGTAAAAATTAGGATTAAGCCTCATTTATGTGTAAATCCCAGTTTAAGAGATGTGCATATTTCAAGTAGTAGAGTCCAGTGCAGAGGTTGGGGAGCAGAAAGAAGTCAAAACCTTTCCATCTTCATTCTTTTATCTACAGGGAAGTTTAAATAAGGTCCATCAAAGTCACCACGTGAAACACAACAATTCAGGCGTGTTCATTTTTTTGTTTACAGGCTGTAGATTTAAGATTTTAGACGTAGAGGGAATCTTAAAAACTCGAGTCACAAACGCAAACACAACATCTTATACCAACACATGCGGGAAGAGGCAATTCAAGTGTTTTTCACATGTTTTTCCCTGTGTGCGAGCGTCACTGCGATTCAGTGGTGTGTTTGACGTCTGCGGGGATCAGTGACGTGACCACCAGCCCGTTCATGTCCAGACCTCGGCCTTCCTTCTCCTGGAAGCACACAGAGTCACAGCTGAGCTCATATCAAAGCAAACACACACACACACGTTACGATGATCTGCCATCGGCGAGGATACAAAAGAGCTAATTAGACACAGATTTGTTAAGTACAATCATATTACACTGCACACTGGGTAATTACATTTTAAAAAAATATGTATTTTAAAAGTTTGATACTGAAGATGATCTATTCAATATCATGTTTACATATGATACTTTTCTGTACAGAAAATTGTGCATAAAACCTCATTTTGGTGATATTTTCAAAATAGATTTATGTGTAGATTATTTTCTCTATTAATCAAGTCATTTTTGATGTTCTCGAGTGTCTTGTTTTGTCCACAAACCAAAATGATACAGTTATTTCATTATTTGTTATATGGAGCAAAGGAAAAAAAATCACATTTAAGAAGCTGAAAAAACAGAAAATTGTTTTAATTATTTAAGAAACACCGATTAATTAACTTGACGATTAATCAATTATCAAAATAGTTGACAATTAATTTAGTAATCAATTAATAATCGAGTAATTGTTCCAGCCCTACTGTTTAAATAAGGTCCATCAATCCAGACGTGTTCATTTTTTTTTTTACAGGCTGTAGATTTAAGATTTTAGACGTAGAGGGAATCTTGAAACTCAAGTCACAAACACAAAATCTTACACCAACACAATTAATCAATTATCAAAATAGTTGACAATTAATTTAGTAATCAATTAATAATCGAGTAATTGTTCCAGCCCTTTTATTTGCAATAAACCATAAACTTAACCCCTTGTACTCTTGTTAATTTGCCTACAGGTATTTTACGCTGAAATTCTAGGTTTACCTTGCAAGAAAGCTGCATTTCATTGAATGAGTTGAAATATGAGCCCATACAGAGCACTGTACAGTTATGGAATCTAGTGTCAACTGGCAACAAGTCAACGTGGTGAGAGAGAAAAACTCCTCTTAAAAAAGTTAAAAACTGTGTTGTTAATTGTGTCTGAGGTTCCAGACGACTCACCGCTCTGTATTCCAGAAACATCTCCTTAAAGGCCACAAAGTCTGTGAACGTCAGCAGCATGTCGAAAATGTCGCCGTCAGTCTCATCCTTGTGCTGCCTGCAGATGGAACACAGGAGTGTGTCAATGTGCTACTGCGCCACCTGGTGTTTTGACAGTCACCCACTCCCACTCATCTTTCATACCCATTCACACGCTGCCAGCACAGCCATCAAGAGCAATGTGGGGGTAAGGAAGTGTCTTGCCCAAGGACACATCGGAACATAGATTAGCGGTTCAAACCCACAACCTTTAAGTTGAAAGACATCTCGCTCTACCACTGAGCTACCGTTGTCCCAGAGGATGTTTATCAGCCAAGGAATGACAGAGCAAACAGCAGCTTTAACTGTTTTGTTCAGGAAGTAATAATGTGATGGAGCGTCTTACATGAGTAGCTCTATGAAAGTGTTCATGTTGAAGCCAGGGATTCTCTTCATCAGCTGGTTCTCCAGGTGTTTCTCCAGCAGGTCGACCTAAACCACGCACATGAGTTAATATGAGTGTATATGTATGATATATATACTCATACATACCTGAGTTTAGTCACATTTATGTCACATTTCCAAGGGTAATTGTAAGACTTAGTCATGGTTGCATTGAACGGATCACATGTCTTATGTTACACGTGTATGTATTACATCCGGCACTCACGTATTCTTTGAAGATGGGTGTGTAGCTGAGTTTGTTCTCATCAGAGTTGTCAAACTCCATATAGTATTTCTCCATGAAGCTCCGCTGAAGCTGCTGGAACTCCTCCTCTGGAAAGAAAAGTAAACACAAATGTCTATGAGTTTGTAAAACAATAAAGATTTCAGTGTCACTCTGGCCACTCTGATTCATTCTTTTATTCTTTGAGGACAAAACGGACAAGGCTGATATAGCTCTGGTCTTACCCATGACAATGTCCTCTATGCAGCCAATGGCCAAATCAAAAGCAGCATCTGAGGAACTGAAGAGAGAGAAAAACACAGATAATGAGCATTTCTACATTAAGACACATAGTCAATGAATTTTGTAACACACGTACTGCTCTGACTACATTGCTGTACTGAACATGCAATACCCTAGATACAACAATGCACAATGCATTAACTCAGTGGTTCTCTAACTTTTTATAAATATTATATTTTCTATTAAATACTGAGCTCTCGAAGTAACACCAACATTAAAACAGTGGTGTAAATAGGCCGAGCAAAGTCAGCTACAGACTTTTCACAGGAGGCAGATTTATTCCCAATAAGATAATTTCTCTCTCTCATCATCATCCTCCTCCTCTTCCTCACATATACATCACACACTGGTATAGTGAAATTAGATTAAGATGGAGCGAGAGATAAGGGGACTCTAATTATTATTATTTAATACTTAATTTCATTTTCTACTTTAATTTTCTAAGTCCTCAGCTCCACTCCGATTCCCTGGTACATAAAGTGCAACAGTATTTCTGATTTTCCTCCAAGTACCACCAGAGGAAGCTCACGTACCACCGGTGGTACACTTTGAGAACCATGGCTCTAGTTGAATACATGGATAAGTGGCACAGACTCACATACACTGGTTTGCACAGCCATCATTCCTAGGACACTACATTGACTTCCATTCATTTAAAACAGCCTAAACAAAGAGTCATCCCGAACATTAACCATAACCAGTCAATGCCTAACCCTAACCTGAGCTGAATGTAACAATTGAACCTCATTAGGACCAGGTTGTTGGTCTCTCATAAGGTATACTATTCCTGACAATGTCAATGTTTACCTGTAGCTTAGATTTGACCTACTTTGTGACTGGACTGGGTCCAACACATCATAACAAAACCCACCTGGAGGTAACTAGGACTTCCTCGTCAGTGTCATCCATGTCTACGATGTTCTCCACACAGCTGCCGGCATCTTGCGAACGACAGGAGGCGACATCTAAACACACACACACACAAACACACACAGTGTAATATGCAGAGCTTTACATGAAGTCTATAAAAATACATTACATCATTTACCATCAGACAAATGCTCGCAGTGTATATTAAACGACACAAACTAGAGATAATACGGTCACAAAGCTGCCAAAACAAAAACAAAATAAGTTTTAGTTCTTGTTCTTGGTTAACGAAAGCGTTAGTTAGCAAACTGGCTAAGTAAATGTGAGCTAACGTTAGCTAAACACATGTCAGGTTAAGAACAGTCGCCAGTTAAACATTTAAAAGTATAAGTTTACGTTGTTTTTCTGTTTCGTTAATGTTAATCAAGTACATTTAATCCAATTACTTATTTCCTGGATATCCATATTGTCAACAAATCGCTCTGATGTTAATACTTCACGTAATGCTGTTGCCAAGGAAACGACCGACTTACGTGTGCTCTACTATTGTGTCCGATAAAACAAAATCTCTGAGCACATTGGTTCCTACACCAATTTGTTAACAACTTCACTTCAAAGGATCGACGTCACTGATTAAAGCTTCCCTGTTGTTAAATACACAATAATATACTGATATAATATATGTTCAAGTTTCAAGCATTCCTATTGGAAAACATTTTGCAGAATAATAATAATAATTTTGAAACGTGCATATTTCTGAAAACTGAACACATATGATCATTTCCTAAATGAGCTGAACATTTTGAAGTTTGGATGTTCAAATATCTTGAAAAATGTAGGACGTAAGTGTAAAAATAGGGTGGAAAATAACAATATAGAATATATTATATCTAAATATTTTGTAATATGGATTTTTGACCAAACTACACAGCAACATGGACCTCAATCTTTTTTTCTCAATACAATATTGACATTTTTTAAACTACATTACCTCACTAGATTAAGAATTGTTCTTTGGGTTCGTTCTTATAATAAGTACCGCTATCAGTATTGGAGTCTACCTCGGTTTCATTCTAATAACTTGTTTGTGTAATGTGTTTAACTTGTTGAAATATGAGAGATGTAAATAAGAGTCACACAAGTCAAAAAAGTCACATACATACACACATTTATTACAAATGTCACAATTCAGGAAACAACAATTTGTCAATAAATCACATCTTTGGGAATTCCGGGGCAAAAATTCCTTTCTAGATGTTTTAAATACTCACAACTTATTCTTTACAATCACAAAGTTCATCTCCTACCATATACTTTCTCTCACCTGCATGTATAAGGTGCTCCAGGAAATACAGGGTAGCAAACAGGGAACAGACAAGTCATTTGTCATACTGAGAGATGCATGTTATGTTTTAATTGTTCCAGTATAGTCTGAATGATTATGCAGATCTTGCTCATGCAATTTGGGCAAGTAGAAACTCTTTCATTAAAAAAAAAAAAGTTGCCCAAAATACATTTAATTATTCTGTTTTGATTTGAAATGTCAGTGATTTTGTTTCATTTTAAAATCACACAAACACATTTCTTGAATCACAATCTCCCTCGTGTTCATCGTGTCATCGGTTTCCAATAGACAAATGTGACTGAGTCAACTCAGAGATGCTTCAAGTAAACAACAGACAGAAAAGACAGATATAGAACAATCTACGGCTGAAGATGTTGGGGAAAAATGGCAAAATGACATCAGTGAGGTTTACTCTTTCTATAGCTCAGTCAGTGGCCACAGATCTGGCAAACCTGTTTAGATTAGATCGATCACTCAGCGTGTGCTTTGATTTGAAGCAAATGAAAACTTTTTTTCTTGCCCTCTCAGTTGAGGTCATATCACTGTGCTGTGAGTTAGTTTCCTTGCTCATTTATTTCAAGTACGTCATTGCCAATTTCAGACCAAAAATAACATGGTATGTAATCAGTATATTGATACTGAGGAAAGACAAAATCACTTAAATGATTCACATTTTGTTTTTCGAGAATTTCCTGATCAAACCAAACCTGCTGCACTTCCAAGGGCAAGTTGCCAGTGTTCACCATCACATCTCTTACAAAACTAAATAACATCTTATAGTTTGAAAATAGTCATCTTAATACAGACGCACATCTTTTGCTATCACAAACTAAAATTAAGACTTAATTATACAGCTGCAATCAAGCCATCCTTAATAAATTACGAGGGTGGTGTGTGTGCATACTTCCCCCAAACTAGCTCCTCCTCAATCACATGGATTTAAAGCTGGGGGGGTAAACATTTCAATTACAGATTAACCTTCTGTAGATTTTAATCTCTGTGTATTTATTTGTTGTGGTTGTGATGTACATGATTAAATATCAACATCTCAGCAAAAGAATACAGCACAAAAAGCAGCAGGGTCAGCCATAGTGAAAATTACTTCGTCCCAATACAGATTCAAGTATGTGTTTTTTTTTTTTTTTACTGTTGTAAAATATGTGTTATTACCTCTTTCAACACCTGTCATTCTCTTTTAGATGACAGTCAATTAAACTTTAAACATCATTGGTAAACTGGATCAAATCAGACAACTGAACTCCTGCAAATGTGAAGTTCTCTGACAACAAGAGCAAACTGTAGGATCTCTTGACAAACCTCTGCCACTCGATGATAAATCAGTACAGACAGTGAAGCCTCGAGAGAAAGGAGAGTGACAATGCTACGTCAACGACAACACAAGTCACATATCTATACCTGAAAACATGATCGTGTGATACATCTCAAATTTATCTGTACCTTGGGTTTAATACTGCACTACAGACTGTGCTCTTCCCAGCTACCCTGCCCTTTCAGATCAGCAGGTGGGTGTGTGTCTGTGTGTCTGTGTGTGGGCTGATGGGATAAAATAGTCACAGCCCCTGGGCTGAAAGCGCAGTGGCTACCTTGTGTCTGAAAGGATGTCTCGTAACTCGATGCAGGGGCTTGCAGATGAGAAGCTGGAACAGTCTGTGATCTGGTAAATATGATTCTGCTCCTCACACCTGCTGCAGAAGTTGACTATCTGTGACCCAGCTTCTGTAGTGAGCTGTCAGAAGGATGTACATGAAGAGATTCGGGTAAATGAGGGAATGCTCCTGGGGATCCAGCTGTGGTTCGATTCCCCTCCTCTCATATCCTCTCTTTCTTCTCTCCACAGCTCTATTGTTTTCTTCATCGTTCCTCTGACCAGAACTCACAGGTCTGGCATCATCATCATCATCATCATCACAGCGGTGTGGCACCGTCCTCGTAGCCCTGTTGGATGAGAGGGGACTAGAGGAAGAGGCTGTAGGGCTTGCATGTCTCTCCTTACTAGAGGAGGGGCAGGAAGTGTGTCAGGAGACATGTGCAATGAGTCTGACTCTGGTCTGGATGTCCTGGCGGCACAGGGGGCACGTCTCTAACTGTAAGGCACACTCCATACACATACCACTGGAGGAAGATGGAGGAAAACAAAACACTTTATAATCCAATTACAAAACATGCTCATCTATGAGTAATAAATATAAAATGTATTAAAATGTTCGTAGAAAATTAAATTCTACAACCGCAATTCTGACCCTTTATTCAATATTATGTAGACACGTCTTTAACTGAGATTCTTGGGTTAAGTCCATAGACCATTTAAAAAGTGGATGTAATCTTCAGGGTTCTTCCTGAGGCTAACCAGAGAATGAGACAACACTAGCCACAAGGGGTGACTCCACTGGTTGCAAAAAGAACTCGGTTTGAAAGGAATTCTATGGGAAAATAAGCCTATTTCCTTGATTTAAAACACAACTTTCAACTTGCTAGAGAAGGAGAATTCAGGCAAACACGATGCAGCAACAACACTAACGTGCTATTAGCAGGTAAGAAATCTTTATCATTTGTGTCTACAAACATAAATAACATGTACACATACCCATGTCCACAGGGCCGCAGCTCTGTGTCAGCCATGACGTCACAACACAGTGTGCAGCAGTTGTCTCGGATGCTAACCTGCTTCAGTAAGGCCAGACGACGGTGTCTGGGAAACACACACATACATACACAATAAGTAAGCAGACATATACACCAACAGATAAATATCTCCATTTACAAACATGCATTTGAATCTTATTGTCTTCAGCTGCTCCAATTTGCCTCCGCTGGCAGATTTTGACAGGAAATTAAACAAAATGTGCTGCTTAATGCGTCTAAAGAAAAATATTAAGAATAAAATGATTGGTTGAGACAGGCACCTGAAAGTGTAGGGTCGCACTGTGATGCTTAAAGGAGCAGAGAGTGAAAGATGCACTGCAGTGATCACCTTATGTTTCTCCGAGTTTACCAAAGGCAAACACAGATAATTGTGATACTCCTAACATGAGGTCACCACCAAAACGTACTCGGCTTATTCTTTGACAGCGAAAGGTGAAGATGTGTTGCAAATTTTAAGAAATTCCCTAGAGGAAATTCTGTGATCGTACATTCACAAGAATGCTTTTTTCTGCCCGTGGTGAAAATGCTGTATGTACACTGGAGCGTCCCCAAACTATGACTCATGTTTGCAATCCGTTTGTGTTGACCTCTGTGTGCAAACATAATGACTCACTGGTTACAAGGTGGTTGTGTAATACAACAAATGGCATGTAGTTTGCCCTAAGTGTGTCATCGGATTTATTTTTCCCTTCGTACCTGGGTAGGATGATCTTTTCACTGGGCAGCAGTGAAGCAAAGTCATTGAAGGTGCTGAACTTGACAGAAGGTGGGTGACGGAAAGGCTTGGCCCCAAAGTTGAACTCACACTGCTGGTACGACATGAAGCTGGCAGCAGCAAAGAATCCCGACCTGACAGAGATAAAGGCGAGGGGAGAATATATGAAGAAGGAAGGCAGGAAAAGGGTAGGACAGGTGGAGAGGCAAAATAGAGGAAGGAGGCGGAATGCAATGAGGAAACCAAATCTACAGAACATACACAGTGAAGAACTTTGTGTGTGGACTTACGTGGCTGAAGAGAAGACCTGTTTCTCTGGTGGCAGCTGATGTCCATTCAGATAAAAGATCATCTGCTTCTTGCTGAGGTCCAACAGGAAGCCAATGGCATCTCCTAAACAAAACAAAGAGATATGCAGTAGAATAAAGTCTTAACATGTTATTATTCCCATAATTCATCCATGTGGGAGGTAAACCCACATGATAAAGTTTTCTGGTGAAACAAGAGTAAAATAGGGTGACTTAGTCATCTTAATACAGACGCACATCTTTTGCTATCACAAACTAAAATTAAGACTTAATTATACAGCTGCAATCAAGCCATCCTTAATAAATTACGAGGGACACCCAGGGTAAGCTGTGTTGGGTGTTTGTCCAGCATGGATAAAAACAATTCAGTGCGCATTTCAATATGCTCTCAGATTTGGTCAGGTCCAAGTCACACGCTATCTATCTACTTTGTAAGCACTTGAGAAGCACCAAAAACAACACGTCAGTTTCTGAGAAAATGAGTTTGACATTTAAAAAAAAAAAAAATAAAATAATGTGTTCACAACAATATTAAATGTTCTTTCTAGTATATTAAAATAAAATCAGTCCATACCCTCTTTCCAGCAGGGGTGAGAGTGAGGTTTACTGCGAGCATTGTACCAGATGAGCTGCCTGCAGCCATCGTACGCACATGAGTATTCATCGTCTCCTATTCCATAACCCTCCTGTAACACACATGTACAATGATTATAGTACGAGTCTGCAGATCAAGCAAATGCAGGGAGATCAACAGTAACACAGTGAAAGGGATTACATGATTGAGGAACTTGCTGTCCTTAGTGGCCCATCCTATTTGCATCACGCCCGATGTGATGACCGTCACCTCGTAGTACCAAACGCCTGAATCCACGCAAAAGGTACAACGCACACTCTCAAAGGACGAGGCGTCACATCGTGCCTGATCGAAAGGGAAAATAAACCATGTCCGTTTATATGTGAAAGATTATTAAATAAGGGCATGAAAACAATGAATATCAATAATTTACTAAATGTGTGGATGTGTTTACTGATCACACAGACATCCATGAAGTCTCATCACAGAATATTTACAGACTAACCTCTAGTCCAGTGGGGGAAATCTTGAGGTACTCGCTGACATCATTGCTGTTGAGCATGGCGTTGATATTAGTGAGGTTGACTTTCTCGTAGGTGAATTGACGACCGTCTTTAAGAACTAGACGGGAAACAACAGAGCAGTTATCACATGCATTTCCCATATATACTGTACTTAAATTACAGAGACAGGTCCTGATGCTACTCACATAAATTGTCAAGGCTCCACTGTGAACAGAATCCAACCTGCCTCTTCAGGTAATCCGGTTGCTCTGCCCATGACTCCAGGGCAGCGAGTCGATCGCTGATACATGACTCAGACACCGTCACTTTGTTCTCACCTGAGGACAAGAAGCAGGTTGGAGACGGAATGAGTCTTACAGTCTAATCTAAGAGTATGGTTGGAAGCACATGACACACGACAGAGCACCCTTAAAATAAAGTATAATACTGTTCCACTAACATTTCTTTCTTTTTTTTTTAAAGAGCTATTCGACACAGTGAGTGAACCTACTGGTCTGGGAGAACTTTTCCAAAGCAATGAGAGCAAACAGCATGACAGTCGGATGGGCCTCAGAACTCTGGAGGAAGATTTACAGAACAGAAATGATCATCAGGGTTGAGATTATCTACTTTAATTTTACATAAAACATTTTTTCTTTCAACCAAACATAAAATAATAACATTAGTATCTCAAGTCCAGAAGTTCACAACTGGGTGTGTTTGTTTGCTCACCAGGCTCTCTAGAAGATATTCAAGGGTTCCTGGGCTCAAAAGTCCAGTACTGGCTGGTCCTGGGAGACATTAGAGGAGTTATTAGACACATACTTAGGAGAGTCTACATGATCATTAACAGAAGTACTGAAGACCAAGACTGTTGCTTAGGGATTTGGAAAAAAACAATTAAATGCAAAAATGTGGACTCTACCAGCCAGTTTCTCAGCCAGGCATCCCAGGACAGCTGTGGTGTTTCTGTGTTTAGCAGGGTTTAAAGCATCCTGTTGTGCTACACTTGAACTCAGACTCAACATGTCAGAGAGTTTCTGCAAAGCATCCTGGAGAGAGGGGGAATACAGACCAGTTACTCTAATGAAGGTCACACAGGCACACACACAGTTTCCATGGAGATGCTGAAATAGCAGCTTAAGAATTAGAAATCCATACACGTTTATGATGATAAGCCTGTGTGCATAATAGGTCAAGATAAAAAGCAACAAAGTCAAGTGTGGGATAAATTACAATGGGGACACCATAATGCATTTCCTAACACATTTATCCTAACCTTAAAAATCACAGCTTAGGGTAAATTCTAATCTTAAGGCTTATACACACATAAAGCACTAACTTTGGTGGGCAGAGGACACTCATCTAACAGAAGGGTGATCACTGCAGGGCCAAGTGGATCATCCAATGGGATCACTCGAATGAGAGACTGGACAACCTCTAGCCAACCATCATCTAAGAGAAGGAGGAGGAAAAGTTTAGATTCAAACGACACATACAGTACACTATATTATATTCAAGTGACAACTTTGGCAAGATGCATGGACAAAACATAGAAAAGAGTATGAGCATGATTATGTCTAACAGATCTCCAAGAACTGGAGCTGATGACTTTCATTATAAATGTGTTCATAAAAGAAAACATAATATATTTCCAAAGATTGAGGACTTTTACCCACATCTGTCAACATTAAAAATGTTTGGAAAAAACATGCGATACTTTTTATTTACTTCCTGCTACAGCTTCTATTTGAAGAATGGATCTGATAACAATAATAAAAGGTATTTATATAGCACTTTTCAAATGTTACAAAGTGCTAAACCGATTGACCAATCAAGATGAGGAAAGAATGAAGCCCAACATCAGTGGGGAGACAAAAACTCCCAGAGACGCCAAAGACAAGTGAAGTGTGCTGAAACATCTTCATGAGACCGGCTCCTGCATTGTGAATGTCGGACACAGCACAAAACAAAAGCACTAATTTCCTGTCCATTAGGCAACTCAGTAACAAACACTCTCTTTAACCCTATCACTTATAAAAGCCAACTAGCGCATGAATAATGTAACATGGTAGCACATATCAAAGAGAAAGTGACTGTCTGACTTGACTTGCTGCCTTCAGGGTTCAATATCTGCAAGCTAATGCCTAGTTTGGCTATCAAGACTCACAACGCTATTTCCTATGAGTATCAAACCATATGTGTATGACAAGAAATCCAAACACAAGCTACCGCCCATAAGCACACACAACTGAGTACACATAACTAAGGTAAAAACCTGATCTGTAAATTAATGTTTCAGTCTTTTAGTGGGTGAAGTTGAAGGTTGAGAGACCAACACACAATTTCTGCTGTGAAAGTCATGACTGCCTTCAGATGACGTAATATTCCTCTAACCTGGAACAGTGGGAGCACTGGAGAAATGCTGAGGCAGTACTACTACAGCAGCAGACAGATATGGGTGTTGCAGCATCTCTCCTCTGTTTAGTGGGAATTTCGCCATCTTGTTTATACCTCACTTAACCCCACCCATCTTACTTGTGCAGAATTTGCACAATCTGGTCCTCAAAACTGTTTACTTTGAAACACGACACATTTTGTGTCAAACTGAGAGACGAATCACAGAACTTAAATCTGACTAAATGTTGAGCACAGACATATTCTGTGTGCTTTATTTGGTGTTTCTTTTGAGATGCTGTGTGTTTTCTTTCCTTACCTGTCTCTGCCATTTCATGCAAAGTGATCATGGAGTAAGGAGGCTCTTGGTCACTAAAAAAACAGATGATAATAACAAGACATGAGTACAGCATGTACCTGAATGCTGTGCCTTACAACGTCAGCACTGCCTTTACTGTATGCTGGTTCAGTTGTGTGCATGCACTACACAAATGGAGCATTGTTTCATAAAACGCAGGTGTTATAACCCTGTGATCACTGCTGCATCTGAAATAATATAAACAAATGATTCAGCGTTTGGGTGTTTGTTATTGCAGTAATTATTATGGATAGTAGTGTTATCCCACTGAGAGGTCTTGGAACGCATATATTTGTTATGTATTTATTTTACTGGACAGTGTTGATGATACTGTTGTCATGACTCATCCCAAGCTGAAAACTGCTTTCATTTCAACAACCATGACTCCAGATTGATGTTCAAATTACCCAACAAAACTTGATGATACTGTCACTATCTGCTTTTGATTTACTGTTGACAAATTCTTGGAAATGCACATTGCATGTTTAATACAGTATTGTTTAAGTATTCAAAAGACAAAACTGCAAATACACTACCTATAAAAAAATTTAACGTGAAATTTCAGCTATATCTTGTGTGTGTTAACAAAACAGTGTAATAATTCTTTACATGATTTAAAAAATAATAAGTCTTGGAGTTTGACTTTCTGTTGTTCGATTGGCTCGCGATTTAATCAACATAACTTATTTAACAAAAGCTAAAGTTTTCAAGATTTGTTTCAAGTGGTTAAGACACTGCCAGAAATTACAATACACACTCTTTTATGAGCTATAGATTAATTTGAAATTGCACAGAGCATTCTGATCCCCCTGTCCCTCATCATTACCAGACTTACTTGTCTACAAGTGTCCTGATGACAGCCAGTGTGTCCAGCACCAAGCCATCCACATTCTGCTTCTTCCGCCGTGGCTCATGGGGCCCTCGACCTCGGCGTGGAGGCCTGACTGGGTCCCTTGGCCTACTGCTCCGGGCCTCCCCGGGGTCAGCACCTACACCTGTACCATGGTCCACTCGTCTAGCTTGCCCTCGGGTTACCCTTGTTGCCCCCGGTTGATGGTCCTCCACATCACTATCCTCCCGGCACACACAACTGTTACCCATGGTTCCAGTGCTGGAAACCAAACTGGCAAGGGTCTTCCAGAGTGAATGAAGGGAGTTTGAGGATGAAAGGAAACGCAGAACCCTTCCAAGGCTCCTGCAGGCACAGAAAGCGATCCAGGCAGCTACTATCATATCATCTGAAGAAATTGATTTAAGGGGACTATTGCCCTGGTGGGCTGGGTGGAGTCAGTGCTCATAGTTTTACCAAGCAGAGATGACGGATTGTTTTGAGAGTAATAATATACAGCTGGTCAGATAGACCAGGAAAGGCCAGATGATGCTCCAAGATATGCTCTGACCATCATCAACAGCACATGATTCAAGTCCAGCTGTCGTTCTGGGCATGCACAGCTGTAGAAGCAACACAGAGAGAAGAGAAAAATGAAACTATGTTGATCATTGTCTGAACAGTCTAAAAGCTGATCATATTCTGCTACCAGAACATCAATACAAAATCACAAATAGTTAAAATGAGGCAGAAAATCAATAAGCATAAAAACATATACATGTAGCATTGTGTGCTTGGACTAGTTGAACTGATATTCACACACATACATATTACATGTATATAATGAACTACAACATACATAGTGAGGATGTGGTTATGAAATGGGTTAGCAAATAAGTCTCTTTCACGTTTTATACCGCTTTAAGCTAGTGTTTCTCTTATACATGACAACCCGTTGTTATAAATAAAAAAAATCTCAATCATTTTTGTGTTGTTGACAAACATGAGCTTTTTTGACAGTGGGCTAGCAAGCTAGCCACCCACCAAGAAAACACTGAAACTGACGTGGCTCCAAATAAAACTCGCACGTTATCAGCGCCACATTTTAATCTTGATTCATACTTACACTGCGTTCGCGACCCACACCAGAGTACTTTAGCAAAACAGGTAGCTAATCGGTTAGCTCCGATGTGTAGCAGCTAGCCGGCTAACGTTAGCTGTTAGCTTGTTAGCTGGTTCACGCGGATTCTGCTGTCAAACGACGCAAGTGTGCTAACGTGACCAGCCGTGAAGTAAGCGCGAGACTCAGACACCGGTGAAGTGCTGTGGTCGTTTACATGACCCGCTTATGTGTCCCGCAACGAGGCTTTGTCTTACTCCAAACAACACATTCACGTGACGGCGAGCTAAGTCTACTTACACATATTTTTGCGACACTACAACCGCTAGCTACTTGCTAATTTCCGTAGCGCTAGCAGCTAACTGGCCATCATCAGCTGTGGATGCGGAGGCGAGGCTGATGTAGGAGGGAGCAGGACAACGTCAACATATTGAAAACAAGACCGTTTTTTCATCATTAGAGATAAATCATTTCAGGTTTTTTCCCTTTTTGTTTTCAAATGTGTATTATATTACCTGTAAAACTGACTGCACACATTTTAGTTTGTTTATGTTGAGAATATGCGTGTCTCATTTTTTTATTTACATCTCTTGTTCTTATACTCCATCTCTTATTTTTGTATGTCATCTCTGATAGTGCCTTCTTTAAAGATCAAAGCAATGCATCTGTCATTCTTCTTTCCAACTAGGATAGTAGAGGCAATTAAGGACAAATATGTCTGTGTAGACATGGTAGAGGGGGATGAAGTGTATATTTGTGTTATTGAGGACAACAGGATTCATTGCAAGACTATAATAATGAAAATTGAAGGAAGTAAAGGCAGGCTGAGGTCCATTTTCCAGGATGTGATCGATTAAAGTGAAACCAAAGGTCCTTCTTTGTGTTAATAACATGGTTTAACTATTCCATCCATCTTCTACCACTTAATCCTGCACATGAGGATCACCGGGGTGCCAATCCCATCTGACATAAGGCAAAGGCGAGGTACACCCTGGACAGGTTGCCAGTTCATCACAGACTCAATTTAGACTGTCCAATTTTCATAATCCCCAATCTGCATGTTTTTGGACAAACAGAGAACCTGGAGAAAACCCTCATACACTGGGAGAACATGCAAACTCATGCAGAAAGGCCCTTGTTCCAACCGGGTGCTAACCACTACTCCGACTTTGGCATCTGAAAGTATAGGTAATTCTCTTATTAATTGGGTAAATAAAAACAGCCACATCATATATCTTCTATTATCTACAAGTAACAGTCTTGTCAATTTCAAATCATAACATTAACATTTAACTAACTAGCTACCACAACTAGTTCCCACACTAAATGTCTTATACTGCTTATATGTTGGACTAGTCTATTCATCACAAAGTAGTGTATACTGCAAAGTGGTGTCGCACACTTTGCTTTTCTTCATGGCTGTTACAAAGGCCGTGTTACGCTGCATCCCAATTGTCCTCAGGTGCTCAGAGAACTTGTCTGTTCTGGGGAAAAAAACCCGCTTTATGCCTTCAAAGGATTTCATGTAACGACCATATGCGCCGTTACTGGTCTTGTACATGGGGTTCAGGCGCCTTGGGTTTAGCTCTAATTCAAGGACTTTTGGAGTCCTAGTGTAGGTGAAAATGGGGTTCCCAGAGTTGGAACCTTTTTTGCTTTTTTTCCCCTGCTGCTTCTGAGACGCTGGGTTCCCAGGAGTGGAGCTTTTTTTGTTGTTTCGCTCTTGCGAGGCCGACATCATGGGCAGTACCTATATGAGATATCTGAATTAAACAGTCTGTTTGCAATTGCCTTCAAATGTAGTGAAACACATATGGTGGTGTTAATGTTTCTCTCTTTCTTTGGTGTTTACAGCACTTGGCATCTGTAATGTTGTTTTGCTAAACTACATTCACGTTTACCTTTATTTTCCTTAACTTGTTAGTCTGGTTTTACACTGAGTCTCCTTGTCTCTTTACGAACCTCCATGTCCAGACTTTGTGTATGGTAGCCTGATTATGACAGAAAATGACTTTCAAGTTGAGGAATTCCTTTTATGTCAAGTGACAAAATACCGAAAAGGAGGTGATAATTCAACATTATGCATGTCAGAGGTGGGATAATGTAGATGGCAGCGCTGCACCTCTCTGTGTATCAGAGATTTAATATTTATTTTTTGTTATTGTCATTAAAGAAGAAACTCATCCACCAACCAGCCCAACAATATGAAAACAAATGCTAGACTGTATTGGATTAGATTATTGATAGATTATTGTATTTGTATATTCTTAAATACAAATAGTTTTTAGTTCTCTGCTATGTATATGTTTTGTATATGTTCAAGCCAGTGGTTCTCAAACATTTTACACCAAGTACTACCTGAGAAAATATTGAGCTTTTGAAGTTACACTTTACACATTTCACAAGAGGCAAATTTTTTCCCAATAATATAATTTGCTCTCTCATCCTCCTTAACCTCACATATACTTCACACACTGGTATAGTGAAATTAGATAAAGATGGAGCAAGAGATAAGGTGACTCTATATTATTATTTACATAAATAATTAATTACCCTATTGTTATTTGTTTCTATTTTCTACACATTCCTCAACTCCACTCTGATTCATGGTAGAACAGTATTTCAGATTTTACCACCAGAGGAAAGCTTGCTGTACCACTGGTAGTACATGTACCACAGAACTCAGCTATTCTGAGGGTAAATAAAAATATATGTGTGCTATTGGGGAAAAGCTGCCTATTCACAATGTTTTTTAAACCCCTCTCAGAAAAGTCACTATCGTGTAACGTGTTGATGCACACTCCATACCAGTTGGTGGCGGCAATGCATCAAAACGTTGACTGCCAACCGCCAGAGAAGAACAGCCAGCGTTGTTTACGTCATTAACAAGCGCCAAATGATTACGTGTTTCTACCGCGCCTGCTTTGTCGAATAACTAACAACTATTCTAATTTCGAATTCCATCGTTCACACTGTGGTGAACTTGGTGTTACTGCCGTTAATGCTCGGCTAACTCTACGCGTTTTTAGTGCAGCTCTGGACTTTGATTGGCCGCTTCCTCCACCCTATTCCACAGTGAGTTGCAGTTAGTGAACTGTGGTCCTGTTAAGAGGATGGACAGCGAAATCCAAAGAGACGGAAGAGTCCTGGACCTCACTGACGACGCCTGGAGGGAAGACAAGCTGCCGTATGAAGATGTCACCATCCCTCTGGTACACTCTGGCGTTAAAATATGAGCACGAAATTTCCGCTAATGTTCAGTGTTTACACTCAGGTGCAAGGACGTCTTGTTGTTTGAGAAGAGATTTAGTTTTGGAGTTCATTCACACCATATCATATGTGTCTAGGGCAGTAACTAACGATTGTTTTTTATAATCGAATCTGCCAATTATTTTCTCGATTAATCGTTTGGTCCATTAAAATGTCATCAAAATGTATTAATAGAGGGGAATAACAAAAGGTACTTTACAACAGTCGTAAATATGTCAATATAATTCGTCAATTAATCAATTATTAATCGCCTCGGGTTTTTCAGCATCCATATATATTATATCCATATTTTCAGAAAGAAAGAAATCGGTAAAATTGAATCATGTTGGTTTGTGGACAAAATAAGACCTTTGAGAACATCATCATTTTGAGGTCTGTCATTTGATAGCCCAAACAAGTACTTGATTATTCGAGAAAATAATCGGTTATGAAAATAATGGTTAGTTGCAGCCCTACACCACAGGATAAGACAAATGATGAAAAGGATGAAGCAAACAAAAGTTTGCTCTCATTTGGTACTAGAGTTGCACAAATGTATTGAAAATATAGTGAACAGACGTGACAATAACAAATAAAAGATTTATTGTCTTGTTGCTCAACTCTAGACACGTAAATGCTCAGTCAGTCTCAATACATCTACAATTAATCTGAACCTGACTTTATAAGCTCTCACTTTGGTAAAATCATACTTGTTTATGCCATCATACTGATACAGCATAGAGTAAACTGAGATAGATTTAATATCATACTCTTTCTCATGGCATCCTGTCTTTTTCATTCTTTAATTAGAGTGAACTGCCAGAGGCTGAGCAGGACAATGGAGGATCCACCGAGTCTGTGAAAGAACAGGAGATGAAGTGGACAGACCTCGCCCTGCAGAGCCTTCATGAAAACACACCCAGCATTGGAAGCTGAAAGACTGAGAACTGTAGTTACAACCGCTTCCAGACAAATCCTCAATTCATCTCACTCCCCGAACTGCATTACAACTGGACAAGTATGAAACATACAGCTCCTCACCTGAATTTCACATCTTACTATTTCGAACACTTGCAGCAAAACGCCTTCCTTTGCCAAACCTTGCTTTGAATGGCACATGATTATTTTACAAGTTTTCTCCCTAAGAAGTATGAATGCAGGTCCCACAATCACTCTGTCTTTGCAGAGTTGGCCATGACCTTCCGGACATGGTCATGTGGCCCCTTCCCGACAAGGGCTGAGGGGTGTCGGTATGAGCCCCCTAGGCGATCCCAGAGTGTGAAGTATTGTCCATAGTTGTAGTAGAAGTAGAGGTGATGGTCTACATGGTGAGGAGCACCGTTAATTAGACTTATCAGGCAGCCCGGGATACGGTAGTCTCCGTCATGTATGGAAATTGTCCAAATGTTGACAAAAACAAAGAGTGAGAGGTAGACGACCTGCAATGTCAAAATCCCAAATGTTATTTAAAAAATATTTCAACATTTTCTGATGTAATGTGAATGCTGACATATGTCATCAACATGTGTCCACATTCATTGTCACAGTCTTTTAAGTCATAAATAGATTAAAGATCTACTAAGATTTAGGCCCCCTTTCACCTGGCATTACAGTGCGTTTTCTGTGATTCACCACATGGTATTAACATGTGTCTCCAGTGTTCACATCAAGATCTCATGTCTTCAAAGATATCCAGCAGATATGTAGCAGACTACAGCGTCACATTCTATGTGTTGTCATATCAGCATCAACAATTATAGATACAGGTGAAGTTGCACTGTTGTATGGACTCCTCTTTGCTTTGGAAGCAGGGGATCGCTGTCCGATTGCAATCAGATTACAGAAATCTCATTTTAATGTCAGGTGTGAAGGGGGCCTTAGAAGGGGTATATTTGCAGAAATTGCATTGTAAGTGTGTAAGCACTTTATTTTATAAATAGTTTGAGTTTCGTAGCCTTGGAATTAACCTTTTATAACCTTGCACTTTAGGCATTGCTCTACAGTTGACAGTGTTTTGCGCTGCACTGTTCTACAGCAGCACAAATGGATGTTTTTGTCATGCAAAAGACACCGTAGTTCCCCCGTTGTGCTTGGGAAAGGGAGGGGTGAGTGGAGGAGTCACCAACTCCTACACACTGGACCTTGGAACATAACTAATGCAAACCGATAGAACCTAGGCTCCTCAGTCATGATGTTTTTCCCTAACAATGGTTTGAAAGATTCATTTTCATCCGTGATAGTGTACTCCTAACTTAAAATACTACCTAAACCATTGGTCTAACACCCAGATATTTTGAAAAGAATGACAGTGTTGCCATCACCTTGTGGAGTGGGAAGATGAAAGGGTAGACGTGGTAGGGTAAGCTCTGCAGGAAGCCATCTATTGGGTGGAAGGCATGGCTGGCAAATGGCGTAGGGATCTTGAATATGTGGTGCTGCTTATGTAATTGCTGAGGGGGAGAAACACAGATGGTGACAGTTTTAGGTGCAAGTTTGTGGGGGTTAAACACACCATGTAAGCAACGTGGTCACAGTTATATAATAAAAGTAAAGTTCAAGCTTCAATCTGCCTTTCTATTTTGATCCTCACCATGTCCCCAAGATAATGTCTTGCTACTTGGTAGTCACTGTAACATTTACCTGCCCGTCTGCTGTTTGATTCTGAGCTTTCCCTCTCCCTTGAAGCTCACCTTGTAAATGCTCCTATGGTGCATGCACCGGTGAATCCAGTAGATGCACATATCAGTGAAGAACAAGAATCCAGCGACGCTCAGGAAGACTCCAGGCCAGCCTGAAACAGACAAACCAGTGCACAAATGAGTCTCATCGGGACTTGTTATTTTTTCAAGCTGTCATCGTATGAAATTTCCAGTTGGGTGGTCAATTAATCAGTTTTGCTTTTCTGTTAACTTTCATGTTCACTTTAAATCACCTAAAATCTACATGAAATCTACATGAACTCATGGTCTGGCTTGTAGGATTTTGAGTTTTCTCACCCAGCGAGGATTCACTGAAGTTGTCATAAAGTTTGCTGAATCCCCTGACCTCGCAGAAGAAAAGGGCTACTGTGGGGAAGCTCATCCAGAAGATGGCGGCAACTCCTAACTGGATTTCTTGTCTGACCTGGTTCTGTTGTTCAATCAGAGACATGATATAAGAGATTTAAGAGAGAAGAACAATCCCATGCTTCTAGTTGAAACAACCAATAGGTTCACTGTTTTTAACTCATGCCTTGTCCATTTCACAGCCTACCTTAAGAAACTGTGGATGTTTCATCAGCGTATGATCGAACACACAATAGAAGTTCAGAGCACCAAAGCCCAGGTAAATCAGCTCTGCTCCCAGGGTGGTCAACACCCACAGGCTGATGATCTGACGCAGAGCTTCATCCTCGGGCCACGAGGCTGGATAAACGTACGGCGTGAAGACGTAATGGTCGGCTATGCTCAGTACACGATCCATGGCAAAATCTGTTCAAAGCAGTTGAAATATATGTCTTCACCGCCACAATAATGCCCACGTCTGTGTGAGAGAAAAACTAATCAGTGCATGATGAAAAAGAACAAAGTAAGTTCAGGAAATTCTAATTATAAGGCAAAACAACATCACATAAAGGTTGCAAAGGATTATAAATCCAGCAGGTCTAACCCAAAAAGCTTGTTGTTTCTCACCTACCTCACTCAAAGGGGTTTTCCACCAAATAAAAGATATTTTCACCGACCTGTTAAAAATGGTGTCTGTCCAAAAACAGCAAAATACTGAAGCTTTTCAAGGTTAATTCTGCTTCTCTTAATTTAGCTTCTTTGAGAGAACACTGTTTTAAATGTGCTGCTACAGAAGTGACAGAGACCAAAGTCCTGACTTGAGTACTGTAGTTATCAGAAGCTGTTTAAATTGCATTGTTTCATTTATTTGATTAGAAGCCCCCATCAGACTGTGGTCAACCATGACACGCCACTATTACCATACAATTGGTGTGATAAAACACGATAACAGGTTTTTCCAAGTGATGCATTCCCTTTTTATACATTGTCCTCTAAGTGAAGAAAAATAATAATAATTTAAAACGATTGGTATTTTCCTGCAGTGAACATTAAAATCAGAAAAAAAGAACCAGAATAACACAGTTCTGTACCTTTGCTGGAAAACAAATCACAAGAACTATTTACAAATAAACCGTATATTAACCAACCTGCTACATAGGACCAGGTCCAGGTGTCAGATTTTAGTGAGGACCTCCTTAGAGAGAAGACAAGTTCTTCTTCTTCACACACGGCATGTCCTCCAGTGTTTGCTATGTGACACAGAGCACATGGTCAGTATAGATACACATTTGACATATGAAGTGACCATGCAGTCCGACACGTTTCCCAGAAGGCATGTATGGATTCAGAGAGAGGCTAGTCTGTGCTTTTTGAGTATATGCTCGTAAGATCCCCACAGACACAGATGTGAGTCCAGTGGAACATGATCCCGGCTTGCAAATAACAAGCAGCTCAGTGACAACGCCAGGACTTCAGCTTCCACTCTTTTCCTGCTCATTTCAGTGCACTTTCAGAAAACTGCAGATTTTTTTCCCCCACTGGCAGACAGCGTATTTGATCTCATGTAATCCAAGAGTAAATGATGTCTTTATAGTCACATTCAGGACACATCTGAACACATCCAACACATGCACACAACTCGTTTCAAATATAGTTTTCAGATTTTACTGTTGCACAGGCTGTGCTGAAGGATCATGTTTCCCCTGAGCTGGATGGCCTTTACACACACACACACACATTCATTCACTCACTCACTCACTCACTCACACACAGGTTTCCATGACTTCAGAGGACATTTCAGTGACTTACATTATTTTCCTGTAGACTTACTTTAACCTTAACCATAATAACTAGTGCCCTAACCTTAAACTAACATCAGTTTAACTTTAAAAAAAAAATAAATAATCCACACCTTTACATTATGGGGTCTTGATTTTTGAGTCCCCATAATGTGACTGTGTAAACAGATTTAGGTCCCCACAACATAAGGAATAATAATGAAATAATATGAGATAGTAAGTCATAATTAAGAGAAGGTATCTAATAATTATGAGATAGTAAGTCATAACTATGAGATAGTAGCTCATAATCATGAGATAGTAAGTCATAAACATGCCTGACTTATTTTTCAAGTAGTGTAAACGTGCTTCCATGTCTCCCTCTACAGTTGTCTGACACAAACAGCATGTCCCAGTGCAGTGTGCAGTTCCCTCACAGTAGTCATCTATGACTGTCTGTGAAGCCACCCAGAGTTAATTATTACAACAAAGATCCCAGATATAGAACTTTCAAGTTAACATCAAACAAAAAAAACGATTTCATATATATATATTAGCCAAATTGTCACTTGTTTAAACGGATGGATTAATTTACACATTAATGCTATTGTGATTAAGTGTCTATGCTATAGGACTCAAACTGGGTATGGGTGTCTAAATAATTCACCATAAACACCACATGACCTTAAATCTGTGTCTGTGGTTCGACTCTAAACATGTTTGTTGTTCTCCTAAATCACCAATTTAATGACATTGGGTCTCTTATTTTTGTGTAATTTTTGTATCTTGAATTTTAAAAATGAACTTGAACGTGTTTTGACCTGGCCCCTGAAAAATAATATAGTCACTGACCTACTTAATAAGATTTTAACAGCACAACAATTATTCTTATAATTATAATCTTATATACATATATAACCGTACACTATAAAAATGCAGTTTTACAGCTCCACGTGCCTCTGTTTTCACTCGTTTCACTGTGGGGTTTGCACTAGTTACATCCGACAGTGACTCAGCTGCTTCTGTGTCATTTACGTGCACACGAGTGAATAAAGAGTGTGGGAAAGCCTTTCACAACACAGACGTGGCGGGCGCAAAATATACACAGGGCACAGTGTTGCCTTCAGGTGCCAAACACAAGCTCCTACATCAGAGAGAAATTAGTGCAAAACACACTGACACTACAAACAATAACATATAAACATACATACGTTTTGTCATTGTACTTGCTGAGGATATCAATAGATTATCTCCACTGGATTCAAGGCAACATGGAGATGATTAAATTGTCGATTCTGCAATTAATTTATATCAGTGGTTTCAGTAAAAATATTAATAATAAGTGGAATTTACTTTAAGAATCTATTGTGTGGTATGTGTGTGAAATTGTACAAAATGAGATTCTCATTTGCGCACTGCTCGGAAATGTAAAAAAAAATCCTCTAAAGCACTCGGTACATGAAGGCAGCATACTACAATGGTTGTGTTTACACGAGAGCCGTGTGCAAAACTGCGGGAGGGGAAAAAAGAGAAGAAAAAAGAAGAAGCCCAGGAACAACAACAACAACAAGCCGTGTGCACAGTCACACGGGCCCAAACTGGCGAGCATTTTTACAGGCGTGGTGGTTTAACACGTGATGATGATGAGGAGGAGTGGTATGAAAAGAAAAGACAAGACAAGAAAAGAAAAGTTTTCTAAAAATGTTTGGGCGTTTTCTAAATATTAAAAATTGTAAAATTGTTGTATTGATGTATGATTAAATATCTAAAAGTTAACACATAATATGCTCATATACTGACTACAGGATTATGGTGAATGAAACCTAACCTTACCTTTCAACCAAGATCAAATAAGATTATATAGTTTAAACTGTAACTATTTTTTAAATGTATGTATAAAAATATAGGCTTTAGCTTTGTCAATATTTTTAAAGTTTGAAGCTAATGGTGTGTTTCCACCGCCTCGGCACTGATTGGTCAGAGTGCCGTTACAGGAAGAGACGTCCGACACAAGAAACAAGCCAAACAATGCCGAACTGTAGATCAGTTGAAAATCCTATCCAATCCTAAAAACATGGGTTAATCCCCAACAATTACCAGGGAAATGTCTAAAATCTCAATATTTAACAGAGGAATCTGTGTATTTAGCAACAGCACTGCTGATTGCGACCGGCATCACAAACCCTGCCGCCGTATTTCAGTCCAGTGACTGCTTCCATAATATATACAATCCCACTTTTTAAAAACAAACAAACACTGCTATCCCTTTAACTCAACCATAACAGTGATAGGAATGGTCTTGTTTAAAGCCAGACATATTCTTGTGTTGTATATAAAATACTATTTATTTATTTGGTGATGGGATAAAGTAGTAGAATGGAAATGTGTTGTCATAGTAAATGATTAACATGTTTGAAATAAACTATCTATCACATTTGGTTTGACTAATTTTGTGGGTGTTCTCATGTTTGTGTTGTTTTATTGTATGTTCTTATGTCTATTTTAATGTACTTACAGATTTTAAACTGTACAGCCCTTTGGTGCAACTTAAATGTGTTTTTATAAATAAAGATAAGATAACATAAGATCATCCTTTATTAGTCCCGCAGTGGGCAAATTGACATTGTCAACATTGGATCTATCTATCCACTATCTATCTATCTATCTATCTATCTATCTATCTATCTATCTATCTGTTACCACACATGTGAAATAATAATATGAAAACACATGATGATATTTTGTCTTCATTACAAATGAACTTTAGTAAACTATATTCCCTTATATAAGGTCGTTTTTCTGTAAACACATTAATATTCCTGTTCTAGAGAGGGGTGGTGGTGTGTGTGGGTGTGTGTCTGGGGGTCTTATGTAATTTTCAGACGACACTTCGCATCCTCCTGATGTGGGAACCTGCCTGTGCTCCCGTCTCCACGGCAGCGACACCAACGTGTGTCGTGTGCACAAACCTCTTTGTAATCATCGACTACGTGCGGGCGTGCAGCGTGAGCGCGCGTGACAGGCATGCGTTTGCACACGGCACTGTTGTTGCCAGGGCTCCTATAAAAGAGCCGCTCTGCTCCAACTCACATCAAAACACTGACTCCTCTACTCATCACATCCTTCAGAGAAAGAAAGGAAGAACTTGACCTCTACTGTCAGAGATGGACCCCTGCGAATGCTCCAAGAGTAAGTGTTTTTATTCTCTTTGTCACTGTATGATTGTCTGTGTCTGAACTGTTTTTTTTTTTTTATAACCGTTCTACATTTATTTTTTAATGTGTAGCTGGAAACTGCAACTGCGGAGCAAACTGCACTTGCACCAACTGCACCTGCACTACCTGCAAGAAGAGTAAGTGCCCACATCATTGGAAAAACACATCAACTGCGTACATCAGTCTGGCTAAGGGATGCAACATTTAATTTGGTTGTTTAATCTCTAATCTCTAGTTAATTATTGGAAATCACTCGTGTGTTTCATTTAAGACACTGGATTGCCAGTTTGTTTAATCAGGTTGTCCATTAAATTAAAGGTAGGAACCTGCACAGGTGCCTCCGATTAGCCTAATTTGCTGATGTGTAGGTGTAAAAACTAAAATTACTAATGTGATGTTTCACCCATTCTTCAAAGTTAAGCTAATTAAGTCTTTCTTGATCCTGAACCATTTTCTTTGAATGTATTCTCTGCACCCAACCAGTTCATTGTTAGGTGATGAAGAAGTCAAGTCTTTAATCTGTTTAATTTATCACTGGTCTGTAACTGAAGGATGTTTTGACCTTGCAGGCTGCTGCTCATGCTGCCCATCTGGCTGCAGTAAGTGCGCCTCTGGCTGCGTCTGCAAAGGGAAGACATGCGACAAGACCTGCTGTCAGGAGTGAGCCTGCACCACTGGCAGCCTCTGCCCCCCATGTGTGACCTCCTGATTTGTAGTCTTAAATTGTCTGTAAATGGAAGTCTTTTGTATCTGTCCTAATGAATAAATGTTAACTCAATGCTGTAAAATCACTGCTGTGGTGTTGGTTTCCATTTATTTCCCAAGTTTGAGCGCGAAAGCAGGCAAAATGTGCATTTGTCTGCAATTTCAACTCTAGCCTATTAGATCACACAATCTAAAGTGTACAGCACCAAGCTGGAAAAGTTGCTCAACTTGAAAGTAGAATTCTGCTCAAAACTTGCTCTGTCATTGAATCTCATCTTAATGATGCCATTACTTTAGTACATGTGTGCAAAACCTACAGTTTCTGTACTAAAAGGTCATATACTGTGTCAATTGACTTTGAAATCTAGCTGATTACAGCCTTGCTGGGTCTGATTTTAAAACATTCATCTATGTTGCCTGCTCATCACACCAAAGGTTGTGTGAAAAGAGGCACAACTCTATTACAAACTAGTGATATTGGAATATTTCAACAAACACAAAGAGTTCAAAGCTCAACATGCTGCTTCCTCAGTTCCTAACCTCCTGGCTGGCAACTAGTATTGTGCCAAAGCCAAGCTATGAAAACTAGCCTTGTTTTCCTATTTAAAAACAAGGACATGTATATTAAAAGCACCAAAACAAGGGTCCATGGCAGACTGGGGTTTTAAAAACCTGCTGTGACCATCTTGTATTCAGAATGAGTTTTGGAGGGACAGTGAGTTATGTTTCCATTTCTGAGCTTTGTATTTTTTTTTTCATAAAGACTTGACATTCCCAGCTATGTGCTGAAAAATAAAGATTACAGGGATGGAAAATCTGCATTGCTATTTTAGAAAGTATAAACTACTTTTATTTTTACATTTGAAATATTAAAGATGGTTCTGACATTTAAGAGAGTAAGTTAGTACTTTAGATCAAACCCACATCAAAGGCAAAATGTTGAGTACCCTGCTGGCTCAACATTCCTAACTGAATTATCTGATTAAAAGCACAAGTTCTAATAACAATAAAAAGAAAACAGGAAAACATTTGCTCGCTCAACATTCCCAAATATATGGACATTTCACGAGCTTGCAACAAGACGGAACTTTTCCATCAGGCGGGAACAAAAAAGAGACACTGTGGGTACGGTAATAGTGACGCACACCGGAAGTATTGCGTTGTTGCTGTGTTGAGGACACATTTTCGTTTACTTAAAATCTTGTTCTTTTCGTCGTCATGGCGACTCAGTAGCTGCGTTTAACTAACCTAACGTTTCATTAAAACTCTTATATTCGTGCGAACATGCCGAAAGTCGTGTCCAGAAGTGTCGTGTGCTCGGACACCAGAGACAGAGAGGAGTACGATGACGGAGAGAAGCCTCTCCATGTCTACTACTGCCTGTGCGGGCAGATGGTCCTGGTGCTGGACTGCCAGCTGGAGAAGTTGCCTATGAGGCCGCGGGACCGGGCCCGGGTCATCGACGCGGCCAAACATGCCCACAAGTTCTGCAACGTTGAGGACGACGAGAACACGTACGTCAAGAGAGCCGAGGGCATCGAGAGGCAGTACCGCAAGAAGTGCGGTAAGTGTGGCCTGCTGCTCTTCTACCAGCACCAGGGGAAAAACAGCCCCGCCACCTTCATAGTGGAAGGATCCGTGGTCAAGTTCGGACAGGGCTTCGGTAACACCAGCGTGTACTACCAGAAGCAGCCGGAGGCTCCCAAGAAAGTCCGCGTGATGATGACCAAGCGGACCAAGGACATGGGCAAGTTCAGCTCCGTCACTGTTTCCACCATAGACGAGGAGGAGGAGGAGATCGAGGCCAGGGAGGTGGCGGACTCGTACGCGCAGAACGCCAAGGTGATCGAGAAGCAGCTGGAGAGGAAGGGCATGAGCAAGAGGAGGCTGCAGGAGCTGGCTGAGCTAGAGGCCAAGAAGGCCAAGATGAAAGGGACACTCATTGACAATCAGTTTAAGTAGATGACTTCCACCCACGAGGGGACACACTGTGACTGTCTTTACATCCCATAGTAAAACACAGTGAATCCTGCAGCTCCAACCATCTGATCTGTCCAATGCTGTCCCAGGTAACAGCTCTCCAGGGGACAAAGACAGTTTGATATGCTGGGACATAGAGGAGTGATGCTGCATGTGAAGATGGTGATGCAGGGACGAAGTTATGGACATTTATTTTTTTAAAGTGCTTTTTGTTCCATATTAAAAGACCAAATAAACAATTTTGGTATTTTTAAGGCGTTTGTGGCGTAATATTTGGTTACTGTTAAGTTAAAGTTTAAAATCAGTGGATATAGGTTATTATCTGGATAAAATGTCGGATAAATAAAAATTAAGCTTTGCTCCTGAGTGAATGTTGAAGATTAATTGTCATTTTAACAACTCTTTGTGGACAGAAAACTACAAACACTTAAAAACAGAAACATCTGAGGCCAAACAAAATACATGTGTTGTGTCTCACAAGTGTTTTTTTCACAATACATAAATATATTAAACTTCTTTTTACATTGATATTATATTATTTCCTAGCTGGCTGTTTTATAAACTGTAAATTCAAGACCACTAATGATCAAAAGGTTCTGTCAAATACTGTGCTGAGGTTTTGTGTGATGGTATGCAGCTCTTAAACAACCGTATAGCTAACTCTACACACTCTAGTGTTCAATGAAATTTGTCTGTAAACTCAATGTAGGTCAGTGTCTAACTGGCAGGTCACAACCTGAATGTGGGTCATAAAAACACAACAGTGTCTTTTATGGACTGGATCACAGGGCTGCTGTCGCCTGTTAATGAACAGGACATCTTCGTATGCTTCAAATATAAAGTTTCCTCTAACTTGTAGGGGGCAAATTAGTAAATTCAGCAATAATATGTGTGATAGGCTTAAAGATTACGATTGTTTTTCAGTAAAAAAAAAGTTGCTGGTAAAACTAATGATTGTTAAAGTGGAGGGAATTTAGACATTTTATTTTTCTTCACATCGGTACATTTTCCACTGTGACATGTCAAAATGGTACATCAGCAGAAATTATTTTTGCTTTTTCTTCTCCTTTGGAGCACTGTCTTGCGGAAGGCGGAAGAATTAAATAGGCTCATCATGAGGTTAATTTAGGTTCACATTGATTCCAGAATCATGCTGCATGAAGTAAAAGACTCCTGTGTTTTATAGCCAACAGTCACACAAGCAGTGATGTGCTCTGTTGAGGAAACTGTGGGGTGTTTGTACTCCACATGAGCAGAAACAAAGCATTTTAGACTCTCTGGGTTTACTGACACAAGTCAGTGGATGCATGCCGTTAAAGTAAAACATGTCAGTGTTTCCTAAAGTCATTCCTGACATCGGAAAATTATCACTTTTTCTCCGTGTCCATGTCAGAGGATCAGAAAAGAGTCTTGCATGTACACTTGAAGATTGAAATGGCTATGTTCTCAACTCAGTTTTACTATTTTGTTTCAAATTCAAACAGGTAGTATTCTATTCTCTAACCATGAATGATGAGTGAATATTTTGTTTCTCTGTGTCGGAGCAACAAGATCACTCGAGGGAACCAAACATTTACGAGCCAGTTTGAAATCAGACATAGATAAAGCCAGTCTACTTATTTACTAACTAACATTGCACTAAACTGCCTTGACCCAGCTCTGTTGGTGTTTTTACGCTGGACATATGACCTCATTAAACACAGGGGAGTTAAGAAATGTACCAGCCATACATTTAGTTGGTAAATATTGCACAAATACATACTGTGTACTTGTACTATGTAAACAAATAACCATTGCATTTGTGGTGTTTGTCCTTATATTTTATTTTATAATGTTCTACTCACATTTGGTGTAGCTGCAGAGTGTCCTTATAATTACATGTTTACACACATTTAATTTTAAATCAAAACTGTGATTTGTGTGGTCAAAAGTCCATTTCATCACAGTCATGTCTATAATAATGATAAACACAAACACAACATCTCACTAAGTTAACTAAAGGACAGTCATGTCTGTCCGTCGATTGTAGGGTTATGTGACACCAGAAGGTGGCAGCTATGCAACTCTATGGAAACAAGCTGCCGTTAAACTGCCAAAGAAGAAGACGACTTCCCGTACGGACCGGGTATCGTCCAATCAGTGTTGACTTCAAAAGTGCCGGGCCAAATAGTACTACAATTCATGTTATACTGCTAAACAAACCCCAATAATAGGTAACAACTGTTAAAGACAACCACACGCGGAATACAGACAGGACTATTAACGTCCGCCCCAGAGAACAGGTAAGACGTGTACCTGTTTCCATTAGTATATAGTTAATAAAAGCAATTTAAGGTGAATTAACTGCGAACACGCGAGCCAACGTTAGCCATCTAGCCAGCAAGCTAACTCCAGAGCGCCATTCATTTTGACGCAAAGCTAACTGCAGTGTACTAACAAAACGGGGATATAAAGTTAGGTTTTTCACTCGGGCGTCTTTGTTTGTCACAAGCTACTGATATGTTACGCTGACTCTCTTTGTTATCATAAATGTCATAACTTTGGTAGTTCAGGTGTTAGCATCGTGCTACAACCACCGGAGTCCACGCGCGGGCTGCAGGTGTCAGTGTGTATATATGAACTGTCACGACTGTGACTGGGATACCTGTATGTTCCCCGTGCTTTAACCGACATAGGTTGTTTTCAGTTTGTTTGACAAACGCCTAAAGCTTGATACTTTTACTTTGAAGGGATAATGGCAGCTGTCATAGAGATCCTGCAGATGGATGGAATAGACATCAAGATAAAAGCAAAAACAAAGGTCTATGTGATTTATTATTCAGGGAGATTCAAATATTGACAAATCCCTCTAGCTTGTATTTATAATTTGAATTGCAGTAATAAATTGAGAAACTGATTTGAGTGTTACAGCATATTTAAAAAGAAAGGGAAAATACTGAGCGGTTTGTCTCTCTGTATGTCCGACAAGGCACGTTTATTTGCGCACAGAACGAAAGCAAGACATTAAAATGACACAAAATAAATGGACATTAAAATCACAAGCGATAAAAGTGTGATTTGCCAATGAAAGTGCATTTAAAAGGCAAGAATGGATTGGTAACAGACAATTATTTGAGAATTTATGAAAAAGCAATAACATTTTCAGGCCTAATTTCAATGATCTTACAGTGTGAGCAGACCGTAGGCATTCAGGAAGTTTGTTCCACAGGTGAGGAGCAGAGGTGAGGAGCAGAATAACTGAATGCTACTTCACTTTTTGGTTCCTTCTGCTTGTGGGAACACACAGCAAACATGTCCCCGATGATCTTAGGGCTCTTGATGCTTCATAAGGGCCTAATGAGTCTAGGATGTATTTTGGTCCAAGACCATTCAGTGCTTTGAGAACCAAGAGTAAGATTTTGAAATCTATCCTTTGACTCACAGGAAGCCAGTGTAGTGATTTGAGGACTGATGTAGACTAATTTAACCAGCGATGGTGGACAAATCACTGCATTGGTCAAAATGATGGTGACAAATCTCTTATTGTATTTGTAGTCTGGGTTTGTTTATTTTCTTTAATTGTGAATTCTGAAATGTGGTGAGCAGCCCCAGTTTATTTGCCCTGCTAATGATTTAAGTTTTAAAAGGCCCCTACATTAGGGGAAGTAGTACCCATAAAAACACTGTCAGTAACCACTGTTCATTCAGTATGAATATGAATACCCTTAAACTTTAAACTTCATTGTTTAATTAAAAATAGTGCTTTAATCTGCAGTGCTTTCCGCATAGTAACCAACCTCACAACTTACTTATTTGTCTTCCCATATTTAAGTGGATTCCTGTTGTATCCAGTCAGTTTAACACTTCCTCTGTATGTGTGTGTGTGTAGGAGAATGGATGCAGAGGGCTTTGGAGAGCTGCTCCAGCAGGCAGAGCAGCTGGCTGCAGAGACAGAAGCAGTGTCGGAGCTACCGCATGTTGAGAGGAACCTGCAGGAAATCCAGCAGGCAGGGGAGAGGCTTCGATCCCGCACTCTGACCCGCACCTCGCAAGATGCCGCCGACGTAAAAGCGTAAGGAAAATTTCCCTTTCTCATGCGAGCATACTGCTCACTGTAGGAAATCTCTGTTGGTTTAGTTTGTCTATAAAGCATATACACAAAACCATGCACTTCTGTAAAGTAATTGGTTGTGTGTGGTTTTGCATAATCCTCGCCTCACACTATGATACCTTTTTAATTAGGAGGCCCCATTAGTACAGTTTGTACTAGTCTAGTCTAGTACTAGTTTATTCTTTTAACAACCAGGTGAAAATCAAAATAAACTGATTCCGGATGCCCTCTTTTAGTTGTGTTGTCAGCTTCAACAATAAGTCGAGGCCTGTTTCACCTCCATTAATTTTTTTAACAAACGTCTTTATTTTGTAATTACTTTTATCTTTTATACTTTTTATGTAGCTGATGTGTTGTGATCTGTGACCAGTTGACAGTGCCACATTAGCCAAGCCTTCTGTACCCTCTAGTGGTTATTGAGGACAACTGCAGTTCTTATGCTTAAAGTTGCACAAAATCCTAATCATTTTCTCTCTCCCACTATCAGGTCAATCCTCCTCGGTTCCAGAGGTTTAGACATCTTCCACATTTCTCAGCGGTTGGAAACTCTAAGTGCTGCCACCACCTTTGAGCCCCTGGAGCCTGTCAAAGACACTGACATACAGGTAAGGAAGACACCACGGGTCATGAGTGCTGCTTGCTATGTAGTAAGCAGTGACACTTGCATAGAGGTCTGCCAGAGAGTGTTCTTGTTTCCAGTGGAGAAAGAATCAGCTTTATGGCTTGTATATTGCATATTAGCCACATAACAGGCAGGAGTTAAACATGATGTTTTTGGTAAACGTGCTAAAATAAAAATCTGCTTTTCTTGGTTTGGAGTTTAGGTTTGCAGTTTGAGATTAATTGTTACTGTGGTGTATATGCCTTCACTGAGACAAATGTTTGCAGCTTGGCTAACAAACCTGACAAACATCATCGTAGTGGTCAAAGATTCTGTGATAACTCACATTTAACTGTATCTGTAGAGTTGCAGCAAATATAAACACCTAGCAGTGGTGTAAAACATTTTGGACATATTTGTTTACTGTGCACAGTTAGAAACTGAGCATTTGTTATTAATGTATTGTTTTTAATGCCTTTTTTTATGGTGAAGGAGGCGGTAGAGCTTTGTAACGAGAACGTTTTCTGTACTGAAGCAGGTTACTGTGTATTGGTCGGCTAGTGGAACGCTGTAATTGTGTAGCAGAGCAGAAAGATGGGTTTCCTTTGTGTTCACGGACATTTAACTATCTTGACATGATTATGGTTTGAGATTGATGGGGGCTTGGTTTAGATAATGGAAAGATATAGAATTGATATACTACAGGTTTAAAGCTGATAAAAGATCGTAAACAAAGACAGTTCCAATTGAAGAATCATACTTCTCAAGTATGTACTTCCCAAGTACGCAAATACATCCTTGCATACTTGAGTATTTAGAAAGGGCCATAGACACACACACACCCTCTTCCTCCCTGCCTTGCTCTTTCCACCTTATTGGTCTGTAAAGAGCTGGTGCTTTTCAGTTCAGTAAAATGTAATGTAGGGTTTCTGTGGTTGTCGGTATTACATGTTGTTCAGGCAGTGAATGATCACATTTCTTTCCCACCTGCCTCCATTGTCTATTTAGTATTTTATTAGAAGAAACCCATTCAGTTTATTTTATCCTATTGTAGCAGCAGCACTCGTATACATTAGGGATGAGCTGATGCGATACTTGGTATTGGTATCAGTCCGATAGTTGTCAAAATGACTAGATAGGATATCGGACAGTTATAAATGTAAAATCTAATATAATCTAAATATCCTATATCGCATGCTTCACTATACACAGACACGTGTGTCAGTAAATATCAGCACCAGCAGTTTAGCTGACTCATGTTGTGGGCTATATTTCTTCTAAATAGGAGAATTATGTCTTTTTAAATTGCTTGAAATGGTTAGATGGTAAACGCGCAAATCTGTTTTTAACAACATAATGTCAAATGTGTAAACAGAGGATTTATATCGATTAAATCATTATTAATTGATTATTAATTCGTTCATACTCAAGGTCTGTATATTGGTATTGACATGAAAATGTGATATAGAGCCATCCCTAATAAATATATTTGTATTTATTTTATTTATAATAATTAATTAATTGAATTTACATTACAAAGTATGTAACGGTACATTAATATTGTTGAACCAGGTCAGTTATAATAAAAAATCAATTTTAAGCTTTTAATATTGTTTTAAAAGATGAGAGAATGGCAATGGGGTTGTGGTAGTTCATGAGTTTGTTAGACGTGCAAACATACTGCGTGTGTGTTTGTATGTTTCTGCATGAGTGAGCTGATGGATGCCTCCATGGCTCCTGTGTAGGACTCACACACATGCTCTCTCTCTATGTGTCTCTAACACACACACAAACTGCACTGAGGGCAGTGGTGTGAGAGTGATATGTATGTACTGCATGTAAGGGTGGATACAAATTAGAAAGGGTCTTCCTATAGACTCCTATATAGATGGGGGCAGCGCAAGATTCAGGGCTCCATGGTTAACAGTTTATTCCTCCCCTTGTTTTTAGGGATATGTTTTTATTTTAGTCTCTCCAGGGAATACTTTGTAGTTTAATTTAAAATATTGCTTATTTCTCAGTTATTACTCAAGTAGTACAATGTTATTTATATGCAGTTGTTCCCAATTCATCATATGCAGACATGATGATTAAGTAATTCAGTTATTTATTGGGTAAAAAATCTACTGATTAACTGGCATGGAAAAGGACACATCAGGATGTGATGGCGAGTCATAAAATAAAAAGCTAACTGGAGACATGGTGGTGATGGTGCCATTTGTTCTATGTGTTTGCAATAGTCATGCGCACGTCTACTAGTTTTCAAAGCTTGTGAGCTATTTGTGTCTGTCATAAAATAATGTGCAACAAAAGGTGATGACAAACGGAAAAAAAATATTCAGACATAAAGAGAATGTCCAGAAAATGAAACTGTAGACGACGTAGAAGGTGGAGAGCAACGCTGGTCGAAAAATGGCGACTGACTGCAGTTTTTTTTTCGTCTCTGTGTCCTCGTCTCACTTTTCACTGTTCCATCTTTCTCTCTCACACTTTCGCTCTCTCCCTCCCTCTGCTTGTATTTTCCTCACCTCTCTCAGGTGCTCATTTTGCACACCCTCCCATTCTCTTCTACTTCACTTACCTTCTTCTCTCTCAGATTTCCCCTTTCCTTTCCCTTTTACATCCTTTCTCTCATCTTCTTTTCTCACTGTCTGTCACACACACACACATCCCTCAGTGGTGATGGCGTGCGTGTAGGGGATGCAGTTGGCTAAGCCCACAGCATCTCCTGAGATAGACGAACAGCACCGACACAGCCTCACACAGGCTTGTCTGTGCCTGTTTCTGTGTCAGGCGTTATCGATTGCTGGCACATACAGTGCGTCTCCATGTGCTTATGAATGAATGCGTGTGTACTAGCATACGTAGATTTGGCTGCACGTGGGAGCCTGCGTTTTCATTCTCGTTTGTGCTCGTCCACGCGTATGAATGCAGCTTTATGGCATGCACGTGTGTGAATGAGTGTGTGCCGGGCTGTTGTGTGTATTAACACGCCTGCTTCATGTTGCTGTGACAGTCGATTGACACATAGGAATGTCCCCCCCCCACCCCCCTGGGCCACCCCCCACCCATATGTGCCTCCTAAACCCTTCATTAACTAAACATGACCCTTAAGAGCATGATTAGCCTCATTTCAAGACAGGATGTCGGAAGCCATCAACCGATGGGGGGAAAAATCCATTACTATAATTGCATTGAGCTGAGGGAGAACGGGGGAGGGAAGAAAGGGAGGATGCATAGATGGATAAAAAAGGAGGAAAATGAGTGGGACTGAGGGAGGGAGGAGGCGGAGGTCCATCAGAGATGCTGTGATGAAGTGAAGGAGGGAGAGAAAGAGGGAAGAGGAAGAGAGCTGAGGGAAGGGGGGGTTGTCAGCTGATGGTAGGAACTGATATTCTATATGAATCCATAGCTCCTTCCCATGGATCCCCCCTGTGTCTGTGCACTCAGTTGGTACAGCCCTCCGACAATAAAACCACCTCCACTGAGCCTTCATGTAGCACTTCCACTTGGTTCTCCAGCTCAACTGCAAGAGTCTCTGGCTTGCTTTCGAATGGGGAAAGGCTGCAAGCGGTCCGCCATGCCGGCTCGACAAGGCACAGGGAACACGCCCCAGAATGGTGGCCACGGCTTCTCCCCTGGCACAGGGACTTAGAGGTATGGACAGGCAGAGGGGCAATGTCCTGGGTTGTCAAAGCCCAGATACCTGGGCACAAACAAAGAAATGACAAACTATATATTTTTATATTTAACTCTGTCTTGTCTCGTTCTCTCTACTCACCTGTCTGTCTGTCAGCCAGTCAGACAGGTGCTCAGCATGAGTGAGTATTGTCTATACTCATGAATATGCACACACACATATTCATACACACCTACACTAACTCACTGGTAGCCTTGGGCTTTGTCTAACAGACTTTTTTTGTCACCTTTCTTTCGTTCTAAACCTTTTCTCTAGGTTACATTTTGTTTGACAAACATAGAGATGATGTTGGTGATGATGATGATTTAATTGACAGATTGTAAATGAATATAGGGAAACATGACTGTCTCAAATGTACCTTGCATTACATTTCGTGCGTGTGTGTATATACACACACGTAAAGGCATGTAAAGGAGCAAAGGGTGGGGTTTCTCTCGGACACGCACGCACATGCATTATTGGGCAGTGTGTAGCGCATTCTGTGATGGCAAATGAGGACAGCCGTTCACTCTTTAGAGATGACCGGCACAAGGCTTCCTCCCTGCATTTGTTCTGCTCAATGACTGTGTCCTTATGTGGCCTTTAGATTTCTTAGGACCCTGTGTCTCCAACAACATCCTAATCTACTAGTCTTAGTCTATAATCGGCACAAAGCTTGATTTGAAAGTGAAAAATTTGATTCTTTGATTTATGCTGCACAGACAGTAAGATTGCACTCTGGCACAGGCAGTGAGACTGTCTTGACCAAACGAGGGCCTTTGTATGGTGGCACATGTGTGTGTTAAAAGCACACATTCACCACATCACCAAATTTTAAAGCTTATTAATGTTTTTTCCAAAAATAGTCATATTCATATTCTGTAGGATGTATATAGAGACAAAAGACTTTCATCAGCTGTGTTTTATATTAGGTGATGGATTCATTCTTGGTTCTACCCTCCAACCCTTTTCAACATGCAGTATTGTATTCAGAGAATTTCCCAATTTATCCAAAGTTATTAAATCTACGTTTTTGTGGCTGTGTTACTGTTCCTGTCGAAGCTTCTGGGCTGTCTGGCCAGCGGGCTGTGGGTGTATAGTGGGTTGCAGATCTCTGAGGATACACAATACAGGGGTGGGGCAAGAGAAAATGTAAATCTATAGATAGACCTACCTATTGCCTAACGCTGAATAAATGAAAATCATGCATTTGTCTTCTGCAAAATTGTCTTTGTCTAATTGTCTAAGTGCTTCACCGTGGCTCTTTAAATATGACGTTTTCACCTATTTTGTGTTTTTTTTTTTTCTTTTACCAATGAGAAATTGAAGCATCGGCTCTGTTTAGTCGGTGTGAAATGTTGGGTACAGAATGTCTCAGACTGAATCACCATGCCAAGTCTTACATATATTTTTTATATCACAGTTGGGATATGATCAACAGTTATGTTGAGCCTGTTCTTTGACAAAGCACTGAAATATTCTTAGAATATAATAAAACTCGGTTAGTAATATCAAAAGTGTGACGTCTAAGAGACAGTTCTTTGTCTTAGCTCATTTTTAACACAAGTAATATAAATACATACGCCTAACAGTTCTTTCAAAGAGAAAAACATTTGTATGTAAGATTAATGGGAATTTTTGGCCACAGCTTGGTTAAGTTGTCGAGCTACATTTGGCACAAGAAATGTTGTATAGGCAAAGTCACTGGCAGTGCAAGTGCAGCTGGCAAGAGGCAACAAAATGACATCGATGAAGAATGGTTTCCTTCTGTTGTAAAAATGCTGAGGCGTCTGCCTAGCATAGTCATCCAGTGTTGCCCACTGTGCCACTTCAGATGCTTTTGTTAAGCACAAGATGTCCATCTCATTTACCCTCTCATTTACTATCAATCATTGCCTTGACAAATACTGTCTCCCCTGCTGTTGTAAATGGACACAGTATATACAGCATAAGCCCTCATCATGATAGCTATTTTATTCTGTTCCATTTACTCGCATTCTATTCTAATCGTTTCTATTCTATTCCCTTTTTCCAGTGCAGCTCTCCAGTGAGCATCGACCTGAGCTCTTCTCTGGTTAGACAGCTTAAATATAGACCCATTGTCGGCCTCTCCTGAGGAATAAAGTGAGGAGGGAGAGTGGCGGTGTTGGGCAGGTTGGAGCAGGAAGACGTTTATTTTTCCCTCAAATAGGTTTAACTAGAAAAACACAATTTAGCATTTTATCATGACTGCAAGTTGGACTGCCTTAGCCATAGCTGCATAAATGTCTATCCACTGTGCAACTGCAAATCTATCAGTCGATTACCAAGAAATTAATGGCATTTTAGGAGTTAAGTAACATTGCCACACCCCATAAAAAATAACAGGTCAACAGATGCCGATCTCAACAAATCAGAGCGGCCGATGGCAGATATACAGTGCCAAGTTTTTAGGCGAATATGTTTGGCCCGTATATTTTCTTTCCTCCAACTGATGAAATGTCTGATCTGCACTTGTATATTTGAAATACGTATGATGTTGAAACAAAATGTTATATATAAAATCTTTGTCACATAAACCTTTGGATGAAAAAAATTAAGTTTGACTTACATAATATCAATTATCTAGTGTCTGAGAAAAACGCTGATTTAAAAAAGAAAATACTAGCCAGATTAATCGATCACTCTCCCTCTCATTAGAATGCATATTTGATATAATATTTGCTCTTCTGAAGTGTCCCAGAAGCTGCATTGGATAAGATTTTAAGGAGGCTTGACTCGATGAATTGAATAATTTTCTGTATGAGTGAGTTTGTGACCAAAATGGGACCTTAACTGCAGTTTCTTACAGTTCAAGACACGCTATTAATAAATTCACTGTCATTCTTCTTCTTCCTCCTCTTCTTCTTCTTGTATAATGGAGGTTCCCCTCTACCTTTTAGTTGTATTACCAGAACCCTCTGGAATAATTCCAAAATCTCCCTATGTTCTATATTTTCTGAGTTCCTTTGCTGTATTGCAGTAAAATCCATGAAGGCAAGGTTGATTTGAACCTGCCACATTAAACATTGTTGATAGATATAAGTGCACTAATTATCTGTCAGAAGTGGACAGACCTATGGGGCAGGTGGGGGAATAGAGGTGTGGGTTAGAGGTGATGAGAGTGGTTGATACTAGGAGGAGAGCAGCTAAGCTCACATAACTAAAGAGCAGAGTAATCTCTACTGCCAAGGTTATTCTGCATGCTTCAGAAAGAAAGACTGTGCCAAACAAAGGGAACAACTTTGCACCAGCTTAAGAGGCTATTACTTGAGGAGCAGCAGAAGCTGTTGACCTAATACAACAAACATCCCTACTATTACGACACAATTTTGTGAACCAAACCAAAAATCAGTTAATCTTTATTTGTGTAGTACTTTTTTTCTTTTTCTGTTGCCACCAAAGTACTCCTATTCATCCATAATGCAAGCTTGTCAAGTGGGCTAAAACAATTATTTGAGCAATTAATTAGTTAATGGCAAGAACATGGCAGCATCAGCTCTGATTAATGATCTTCATAGTGAGGGTTTCTGTGGTTCTCTCCGTTTCTTATCGCCAATTTAATGCTTCTATGTGCTTTAATGCTTAATGAAATCTGTTCTTATTAACATAAGGGTTAATAAGCACCAGCTGAAAAATGATGAGTACTTCTCACTATTTTTGACATTTTGTTGACTGAATGACAAGGTTACATTAATCAGGCCATTAATCAGTGAACAGCAGAGTATGACATTAATAATATAATGATACATGATTTTAAAGAACAAATTTACATGCATGAATATGATGAAAATATATCTTGGTGCTGATGCAAAATAATCAATCTCAACCCTCAATCTGGGTTTTTTTTAGTCAGACAGAAATGACTAAATAGACATTTATTGCTTTTCATGTGGTCTTTTGTTGCTTCCTTGGCATTATAACAAATAAAGGTGTTAATCATATGAACAAAAGCATAAATTAAAAGGCTTTTACATTAATATTTTTGAATATAGAGTAGAGAAGATGTTTTGAATTGAACTGATGTCCATATAATAAAGAGCTTTTCATAGACGGCTGTATGTGTATGGTAATACGTCTCCCCACCAGTAACCTGTCGTTGTGTTTGCTTGTAGAGAACTGGTACAAAGTCTGTACAGCATTTCCACCATTTTGGCTTTGCATGTCCACGTTTACCGACTTGCTGTCATGTTCATTCTCGTGTACTTTGTAGTCCCTTCATAACTTGGGCCTTGTGTGTTATATAAGTGCTTATATTATCCGTTGAACAAGATATGAGTAATTACCTTGTCCACAGAAAAGGGCCCAGAATAGGGATGGTGAGTATTTGCAGCGGCAGCCATTTTGATTGGATAACAAAATGGATGCTGTGATAACTGCTGTCTCGTTGCAAAACGCTGTGTGAAATGCATCAACGCTCCTCCGGCCTGCATATACGTCTGGAGAAAAAAAGGCGAGCATATGCTTGACTCATCCTGACAGTGCACGGGACTGCACTTGTCTGAGAAGGGAAGAGAAGAAAGAGTGGAAAATTGAGGCGCTGCTTCTGTCTCCCATAGAGCAAAATGTCTGTGCGTCTGCTAAATCTGTCCCCTTAGAACTCACTGCGAACAGTTTATCTCTTTTTTATTTTGTCCTCATCAGTCGAACTAATATCGCTCCTGTTTCCTCTCTCTCTCTCCTTCTGTCTGTCTTTTCTCTCTCGTCTTGTCATGCTGCATCATCTCCTCCCTCTGTCTCTCTGCCTCGTTCACAGGGCTTCTTGAAGAATGAGAGGGACAACGCCCTGCTGTCAGCCATTGAAGAGTCTCGTCGCAGGGTCAGTATTTTGTCTCATGGCGAAAAACTAACTATCGGAGTTACAAAGTCTGAATCTGGCATTGTAGGAAAATAGTTTCTAATCACCTCCTGTTTCAGACATTCCTGTGCAGCCAGTATAATTAGCTTTTAGCTTTACTTGGGAAATATTCAAATGGCCAATACAGTGATTAAACTCTATTCACATATAGTGTTTTTTGTGTATTTTGCACAGATGTTGCTATACAGTAATGCACTATTATCTCAAAGTCCCTCTAGTATGAACCTTTAGGGAATAGTTTTGAAATGGCTTCCCTGATGTGCAGAGTTAATAGGCCCTGTGTGTAATTAGCTGCCATTCCTATTATCCCCGTGCTCCCTGAGAGAGACAGAAAAAAGGGGCTCTTTTGTGAAAGTGGAAAACCCAAAAGCACAGAAGATTTAAATGAAAGTGGATGTTGCATATTCCTGCAGATTTCCATATTACTGCTTTAGCATTTACTTCACAGCTGTTGTCTGCAAAATTCCAGTCTTACAGCTACAATTTCATATTAGTATGACCTCATTGAAATGTAAAACCCTGTTACCAGTGGCACTAGTTTTTAAGGTCAATGCTAATATCAGCATTTGGGTCAAAATTAATAAGCACTATCCTTTTTTTATAATCACATAATATGAGAATTCTGTACAGGGCTCACTAACTAAATGAATCAGTTCATCTAAATGACCCCAAACTCACCTTTTAAATATATATATAAAATATATAAATATATATTGACCTATTATTGCTTTGAAACTGAAATCTTGAAAGCTTTGACATCCAGGCAGCGACCAATTTAAGCCAGTAAATGGTGGCTTTAGTCTCACTGAGTCTCCCAGAGCTGGAGATTCAATTATCTCACATTCTCATTATCTCACATTGAGTCTCTGTGGAGAGTTAAAATAGGCTGCAGAGTGTCCTGGTGGAGTCGTACAATCTCGACTGAGGTCTGCTGCTAAATCAGGTGTTTTTGGTCATGGGTTGGCCCAATTTTTACATAACTAGTGTAATGCAGTGGAGATCATCACCCAGACAACTTCACTCACAATACAGAAACTTCACATTTCAGACGTTCCTCTTGGCTGAGGAGTACCATCGTGAGTCTATGCTGGTCCAGTGGGAGCAGGTGAAGCAGCGGGTCCTGCACACATTACTCGGTGCAGGAGAGGACGCGCTGGACTTCAGTCAAGATGTAGAGGTATAAGATACACTAAATCCTAAAAATCCACCACAGATGGACAACTAAAGAGAAAATGTGTTTTTGCTAAAACAGATCTATTGTCTCTGTCTGCTGGACACGACAAAGGCTGTGATGTTGATAGTTTACTGGTGTGACGGCTAATTTTAGGTTATTGAATGTCCTACCATATGGCCCCAGCCCTGCACAAACCCTTCTTCTGTTTAATAAGATCTGCAATAAAAAGATAAACAAGGCTCCCAAAAGAAAAGTGCAGATCTTTTACAGTTGCTATTTAATAATGTAGAGGACAGAAGACATTTATTTTTGGCTTAAACCTGGGGGAAAGCAGTTAGATAAAAGAAAGCAGATTTCACCCCAGAATAAGATGTCATCTGTCTGATAGTTTACAATTTAAAAAGATAATTTCTAAGCAGACGATATTCACTTCTTGTCTTCACAACATCATGGATGTTTTCATAAAATCATAAACCATTTACCTTCTGGAATAAATTGAATAATTTGAAGTGATGTTCTGCACACTTTATAGAGCATCAGTGTAATTTCTAATATTGGCAATGTCTCCTGTAGGATCAAATAAAGTGACTGTGTCACTGGCTCATTATTTGCTGTGCTGATGCTTTTGAATATTAACATTTATGCTCCATTTTTGTCTGCTAAGTAAACTGGTGTCTTTGTTACAGCCCAGCTTTGTGAGTGAAGTGACAGCTCCTGGAAGGAGTGCATTAGACAGCGTGGAGGTGGCTTATGGACGACAGGTGAGTCACTGTCGGTAAAATCCTTTTTGACGTTTCCATCAAATCCCCAAGGAAGAAACGGGAGATTTTAGCAACTACAAATAAAATTTACCATGGACAATAAATGATACTCACTGTCACAGTGTGGTTTTTAGATTTATTGACCAAGCAAGTACTCAATTCATGGAGAAAATAATCATCACATTAATTGATCGTTAGTTACAGCCATTAATGTAACCATAACACTGTTTGTGTTTCCTGCCTGGTTGTTGAGTTAAAAAGAGGTCACAGCAAGCCAGGAAGTAGCTGATCACAGATATTGATTAATTGGGTGGTAGAGGGGATATCTGGGTAATTTTCTCTCTGACTGTCACTGTGTCTATGTCGCTCCACCCCCACCTCTCCACCATCCTGTCTGACCTTTTCTTTATCCCTTTGTACTCATCTTTCTCTCTCTGCCGAATGAAGCAGTGGCATAAATGCAGCTTTTCATCTGACCATGTGTCGACATATCGCATGTGGAGTCATATGTCTGGTTTTTGTTATCCTTTTTGATGACCTTTTAAACATTTTGATTCTTTTCTTTTTGTTCTTTGTTGTGAACCATTTCACTCGATGGTCATAGCCTTTACTTTTTCTTTTAAAGCTCAGGATGGAGAGCATTCAAACATGTGAGGAGCTATTCTTCCCTTTAAAAAAACGTTTCTCTTCTCTCTGCACGTTCAGATCTACATTTTCAACGAGAAGATAGTGAATGGTCACATTCAGCCTAATCTGGGAGACTTGTGTTCTTCTGTTGCCGAAAGCTTGGATGACAAGGTAACACTGATAATCACATCTGCTGTCGGCATGAACATAATTATAGTATTATCTTCTTACGTATAACAGGAACTAAAGGATAGTATTTACTCACTCTGTTTCCTCTGTGCATGCACCTGTGCCTTTCACCGCTCTCCTCATTTCAGAACGTATCAGACATGTGGCTGATGGTGAAGCAGATGACAGATGTTTTGCTGGTACCAGCTAAAGACACACTCAAGAGTCGCACTTCAGTTGAAATGCAAATAGCTTTTGTACGTCAGGCCCTCAACTTCCTTGAGAACAGGTAACTGCTAGGTAGTTCTTCTTCTTTTTTTGTAGTAGACCCAAATTAAAGGTCCAGTATGCAAGAATGAGTGACACTTAATACCAGAGACGGTGGATTTTAACAAACGGGTTACTCTAGTCACCCCTCCATTTCCCAAGTGTTTTAGGAAACTATGGTCGCTTTCACATACCAGAAAAGCTGTACACTTCCACTTGTAGTGTAGCACATTCTCTGGCTTGTTTGTCAATTCAGACTGTTCCAGAAAATGGTCTCTATAAAGCCATACCCTTGCTTAAAGTGCATATTTAAAGCTTATTCGAAGCCTCACACAGTTATTGTATTCACGCTGGACCTTAAATGTCGGATATTAAGTAGTTGCTGTTTCACTGAAATGTATCTTGGTAATGAAGTTTAATGTGTGTGTCCTCCCTCTCCTAGTTATAAAAACTACACGATGGTCACAGTATTTGGGAACCTCCATCAGGCCCAGTTAGGAGGGGTGCCAGGAACATACCAACTGGTCCGCAGTTTCCTCAACATTAAACTACCAGGGCCACTGCCTGGCATGCAGGTAACATGAACATTTGAATGCATTTGTCTAAAGAAAACATCACCTGCACCACACAGGCTAAAGTGACAATATTTTGCAAGCTGTCAAGCCCTTTGTAAAACTTGACCCAGATAGAGCTCATTTGTCGAGCTGCCAGGTATCAACATCCAGGCTCACTGATATTTGTAACCATCTCTGATATTCCACTTTTTCTTCTGCATTCATCTAGAAAAACCACATTGCTGTTTTTTTTTTTTTTTACTTTTACTCAGCCACCACCTAGTCTTTGTTTAATATTGTTTTCATAGTGTTAGCTACTATGCACACAGAATCTGATTCTGATTCTGATTCTGATTACACCTGTAGTGTCCAAAGCACATTCAATCTCTAATGCTCTGAACAATGGCTCTTTTGATAGACAAGATGTTTATTAAATCCACAGCAGATGGTGTTATTGTGTAGTGCAGGTTCCAATGTGACCTTGTCTACTATGGCATCTCAGCATACACATTCTCCTCATACATTATTAATTTAAAGACGCGTCTGATTATTAAGCAGTAAAGTATATACTGTATGTGTATTCAGTGTGTAAATGATAATCCCGGCTGGTTAATCCCTGTTTTTGGTCAAAAGCTTGCTAGAAAAAGTAAGAATAGGTGTCAAAGCAATATTGTCACCACTGTATTAAACATTTCTGAATACAACAGGATGGAGAGATTGAGGGCCACCCAGTGTGGGCTGTGATCTACTACTGCCTGCGCTGTGGAGATCTGACTGCAGCCATGCAGGTGGTGAACAGGGTGCAACATCAACTGGGTGACTTCAAGACCTGGTTCCAGGAGTACATGAACAGCCCTGGCAGACGGTGAGAACACAGCAGCTGCTTGTTCTATGTTACGATGTCCGTTCATGTCAAAGGAGGTCAAACTGCAACATTTTTTTGCTGTTTTGTTCTTTTCAGCCTTTCCCCAACTTCAGAGAACAAGCTTCGACTCCACTACCGCAGAGTGCTGAGGAACAGCGCTGACCCCTACAAAAGAGCCGTCTACTGCCTGATCGGTAAATGTGACATCAGTGATAACCACGCAGAGGTGGCAGATAAGACCGAAGACTACCTCTGGCTTAAGGTGTGCTCCATTTCTTCTTATACCTCTTTCCATTTATTGTTTATTTTATGTGAATTAGTTTGTGTGACCAAAGCAGAACCTGGTGATTTTTTTTTTTTTAAAAGAGTTAAAGCTTAATTATACACAAAACATCACTGTTGGGACTCATATTGTGTATGTATGTTTTGTCTCTGCAGTTGAACCAGGTTTGCTTTGACGATGACAGCAGCAGCTCTCCTCAGGACAGACTGACCCTGCCACAACTACAGAAACAGCTGCTGGAGGATTATGGTATGTCAGTGTCTTTCACGGTCTGTCCAGTGTATGAATAAACACGCACTGATAAACATGGTGTGTATGCATCCACACACAGCCCTTTGAAAATATAAACTGAAAATGCAATAGCAAATTGGCAAAATCTTGAAGTTGTTCTCCCTTAAAGTAAATTCTCAGGTGAATGATAATCTCAGTGTTCCATCGCAGGTAGGAGTCTCCTTGTGAACACTTTCCTTGAAACTGTCATCTATGTCGAACTTCTTTAATTACTGCAATACCCATGAGCCTCGGCAGCTGTTGCTATGGATAACAAGCCAGCCAGAAGTCAGTCAGCCGTGTAGTCAATTCAAAATGCTTGATCATAGTGAGCAGTAACGCTAAGCAAAGTTCACAAATGTGTGTAGAATTTGTTTGTAAATTGACTTTTCGTTGTGTTGCCTTACATATAGTGTACAAGGGCCACACATTTGAATTGTCCCCCCCACCCCTCCCAAGGCAGTCATGGTGTTTCTGTGTTCACCTGGTCATAACTGAGCAGCCATTTATAGTGAAGCCCTGAGCATCCTTTGACATTGATTCCCCACTTCACTCCATTTCAAAATAAAACTACCCACTTAAACAATCACACACACGCCGCAACACAGAAAGGGAGCATGGGGGCATTAGCTGTCTCCACCACAGATTACAAAAAACACAGTCTTCTCCCCTGGGTGTTGTCTTCTCCACAGGCCGATCCTGCTCCTTTCCGATAAGCCTACAGTGCTATCCTCTCTCTCTCTTTTAGTAGCTCTCACTCTCTCCCATTTTCCCCTCTCACACTCCCTTCTCACAGTGGGAAGTACAGCCTAAAGCCTTATTCCTTTTTCTCCCTGCTGCTCAGCTCCCTCACTCGTCTGCTACAGTGTTCCTTGTTGTCCTCCATCTTGCTTCACAGCAGGATATAAAGCCCAAAGCCTCTCTCTCTCTCTCCATTTCTCCCACATACTGCCAAGGCTTTCCAGCTTCATCTGTTCTAGGTTCCTCTGTCCCTCATTTGCTGCCTCTCCATCTTCTTCTTTTTCTTTTTTCTCTTCCTCTTTTTCCCTGCACCTGCACCGCTATTTCCCTCCTTCCTCCCACTGATTTTTGTCCCTGTTCGCATTTTCTTGCCTTTTGCATGTGATTTTTTTCTTTCGCCTTTCTTGTTTGCACACTCTGCTGCACCCCTCCCCCTCCCACCCACACCCTTATCTCTCCTCCTTCTTCCCTTTCCCTCACTTAATTTCTCTCCTTCTCTCGTACGCTCTCTTTTTTCCCCTTTTTTTTTTGAACTAAAGTGCTGTGAGTTTGAGATAAGGCTATAAAATGGCTGACATCGTCCACCCTGCTCTGCTCCCCAAATTTACAGCCAGGGAGAGGATTAAGGATTATAATTAAAAAAGTAAAGTTGATGACTAAGTACTTACACTAGACACAATGTTTATAAAATACCCCTCACATGTAAGTTGCTGTAGCAACTGTCAAAAGCTGACGTGTACATCACTTTAAATGGAGCTGGTGCAGTTAATTTTTTGGCGAGCAGCTCATTGTTATGAAAAAATAGTTTATTTGCATGTTTACAGATGTATCTGTCACAGATTAAAACTTGAGCTGCCCTTTTCAGCTAGTCTGGACACCAAGATGGATTCAGATTTAGATCCTTCTGATGCTCCTTATCAAAATGACAGCAGTGTCTTTTTCATAAGGAGGTTTATCTTGATGACTTATTGGTGTACACCTCTGACCATGAAATCACAACTTCCCTGTGAATCTTTGTTTAATTTCATACCGCCACTCTTTAATTTCTTAATCTGTTTTTAAAAACATTTTTACAGGGATACATACCATGTTGGTTTTGGGAATCCTGACAACCTATGATAGAACTAATTAAATCAAATGTTACAGACCAAAATCACATTTTTATGACCAAACATTGCTTTTGTATTTACATCAAAGATGACATCAGTGTCTCAGTTGAAGCTTAGCGGTAGAACTCACCTGTTATATCTGTCCTCCTAACCTGAAATGTAGGTTTAAGTAATATAAAAATACTTTAAATTACTTTATTAAATGTAATTCTCTCCTCTTTTTTCCCCCAACAGGGGAGTCCCACTTCTCAGCGAGTCAACAGCCCTTCCTGTATTTCCAGGTGTTATTCCTGACAGCTCAGTTTGAGGCCGCTCTAGCTTTCTTGTTTCGTGTCGAGAGGCTGCGCAGTCACGCCGTGCACATGACGTTGGTTCTTTATGAGCTGCGGCTGCTGCTGAAGTCGTCTGGCCAAAGTGCTCAGCTGTGTGAGTATAATAATCTTGCTAATAATCAGTGCAGACTTTGGAGAAACTAGTTTTGGTTTAAATAAAAAAAAATATATATATATATACCCTTTCTTTATGCAGTGAGCCAGGAGCCTGGAGACCCTCCCATGATCCGTCGCCTCAACTTTATCCGTTTGCTCATGCTTTACACTCGCAAGTTTGAGTCCACTGATCCACGGGAAGCCCTGCAATACTTCTATTTCCTACGGTGAATAATTTTACACTCTCTTTCTTGCAAGCACATCCCTTTTCTACACGGGCAGTGTTGAGGGGGGAGAGGATTATGTGACACATAGCAATAACCAGATGAAAAATTCATTGCATTTGGTGATTACTTTTTTGTGTGTGTAATTCCTACTGTGTGTCTTTCTACAGGAATGAGAAGGACAGCCAGGGAGAAAACATGTTCATGCGTTGCGTCAGTGAGCTTGTGATTGAGAGTCGAGAGGTGAGTGACACACATGCACTGTTTTTAAATTCCAGTCAGCGCCGCTCTATACTGCCGGACTAATACTAAGTGACCGCTAGATGACAGATGAACACCCACAGAGCCACTGTGAGCCGCTGTGAGGTTTGCCCATGTGACTCCTCTCCTGGACTCATCTGATCAGACTTGTACAGTTATTTCCTCATAAGTTACATTTTCACTCTCTCTGACCAACATAAATACTTTAGATTGGATAGATTAAAAGGTGTCATCAGTAGAGAATGAGACGAGTCAATATTTGTATATATATATATGTATATATAAAAGTACTATTATACAATATTTCAGCTGTAAGTAATTGTTACTTGTGAACAAATAACACTGATTTTATAATTATTATTTTAAATGTATAGTTAAGGAAATGTGGCAGAAATCACAATCCTTGTGTCAATGTGGGTTTAGAGAGATTTTATTTAGCACTTAAACACCTTACTGAAAATGCTTTTGTGATTTTGCCTCTTTTGCAGTTTGACATGCTGTTGGGGAGATTAGAAAAGGATGGCAGCAGGAAGGTAGGGTTTTTATCTCCACCTTTCTTCTCCTCTGTCTCCCCCTTCATGTTTTACCTCCCCCTGCTTTCCAGCCATGTCCTTTTCTTCTGATTTCCCTGCTTCACATTTCTTTCCTGTCACTCTTTGTCTTCACATGTTTGTTTTTTTGTCAGACATTATTATTATTATTATTAGAAATCTTGTCTTTATTCACATGTCCCCCACATGTTTTGACATCACAGTTCGTCAGTGGACTGTTCCACTGTCACTGATCAAAAAGCTGTTCACAAAACTGCTGTGTAGCCTTTGTGAGCTAAGATTTGAGGTGCTCTGCAAAGATGTTGTGTTTTTAAGGGAGCCTTTTCCCCTCGTAAATATAAATATATATCACTGCATGTTTCATCCCATTCCTATACTGTGAATGTGCAGATTAGCTACAGTCTTAGTGAGATGTTAAAGTATGCAGACGCAGCCTTCTAGGGCCCATTAATACCCTATTGTACTGTATTTAATTCACTGTATGATATTTCCATTATATACAGAATTGTTTTGTTGTTTTTAGGTCTGTGAAATACTGTGATCGTTGGCATTTGAACTGGAATGATGCACCTGAACGTTGGTCTCATATGTTACCAAATTCTCTCTGAATTTAATTCTTACAACATGGTGTAATAGAACTTTTTACAGCAGATATTTGTCTACATGAAATAGTAGAACAAACGCATGTTTTTCCAGTGAGACTCAAGGTCACTGAAAGCTTTTCATCTTGTTATTTAAAAACTGTATTTCTATTGCTCATGAATTACAGTTCTGACGTCTGATCCTGTGATTTAATAACTCCCATCAAATCTGCACTTTTTAATAGAGCAAATGTCATAATTGGAAAAAGATTTAAAAGATGCAGAATCAGCAGACTCTTTGTTTGTAATGACTCTATTAAGACACAGTTTGATTCAGAGGACACCATTCATCATGGCAGGTTTCATGTTGGCAGTTAGTTCCTTATACTACTGTTAGACTTAAAGAGTTTGAATTTGATCTAAACTGAATTTAAATCAGCGGCATTATTATTATTTTGTAACAATGGCGATGAAAACACTGTATTCAACATGAATTATTCATGTAATTCAGGCCTTAAAGGCTCCTTGTTTTTATTGTTATAGGGAAAGGTTGTTACACTTTACATGTAGCTATTACTCTGTACCGTGTTTCTCTCTGCTGATCCACTGCTCTAGCATAAGAGGTAGAGCAGTATTCTCATTCCTGTCTCTCCCCCTCCTCTCTTTAGCCTGGAGTCATTGATAAGTTCGCTGGGGACACCAGAGCCATCATCAGTAAAGTGGCTCTCGAGGCAGAGAATAAGGGCATGTTTGAGGAGGCAGTCAGACTCTACGAGCTGGCCAAGGTGAGCATCTACATCCTGAACCGCCATGTTTCTGAGCAAGTCTCTGTTGTGAATCCACTCACTATCATCACCTAATCCCTGTTTAGAACCCAGATAAGGTGCTGGAGTTAATGAACAAGCTGTTGAGTCCGGTCATTGCCCAGGTCAGTGCTCCTGCGTCCAACAAGGAGAGGCTGAAGAACACAGCAGTGGCCATTGCTGAAAGGTAAGAACACACTCGCCTCCTTAACAAGTCTGTTTCTAGTGCAGAGCATGGTATCAGAGGAATGAATCCTTTTTTCGACACAGGTATCGCTGTCAGGGCATCACGGGAGAGAAATCAGTGGACAGTACTTTCTACCTGCTCTTAGACCTGATGACGTTCTTTGACGAGTACCACGCTGGACACATCGACAGAGCGTATGACGTGAGTGCAGCTGTGATAATACAGTAGACATATCTGCGTTAATAAGATGTGAGGATGTTGATGGAGCTCCTGTTGATGTTGCCCTCCTCTGTATGTGTCAGGTGATGGAGCGCTTAAAGCTTCTTCCTCTCAGTCAGGAGAGTGTGGAGGAGAGAGTGGCTGCTTTCAGGAACTTCAGTGACGAGGTGACATCACAACACACTGTATTTCTTTTTTTCTAAAAATGTGCATATATATAGTATAGTAGAGTATATGTATGTATGTATACTGTATATGTATATATAAATATATATTTTTTTAATCTCACTACTCCTTCCCATCCTCCCCAGGTGCGACATAACCTGTCTGAGGTGCTGTTGGCCACCATGAACATCCTGTTCACACAGTACAAACGCCTGAAGGGGGCGCCAGCAGCAGCTGGCACGCCAGGTCGACAACAAAGGACGATGGAGGACAGGGATATGGTGAGGAGACCAAATACGTCTGCAATACCATGCAGAACAACTGGCGAGTAACGTTAAGCAAGAGAGACCAAATTAATTGATGCCTGGGAAATTAAAATTTCAAGATATCTGTCTCACCAAAGAACATTTAAAAAAAACTGGCTTGTCCAAAAACCCAAGGTCAATTGCTTGTCTAGATGCAGAGAGTGCTCCAAATCAATAAAAGTGGACGCCATCATGGGCGAAGCTGCTCTTACAAGTTACCCTTCTATCTTAAGCTGTGTCAGCACGTTCAGTCCTTGAATTTAAGTGAATTGGTCCTGGTAAGTCCTTGAATTTGATGTCAACCAAGGTGTGAGAACCCTATTTTAAGCACCTGACATTTATCACAATAATTATCAACTGATTTGAAAATGTCGGTATCGTGCAGCCCTAGTTTTTTGTACGATAAATTATCACCAGTTAATAGATATTTACGGTTATATATTTACATTCATGACACTTGGTGCTGATGATGAAACCACCATCGTCCTGAGCCACAGCTGTCAGCCGCTTATCTGACCGTCACACTCGCATCGGTGTATTAACGCTTCTCCTTCTTTGAACAGCAACTGCGCAGCCAGGCCAGAGCCCTGATCACCTTTGCTGGTGTGATTCCCTACAACATGGCCGGGGACACCAACGCACGACTGGTGCAGATGGAATTACTGATGAACTGAGATGTCAAAATCTCTCTTACACACACACACACAGTCATACACACACTTTTGTTTACCTGCCATTTTGTTTTGTATAGGCCAACATATTCATCATCGTGTTAACAGATGCATCTTCATTTCCCCCCATTCCTGTTTGTTTGTTTTTCCTCATTTTGTTGTTTCATATTTGTATCTGTAATAATTTGGAATAAAAAAAAAATAAGAGTACTTTTCAGTTTCCTTTTTTATTTTCATTCTGCTTTTTTTTTTTTTCTTAATCCATTTTGTGTAGTTTTTACAGTTTCCTATGTTTTGTCCCGTAATTCTTACACACACAAAGCAGCCAATCATGTCTCATTTTTATTTGGAAATTATAGATTTTAACAGACACAAACACACACCTTAAATGGAGGGATCATCAGGTCACATGTTTGTCTTAAAAAAAAACAAAAAACATTTTCATCCTCCATCATCGGGTCTGTTTGGATTCTATCATTTACTCCCCTGGAATAAATGATAACCGAAAACAGTGACGGTCACAGACTGCACCTGCTTTGACCACAAACATCAGTGAATTCATGTTTCATGTTACACAAACAAAAAAATAAACCATGTCATGTTAAAAGAAACTACATCTGAGTCTCATCAGACTCTGGAAGAGAAGTATTTAGGTCAATTTGTTGCTAGTTATTGTCAAAATCTAATGAAGGATCCATTTTAGACACTTCTCTGTGGTTTGAATTGACAAAAATCACCATCTGCAGTCGATCTGAGTGTTGTTACAGCCCTGAACCACTTTTATGTCCACAGGGAGTAGTTCAGTGTCTGTGACACGACGACGGCTCCCCTGGCAGATGGTTGGTTGGTTAGCCTGAAGCTAACTGAAGGACTGGAAGGATATTTCTGTATCAGAGGGTTGATTTAAAAAAAAAAAAAAAAAAAAAATAGAAAGACAGTATTTTACTGAGTGGAAAAGCTTTCCTGATTTATGAAGCATATAAGCAGTTTTTTCCCCTTGAGAAGAAATACTTGGCTTACAGGAACACACAGGTGTATCCAGCTACAGCTACCAGCTTGGTAATCTCCAACATTTAGCAGTGAACACAGATTTCAAGAGACAAAAACGCACAACTCTTGCTCCCCCCCCACCACCCCCACCCCTCGGTTAATCCTGTAGCCCACATTCTCATGCCCTTCAGTCTGGCCTGAGAGAACACAGATGGAGGTTCAGTCTGTCTTGGCTGTTCCACATTACTGTACAGAGATGTTGAGTTCATTCAGGGTCACGCACGGATGGAGCTGAGCCAAAGTGCTATGGGATCCATGCTGTTGTGATCAAAGAGACCAAAGCCTGGCACTGATGCAGCACATAGTGCCAACATCCCCTGGTTTATATGAAAGTTGATGATGAGCCACTGATACACATCTGACCAATGAAGGCTGTAGTCCACTGTATTTTTCCTGTCTTCCTCGTGTGTTTGTGTGCGTGTGTGTTTTCAATCCCTCAGACAGCAGAAGAGCCGCCTCTCAGGTGTGTGTGCTGCAGCTGGTGTTGTGAATCAGGCCGATGACAAACACCTCAGATAACCCGGCTATTTCACAACACCAGGGTGGCACTGCACCACTGACGACGAGACCAAGAACAAAACGCCGTGACGCTGCAAAAGGAGATCATTTGCAAAAGGAGAGATTTTCCTTAGTGTCAAAATGGTTAACATGCATTTAAGAACCTGGAAAGTATTTTCAGAGGCATGTATGCAAACACTGGTGTGTTAGTAAATCTGATTATTATTATTTAATGGTTTTTATCGTCTCTTCACATCACTTTCTCTTTTATTCTCTTTTGATCATTTCATAAACTAAGCAACGTTAACCACCATCATCTAAACACATCACAACCTCCTTACAGCCCTGTATTTCTTTGACCTTTTATAAATACAATCATTCTACCCCTGTTTCTTTTAAAATACTTAAAAGTTTCATCAAATAAGATGAATGTATGAGATGTTTTCAAACTTCATGTTTATCATTTCGTTGACTTTACACCAATTCCTCTTTTGTACTGAATAAATCAAACAGACTTCGGTTTGTGACTCTTTGTTGAATATCAGTTATTCTGTGATTATAAAAAATATCTAAGTCATTCTTATGTGAGATCCATATAATGCTTAAGCACATATAGAGGTGTGTGAATTGACTTTAAAGCAAAAACATCTTGTTAATAATAAACATCGCTGGTACTGTTTTTTTATGCTGTTCTGTGATTTGTGGACTAGATTCTCTCTCTGTTTTCCCACTGTGTTGCATTTAAGGTTCCATAATCCCTCAGCTGTTTAATACTGGTAATTCAGTAGAAGTTAGTTTTTCCTGTCCATAAGCCTTTTTTAACCAGGAAGAATTAATCACATATTTAAGTGAGGCTTAAGTGAGGCAGCGTCACTAATGGCAAAGAAACACACACGTGTCAGTGCGTGACAGCTGCAGACCTGACTCTTGTGTCCTGACACAAAACAGACGTTTTTTACCAGGGGTCTCAGATTAAAATGACCTGAGGGCCACGAGCGTGTAGTCTGGTCAGAAAGCAGCTGTACAGTCGGTGTCTGTATTGATATGGAACAAAAAAAAACCTCATGTCTGATGATGTCTGAAAATATGGACTGTAGCCTCTGAGTGAAGGAAACACAGCGACCCACTTCATATCATTCCCTGTGGACATTTCCTGTCATACGCTCATGTCACAACACGCTGTCCCATCTTTTTACCTAAAAACATGTGATCCAAAATTGCTCACCTTTGAGATTTCACTTTAGTATGTTTAAAGGTACAGGGTGTAAAAGTTAGCAGGAAGTTAAGTTTGTCCATTTTGGGCAATTGTAAAAAAGAAAGTGCGACCTCTATAGAGCTGACCTGGCTACTGATATGAATATAAAAGGCTCATTCTGGATTCTGGTGTAATGAATAATATAGAAAAGGATTAGAGCCATATGAAAAATAGACACATTTCTGAGGAAAAAATACTTTTTTTTTCTTAAATTACAGAATACTGACTTTTATCTTCAATAATCTGACTTAAATCACAGAATATTGACTTTTTTCCTCAGAATTATGATTTTGTTTCAAAAAAGGTAATTGTACACTTTTAAGTGCTGCATATGTACAACATATTTTGTATAATTGAAGATAAATTGAGAAGTGATGATAAATTCACCTAAATTGTATAACACACAAACACACATAAATACAAGTACACAAATTATATTATATATATAATATATATATATTATAATTACAAATTACAAACTATAGTAAAAAAAATTATTTTTATATAATGTTAATCTATAACTACTACTACAGTTCGTTCAGATAGTTACACAATAAAATAAAGATGTTATATGAACAAAGAAAAACTACCTAAATACCTTATAAAAATGAAATATACATAATAATATGCACAGTGTGTTTGATTGGAGTTCCTCCTCGAGGAAACGTTAATGAGCGCGAGCGCTGTCTGTGGCTCGAGCTCAGCAGGTGTTCATGATTGATTAACAGCAGGTGTTGAAAACAGACGACAACAGAGAGGGCATCCGGTTTTACCGCGATTGTATTGTATTTAAAAACCACGAATTAAAGATATTTTTTTAGAGAAATGATCCAAATCGGCTTGAAGGTGAGTATGAAAAAGTAAATTATTGAAAAAAACAAGAAAAATGAGATACATGTTGAGCGGGTTTGTAGTCATAAACCAAATACTACATTATCAAACAGCTGACACAATTAAAGAGGAAAATATCTCATTTTTTTGTCGTCACAGCTGAGCGTGGTCCTCGTGCTTCTCCTTGGTTTCACGTGCTACTGTCTGGCAGGTAACAATGTTTACTAGTAAACATATAAACACCGTCATGTAATGATGATATTAAGTCGTGTCTTTGTGTGTGTGTGTGTGTGTAAGTAGGAATTTGCAGCGTGGAACACTGTAAAGACCCCACGCGATGTGCCATGACTAAAGACCGCAGACGCTGCAAATGTATAGTGGGCTTTTATGGCGACCAGTGTGAAAAAAGTAGGAAAAGTTATTGTTGTTGTTGTTGTTGTTTTCTTGCTGTGCATTTATTCACCAGTCACCAAACACCAGTTCCCATAAAATGAGCACCACAGCCATTTATTTTATGCTTTAAATCACCACTTTTCCCACAATTCTACCAGCGACACAAGCCAAAACAGACTTAAAATGTCAAAATATGTGGGCTACTGTAAAAAGATGGTGGTCCAAAACTGTGATGTTGTTTATTATAAGTAGATTTTTTTGCTTTCCTATTTATATTTTCAAACCTTTTCTTTTAATATAAGGGACAGGTCAAATGAAGCCCTTTGAGCTGTCCTGCTGTATATCCTGCTTAAAGGTCCAGTGTGCAATTTAATATACAGTACAACCCACAATATACACGTGTTTATCACATTAACATAGAAATAATTTGGCCTGCATTGGTATTATTGGCGCTTTTCCATTTTACAGTTCTGGCACTACTCCACTTGACTTGGCTATACTTGCTTTTCCATCAGGGATACCTCATTTTTTTTAGTACCTGCTCTGCAATGTTCCAAAGCGAGCTGAGCCAATACCAAAATGTGACGTCAACAGAGTGCCGTCATGAGCGTGAAGTCCGACGCAGGAATCAAAGTGAACAATGCCGAACTGTAGATCAGTTTAAAAAGCCTGAAAACATGCGTTAATCGCCAACATTTAGCAAATAAATATCTAAAATGTCAATATTCTGCCGTATTTAGCGACAGCTCTGTTGAAATCCGGCGATCGTGAGCCGAATCACGACCCGTTCAGCTGTATTTCAGTTCACTGACTCCGGTCATAGAGGAAGGACTGAACTATTCTTTTTTTAATTCTAATGATTCAGTACACTGAAACACAACTGCTCTCACAACCCCGCCCTTGTTAATGAGTTGCTATGGAGTAATTGAAAACGATGTGCCGGATGCCAAACTTGAGCAGAGTAGTGGTAGAACTGTATAATTTAACCTTACTTACATAAACTCCATGGGCTCAAATGTAGAGAAAGAGCATTTTTACACACTGGACCCTGAGATCAAATCCAAACTACTATAACGTAGCCTCCTCAGTTACAGTGGTTGTCACATTCAACAATCACATTGATTTTCTACTGAATTGACTCAGCAGTACATGCATGCTCTTATGTAAGGCCCTGCTTTAAAGCTGTATACATATTCATCGGCATGTTTGGGTTTTTTTTTTTTCCAGATGGAAATATTACAGTTTTGTGTGGGCGCGACTACATCGCCATCAGAGCAATTGAGGATTTCTTCAAGTACCATAACGTGCCGCTGGAGTCCCTGCACTTGCCCAACCGCTCCTGTCGTGCTAAGAAGGAGGTCCTCGACGGCGTGACCTACTACATGTCCACTGTCTCCAAAGAGACGTATCTAGTCTGTGGAGGCAAATCGCTGGAGGTACAACTGCACAAATTTTAGCTCATGTCTCTTTTGCACGTATTTATTAACGTTTCCTTTATGTTTCTTCTTCTTCTTCTTCTTCCGCACTTACAGACAAACTTTACTCACATCACATACGCTCTGAGCCTCCAGTCAGACCCTCAGGTCAGTGGTAACATCATCAGAGATCCAATCATCAAGATCCAATACACGTGTGTGTTTCCGTACATCAGGAGCGTCAGTCTGCCTTTCCCGGTCGTACCATTTTCCACGTAAGCAGGAAATGACACTGATGCCGTTTCTTTATCTATTCATGTTATTTTCACCTGGGTGTTTAAAGTTAATCTTTCCATTTAGGTATGTACAGTTAGATTTTATTTTGAACGTGCAGATTTTAGTCATCTCAAGCCAGAATGCCAGATTATTTGCTCTCCATGTATCAGATTGCAGACGGCATGAAAGAGCTTAAAGGTAAATATTTTGGCATTGAAAGAAGCAGGTGGACAGAAAAACAAATTTGAAACAATGACGACTGCAGTTTAATTGTTGTTTTGATTGTATTATGTTTCACAACCTACTGTAGATGTTAGAAATGATACTAATCTTTGCATTATTGAGTATAGGAGTTGATATGTTTGGTGTCCTGTAGTAATCCTCTATAAAGAGTAATATTGAACTGATATATCGCCAATCCTTACTCAGTGGATCAACATATGAGAGGCTGTAAATGGTTCCTAGACGCCCTTCTGTACAAAGGTTCATAGGGTTTCCATGGGTCCTTGAAATCCTTAAAAGGATGTTCTCTGTAAACCCTGAAGATGGTGGAGTGTGAACATCTCAGTTAAGATCGGTCAGACCAGGCATCGAGTCATGTTTAAAGTCACTTAAATCACCTGTTTTTAAACTTAAGATGGTCGTCTAGTCCGTCCGTGCACATGTCTAAATGCAATGAATTGATGCCATGTGATTAGCTGGTTCCATATTTGTGTTAACAAGCAGTTGAACAGGGTTACCTCTGGGACAGATTAAGAGCCAGTGGGCCTCCCGGTCCCTATAAAGACATCACATAATAACCAGTGTTATTTAGCTGAGGGGGCCCCTTTCAGATAAACCATAAATTTCTATGATTGAGGGCACCTATTAGGATACATCACATTATATTACCAGTGTTATGAAGTTTTAGAGCCCTATTGAAATAGGGGGAGGAATAACATCAGGATAGCAGACGCTACCCCTGTAATCAATCCATGGTGTACCTAATAAATTGGCCATATGAGATGACCTTATGAATCACCTGTAGCACCACAGTCTCACCCTCCTATCTGAATTTACATATTTTAGTCAGATAACAGCCTCCATCTCCATAGCAGCTGAGCATCAGTGCGTCAGGTTATTTTTTTCTCTGTGTCCTCTTGCACTGGGACAGTGAGATGGTGGTGCGCGTGGATGAGCTGGACGCCACGATACAGATGCTGCTGTACACGGATCACACTTACACCCAGGCTTTCGTCAGCGCCCCCACCATCGAACTCCGAGACGAGGTGAGGGAATGTTCCCGCTGATAGTTTATTGGCCTTTTTATTGTGTGTTGAATTGAGTGTTGGCTTTAAAAAAAACAATTGTTTTTTCTTCACGTGTGCAGGTGTATGTGGCCGTGACGGTGACGGAGCCGGCAGATTTTTTCCTGCTCCGACTTAACGAGTGTTGGGCCACGCAGACTCCCCAGCCCAACTCGACGGAGGGATTAGTCCACACTCTGCTTCAAAACGGGTCCGGTCAACAGTCTGCAATCTCACTCGCCATGAATTCAACAAATAACCGCCTCCGTCTCTTTTAACTCAGGTGTGTGAAAGACCAGACTGTCTCCTTTGTGAACGTGACCGAGGACGAGTCTGCACGTAACGGCGCCAGCTCCACTGTGCGCTACAGCTTCAGCATGTTCCGCTTCACGTCGGAGCCTCACAGTCTCTATCTTCACTGCACGGTGCAGCTGTGCGAGCCAGACGACCACCTGTCCTGCACACCTGTGAGCTCGCCCCTCTCACTTCACTTATGACCTGTACATGAATAGATTGTCATAACGTTGTCTCCTGTGTTTGGTGTCTTTACAGAGCTGTAATTCAATCAGTAAGAGAGAAGCAGTGAGAGCAAAACCCGCCCAGGGTCTCCTTTCATACGGACCCATCAGGATCGAAGTTCCAGACAGACCACAATCCAGTAAGCTTAATATAACCACACTCCCACTTCCAGAGATGGGAAGTGACAAAGTACACATACTTTGTCACTGTACTTGAAGCTGTAGTGCAACTTTTAGGTGGTTGTCGATACAAGTATGTATTTTATTGAATTTTTTTCAACTGTTTTTTTAGGCATGCTGACGATGGTGGTGCTTCCTGTAGCCGGTGTGTGGACTGTGGGCCTCATCCTCATCATCCTCATCACTGTGGCAAAGGCGGGCAGGCGGAGGCTTACGCAGACAGAGGAGCACTGAGGACAAAAATAAAACTTTGACAATAATCCTGTAATGTCCTTTTTTATTGTTGTCCAGACGCATGATTGAATGAATGAATGAATGAATGAATATGGTTTGTTTTGTTCTTGAAGAAAAAGAATAGGCTGAGTAACCTGTACAATTAATTAAATAATCCAGATAGACACAATGACCACAAAATCAAACAGCAGGCTTTTCAGAAACATAACTAAAAGTGACACGTACATGTATGAGCTTGTTCCATAGATTTACAGTCTTCAAATATAAACCGCTACAATTTCCTTTTTAATTTAAATTTATTTTTTAATACAGACTGGAAGGCCTTTGTTCACAACTCTAAATATTCATTACATTTTCAGATGCACAATATCTGGATATTGGACCTAATTGAATACACATGAGTATGTATTAAAGTAATTACTCACTATGAATTTAACCTTTAATTTAATGTAAAATATTGATTCTTTTCAATATCAATTAATCAGGGTTTTTTTTGTCTACAAGCCAAAAATATTTTGTTTTTGTAGTTTGTCTAACATTTTAGGTTAATATTACAAAAAAGAATTACTTAAACTTCTACCAAAGTAATTTTGCGGTAAGATACTTTTACTCATGTATCCCTTTTAGGTACTTTATACAAGGCTGTTTTGAATCCAAACTTTTTTTGTGGCGATCACGGCCGTTGATATTTAGCTGCAGTTCCGTCTGTTACCAGCAGGTGTCACCCTGACGCGGCTCTGCACTGTTGTTAAGGAGAAGCAGCAGCAGGAGCAGGAGGAGGAGGAGGAGGAGGAGACTGTTGACTGTTCTCAGCACAATGATTAGAAAAGTTGACTGTGGCTCTCAGCTGTTTCTCTGACTGTGATCCGGTGAAAGTCAGTGTGACCTGAGCAGAGTCACAGCTGATACAGTGTTATTCAGCTCTGATGTCACTGTTCCTACACCAAGGTCAAACACTTTTTAACTTTTGAGGCTCTTGGGGCTCTTGTTTTTTTTCTGTTGTTTTCGCTCGGGCGCCTCTGGAGTTTTACAGAAAGTGACGAACACTTGCTGGGTTCTTTCTTTTTTCTTTTCTTTATGTGTGTCATCTTGCTGACCAGACCAGACATTGTGGACTTGTAGAAGGACAAAGGACGCTCATATCTCTGCTGGAAGCAGCTGGAGGTTTTTTCTTTTTACGCCTGAAAGGAAATCACTGAAGCGCCATGAGGCTCAAATCTGAATGGATTATTATCTCCTTGTGATTGTCTGAACACGCCTGCACCAGTGTAATCTGCTGTTACTCCTATCTTTTATTTTTATTGATGTGCAAACTCCAGTAATGATCAGATAAGACGGAAGTTGTTTGGACAGAGAGAAAATCCCGGCACTTCTTTTTGTCTCCACGTCTGAGGAGCACGGGCTGCACATGATGAAGACTATGGCGTCTCAGCAACCATGGACACACAACATCATCATCATCATCATCACCACATTGTTGTCCTGCTCTCTGGTTGTGTGCAGCACAGTGACAGAGGAGGAGGAAACCTTCAGTGCTGAGGTACAGTATATGAAGCTGTCATGTGTTTACAGGTGTCACATTACAAGGAAACTCTCTTTTAAATGATCTTTCTTATTTAGGACCATAGTTCACCACTGGTGCACAAGCTTCCTCTGCTGGTACTTGGAGGAAAATCAGAAATTACTGTTCTCCTGTATAAATTAGGGTATGTGATTGGAGAAAATAAAACAAATAACATCAAAATGATAAATTATTACCTTACCTGTGGCTCCATCTTAATCTACTGTCACTACACCAGTGTGTGAAGTATATGTGAGGAAGAGGAGGAGGATGAGAAAGCAAATTATCTTATTGGGAATAAATTTTGCCTCCTGTGAAAAGTCTGTAGCTGACATTGCTCGTCATATTTACACCACTGTATTTTACAAAGTCTATTTAATAGATAGCTTTGTAAATGTGAATATTTCCCTATTTCTATGCTCCGTTTAACAAAGAAATTATTAAAACTGAATCTTTTTGCTTGGTGGACAAAACAAGACATTTAAGAACATCACCATCATTTCCAGGTTAGGGAAACACCGACCAAACAAGTACTCGATTAATCGAGAAAACAATCGACTCATGAATCGCTTAATCGTTAGTTGCAGCTCTAGTTATAGGTGAAAGGAAGTTATAATAGGGTTGAGATTATTATTATTAATAATGTGCTTTCATATGTAAATGTTTATACAGTATATACTGACTTCAGCTCTACTGTAGGAGGAGCTTCACTTCACTTGTTCTGTGGACACTTGTGTGAATGTGCTTGCTCAGCACTAGCATCAGATGGGTCAAGACTTGTCATGTTATGAAGACACGGTCATGAAGAACTGTCCTCGTATGTGATGTGAATGCATGTAGTATGATTCTGTGCGTGTGCATGTGTGTGTGTTTTGCCCCCGGCCCTGTGTTTGATTTGTACATACATGAGTATGAGACAACCTGTGGTGTTGTTTTTGCTGTGGAGGCTGTTTTAAAAGGACACATCTTTAAACTTGACAGAGACTTTTCTTCTTCTTCTTCTCCCCCCCCAGAGCCATCGTCCTGTTTACTCAGCGACGTGGCTCCACACACTTCATTTTACTTGCAAAGAAAAACATCAAAAGAAAGAGACTTTTAGTTAGAATTACACATATGCAGAGCTTAGTTTATTGACATAGGGTTTAATTACTGTCTAGAATGGTCTTAGATTTCCTCTCCTTCTCTCCTTCTTGATACTATCTGATCCTTGTCCTATCTTGGCTGTCAGTTGCAAGAAGGAAAAACAAACAAAACAAACAGGAATGTTGTAATGTTAATGGGATCCATCTGTTTTGTATTTCTTCATTCTGTTTTTCCTTTAAACTTCATCAGAGCTGCTCGTTCCTGAAAAACAAAGAAAATAATGCCTCCTTCATACACATCGTATACGTCAAGGGTGTCAAACTGGCGGCCCGCGGGCCACACACGGCCATCCAGTGGATTACATGCGGCCCATCACTTAATATAATGTTATTATCAAAACATGGCTGACGACCTCCTCTTATTTTAAACACAGCGTGTGTGACCGGCTGCACAGTTCTGCATGTTTTTATGATACGTTTTTGATAATAATAGGTTAATTTTGCATTTTATATACAGTATACAGTATTAGGGGTGGGAATCACGGGGTTTCGATACACGATACCAATAATATCGCAAATACATTGATTCTGTGATAATCAACATATTGCAAGACAATAACATAGAAGCAGATTCATCACAGTATTTGTCTAACTGAAGAAAACAAAACGTTAATGTGAAAAGTGCAGGATTTCTATGTTATTTATTCACAACATAGAGAACAAAGTGCATAAAGTCTATGTATTGAACGTGGATGGATCATCTCTTAACGAGCTTTATCCACCGTTATCCAGCTGTAAACTCCCTCTTCTTCAGCCAGGTAACTTCCACCCAAGTTTCTCCTCATTCATTTGAGCAGCGCCACCACGAGGAGACATGAAGTAGTGACGCCCGACGAGTGAAACTGGCAGAGACTGTTTACTTCAGAGCGTCTTAATTTGTTCATTAAAATATTGATATTTGCCCTGGTGTATCAGTTATCGAGTATACATTATTCTATAGCAAAACAACCACTTTTATTTTTAAAATTCTGCGAAATATCACCATGAATGTCTTTATTGCGATCATGATGGAATACTGTGTTATAATTTTACACTTGTTGAGCAGACAAGAAGTTCATTGGCCCCCAGGTCATTTGAGTTTGACGCCCCCTGACATACGTCCGACATCACCTGCATGTGAAACAACTCAACGCAGAGCAAACTAAGTGGGAATCATTGTCTTCTCCCCAGGCTTGGCTCCGTAGGTTTGGCTACCTGTCTCAGGCGAGCAGGCAGATGTCCACCATGCAGTCGGCTCACATCCTGTCCAACGCCATCAGTGACATGCAGCGCGTCTACGGGCTGGAGGTGACTGGACACATGGACCCCGCCACTGTCGCGTAAGCAGCTCCGTGTTGTGTAGCAGTGCTGTGTTGTGTTTTTTTCGCTTGATGTCTTCCTCACAAACATGTGGAGTTTTGTCTGCAGTGACCACAACATGACACCAGGGACTCTGTGGTGTGTTTTAAAGGCTTGAAGGAATTTGTTTTTCGTTTTATTTGTTTCTTTTGAAAATTAGGTTTCTCAAAATTCTGTTGTTCCAGGTTTTTTTTTTCCCTCTCTCCATGTATGCCACTCCACACGGAATGATACAAGGCCACAAGTTTTAGTTTGAGCCTTCTGAAGATACCCCACATCACAGCAACCACACATTTGCAAGAATTATGTTCCCAGATTCACATGTTCACATCAACACTGACAAGTGGAAATGTTACAACTCTTTATAACCTTTTTTCCACGATGATGAGATTTTATTTTTGCTTTTAAATATCATCTGCTCACTAATGAGTCCGGTCAGACTATTGCATCATATCCTTATATTCACATTGTGACCTTGATTGAATCTAATAGTCCATTGTTTTCATACTGTAAACTGTGTGTGGTTGAAGGAGACGTCACATGTTTTTAAAGGAACAGACTGTCATTTGGGGAAATGTTTTTTTTATTGCCATGAGTGAACATAAGAAGTGTGATACCACTCATTTGATACTATAAATAGCTGCTGGTCAGTCTAGCTCTGCATGACAACTCGAAGTGGAGTACACCAGATGACACAACTTTAAAAAAACTCAGTGATCAACATGCAAGATAAGCAGTAATTCAGTGTATGAGCTTTGTCTGCTCTGAGGTTATTAATTCAATGTATGGAAATCAAAAGGTTGGGAACCACTGGTGTAGGTGTAGGCTACAGACGCCTGCTTTCCTCCTATATTTTTTCTACAACTTAATCAATTGATGCCTGTCAGGACCTGAAGAGGATTTCAGCAATTAGAAACCAATTGATTTAAAGATAAATCATGTAAAATATACTGGAAAAAAAGGATTTGAGGAAAAAAATCTGTGTTTACAGTTTGTGTTTTTGTGTGTTCGCCTGTGTAGAGCCATGCGTCGGCCACGCTGTGGTCTCCCCGACAGAAAACCAGAGGAGCCTGGTGAAGGTGCAAGAAGGAAACGCTACACACTCACTGGGCAGCAGTGGGACAAAGACCACATCACCTACAGGTTAAATAGTAGTGGAATAAACGTGTCGATAAAATAAAGCAAGTAAAGCAAAATAACTTAACTGTGTTTTTTTTTCCTGTGGCTTCAGTATCATGAACCAGATCGTCCCCTCATCGCTGGGAGAGGAGCACATGAACAGAGCAATCCGTAAGGCCTTTGATGTGTGGGGACGGGTCACCCCGCTCACCTTTGAGGAGCGGCCTGTGGAAAACAACATGCACTCCAACAGCAGCCAAACGGAGCTCGCCGACATCCTGCTGTTGTTTGCCTCTGGCTTCCATGGTGATATGTCCTTGTTTGATGGCGAGGGGGGGTCATTGGCTCACGCCTACTATCCAGGACCGGGAATTGGTGGCGATACACATTTTGATGCTGATGAACCCTGGACGCTTGACAACCATAATCCTGAAGGTCAGCGTTTGTTGAATTATGTGGGAACTGAACCTGAATCGGTTTCTGGTGCAGGAATGACATAACCAGAGGGAATTTGATACCATTGATCCAAAATGAATAATATGTAAACCTCTAATTATCTTTTTAGTTTAATTTAATCCCTTAGTTTTATTGTTCTCTGGGTCGTAATCGCTGTAGTGTCATCATGATTTGCTAAATTGTGGAACAGCTCAGCTCACACTGAGTGTTTCAGCAAAATTGGACAGTTTATTATTATTATTACTTTATTTATTTAACCTTTATTTTACCGCGCAAATTAATTCTTATTTACGATTAGCCTGGTAAGTGCCAGAAAACACTTACTTAGGTGTAAGGGAAGAGGTGTGAAAACAAAAGATGCAAACATCAAACACAGTAAAACAGTAGCTCACATGTAATTGAAAGTCTTTAGAAATGTAAAACTGTGTCAAACGTGTACAATGAACAATAGAGTATGAGTTATATTATTTACATGGTACTTATTTGAATGCAACTTTACGTTAATAAATATCATATTATGTATCACGTTGTCTTCGTTTAAATTGGATATTTCAAACGCATAATCCCATATTTCACCCGTGTCATTGTCTGTGTTGCAGGTATAGATCTGTTCCTGGTTGCCGTCCATGAGCTTGGTCATGCTCTGGGTCTGGAGCACTCGGATAACCCCAGTGCAGTAATGGCTCCTTTTTACCAGTGGGTCGACACAAACAACTTTACACTGCACAAGGATGACGTCAAAGGAATACAGTACATATATGGTGAGATTCTGATGCACCTCTTTGTCTGCAGCGTCAACATCATTGAAAGCTGCTCTTGACAAAATCTGGATGTCATAAACTGATCACATGTGGAATTTTAATGGTAATATTTTCACATTGGGTCTTTGTAAAGAGACTTTTCTCATTCTATGCATACTGCAGTAAGAGCAATTTTTCTAAAACAAATGCATAAAAATAAGTTAGCAAATACATCTCTTGGAAATGCTGGTATATCTATTCAAAATAATATTAGCTTTGTTCATTTTCTAAATTAATCGAATACTCAGTTTTAATGATATTCTTTGTTGTCTGGAGCAAAGAAATCAGAAAATATTCACATTTAAGAAGCTGAAAAATCTTAGAAAGTTTTAATTACTGGAAAAAACTCAAGTGTAATGAATTGTTGCAGCCCAAGACTGGATAGCTAACACCTAGCAAAATACCTTGATATGTTTCAAAGCTCAGGTTTAGGCTAGGCTAGCAGTTTTGCTAAGTATTGGCTATACTTGTGTGATACAAAAAGATAACACCAGCTAGGAGCTGTGGTGAAATCATTCCTGACCCAATTTTCAGGCCTTGTGTCACTAATTCACACTTTATTAGTCATTATTTATGCTAGCAGAAGACCTTGATATGTTTCAAAGCTCAGGTTTAGGCTAGGCTAGCAGTTTTGCTAAGTATTGGCTATACTTGTTTGATACAAAAAGCTAACACCTGCTAACAGCTGTGGTGAAATCATTCCTGACCCAATTTTCAGGCCTTGTGGCATTAATTCACACTTTATTAGTCATTATTTATGCTAGCAGAAGACCTTGATATGTTTCAAAGCTCAGGTTTTGGCTAGGCTAGCAGTTTTGCTAAGTATTGGCTATACTTGTGTGATACAAAAAGCTAACCACCTGCTAGCAGCTGTGGTGAAATCATTCCTGACCCAACAGGCCTTGTGGCACTAATTCACACTTTATTAGTCATTATTTATGCTAGTAAAAGACCATTTTTGACACTGTGAACAAAGCAGTTTTGGCTTTGCTTGTATGATACCAAAAGCTAACCCACTTACGAGCAGCTGTGTTGTATAAACAACGTGTATCCGCGTGACAGGTCAAGGCCTGTAACTAAAACATACTGTGATTATGGTCGCGTCCTTTAATTTCCTCGGTTTTAACGAAACAACTGATGTCTTTTCAACTCGTTTTAAAAGAATCCTCTTTGAGGATTTTTATCATCTTCCGGCCGCTGTGGCGACAGAAATAGTCTGACAGTGTCTTGCCTGAGGACAGTGAACAGGGGACAGATGGAAAGTTTTTTTGATGTTTAAGATCACAGGTTGCAGATATGCAGTACGACAGCTCTGGTTCAAGGTTGTATCACAGAGTCGTACGACATCTGGAGCCTCATCAGAGGAAGACAGGAAGCCAGAAGCTGTGAGGAGATATAGTGGACCTCACTCGACACAGCATGTCTGGCATGCCATTATGATGTTATCATGCGTTTGCTGAGTGAATGGATGGCATTGTTAATAGACAGATAAGAGCTTTGTGTGTGTGTAACAGTGTGTGGGTGTTTTCCTACAGTCACCCTCTTATTAGAGCTGTAATTACAGCTCAAACAGATGTGAATTTATCACCTACATTGTTTACACTGTGTTTTTTTTTTTTGCTCCAGACAAAAACATTCAGACATTTTCAGTGAGGAGAATCATTTCCATTTTTAAACATATTTATTTACTGTTCATTGTTTTGTCTTGGTTACGTCTGTGGTGCCACATAACAGAAGAAAAAATCTGATTCACTTTAAGAATGTGGTATATGGTTTAGTTTAAGAAAACCCCAATTCCCCACACACCCACACAATCCTGGCCCTATTGATATGTCTCCACCCAATGTCTGCATCAGAGGGAAGTTCTGGCAAAGCAGTTTTCTGCTGTAAATGCTGTCAGGTAAATATTTGCAGTGAAATTATACAGTAGTTCCCTTTATTAAACAGATCAACTATAAATGATGGTGTAGAGGAAAGAGCTGATTTCTACTTAGGATCTGAAGGCTAGAACAGTGTAAACTTTGTGGGTGAATAATAAACATTTGTGCTCTCTTGTAGAGGTATTTATGTAACAGCAGTGCCAGTTTTTGATCATCAGATACTTGTGTTCTATCTTTCACCATTTGAATTAAGAGTCAACATGTGTCTGTACACCAGCTGAAGCTTCTATAGACCCTTTGATTTCTTAACAGGAAACATTTCAAGCACAATATCTGGAGAAGGGCTGGTTAAAATGCTGCAGATGGCAAGTTTCTCCACTTATCCATGTCTCTGTCTAGCAGCACTGCAGCTTTGATTTATTCGTACTAGATATATTTTTGGTTCAGAGTAAGTCAGTGCATCTGCGAGGCCATCAGCTGTCTGTCGATGTTACATAACTCTGGCTGTTTTCCTCTCTTAGCAACCAGCACGGCTCCTCTTTGTAGAGAGCAGCAGCACAGGCACAATCAGTCAAGTGAGCTTATAGCCGCTGCACAAAATGGAAAAATACTTTCTCTTTGTGCGAGAGGGAGATGGAGAGGGCACTGTGAGGAGAATATGAAAGAGCAGGAATAAAAGAAATGCCACAGAGACACATTGAAGGGGTTTATTTAATCTCGGCTGGAACTTGTTCTTTCCCTTTGGCCTCCGTAACTGTGATTTCAAGTCTTTAATTTTCTTATTTTAAACACAAACATTCCATGTTTTCCTTCCAAGGTCCTCCTCTCGGCGCCGACGCTCCACCCACTACTCCTCACACTCCTGATGACTCTCCCACCTCTTCTTCACCTCGTGAAGATGACATTACTTACGCTTCCCCCACGGACCCCAAACCTGAGGCACCTAACCCAACACCGGCCCGTCCAGAGCTGACCCCCAACCCTACCACAACTTTGGCTCCCCCCACTTCCACTACAACTGTCTCAGTGCGTGAGCCCGAACCTGTCACCCCGCGGGTTAGAAAAGACATCCCTCCTGCTCCACCTCCTCATCCTCCTCGGCCCCCTCATCCTCCTCCTCCTCCACGTCCTCCCAAAGTGCCGGACAACCAGGCCCCTGACATCTGTGATGGGGACTTTGACACGGTGACCATGCTGAGAGGGGAGATGTTTGTTTTCAAGGTGAGAATGACAAAACAATGACAGTGTTTGCATTGGATTGGGTGGTTAAAACAGGGTGCCCACAGATCCTTGAATTTTGTGCAAGAAAGAATTTAAGTTGATAGTTGATATTTAGGTAAATGTCTCCATGGTTTCATGCGTCCTGCGTTGCTTGATGTACGTAGACAAGGCAAATAATTGTCGTCTCTCCGTTGAAATGCAAATTCCAAGATCTCTGTCTCACCAATGAAAATGACAAAGACTGACTTGTTGAACTCTTACAAGTTGCCCTCCCATCTTAAGCTGTGTCAGCACATTCAGTCACTGAATTAGAAGGAATTGGTCCTGGAAAGTCCTTGAATTTGAATTAGGTGTCAACCAAGGTGTGGGCACCCTGTTAAAAGTTGCACCCACATGTTGTTGATTAGTGCCCTGGTTCCTGGAAATTTTTCACAACCCTAACACCTAACGTTTACAATCTGTGAACTCACACGACCCAGCTTTGAGCCACAACAACAAGAAGTTGCGCAAGGGAAATTTTTTTTTTATGTTTGATGAAAGATGGCAAAACATCCATCCATCCATTCATCCATCCATCCATCCTAGGAGTAGAAAGGATAGATTTCTGGTTTAGAAATGTGCTGTGTTTTGACATTTGGTTTGGTGGAGAACATCTGGGGAGACATATGTGCAGTTTTTATTTTGAGTATTTGCAGTGTTTGGTAGAACATCTGTACAGGGTCTGCAGCCTGGTATGTGGACTGTTAAATGTTGGTGGTGGCTGATTGTACATGTATATAAGCTCGAGGCACATGTTCGTACACTCCGAGTCTGGTTCAGTCAGAGATTTCTTCCCGTTGGAAGGGAGATTTTTTTCTCTCCACCGTTGCCAAGTGCTTGCTCATTGTGTTCCCGGGTCGGGTTTCTCTCGTGCCTTAAGATAATGAATGGTTATGAATCGGCACTATACAAATAAGACTGCATTGATTTCAACTGAATAAGCTAAAAAACTGTCAGTATTTATATGTGGTGGGGCACCATTCATGGATGCCCAGCCCAAATGTATCCCAATGGGCTCATTGTATTCTATTCTATTATGCTTAGCCTTTGAGGTTCTCAGGGGAAGCTAGAACCAATTCCAGCTGACACAGGGTCCCTGGATATGTCGCCATTTCATTGCAAGGGTGTTAGAGGAAATGTACACTCAATCTGCCACTTTATTAGGTACACAGAACACCTAATAAAGGTGCTTCAAGCTTTAGTGTGTCGTGCATTCAGTGATTTTCTTTCGTCTGCAGACCTTGGCTGTAACAGGTGGTAAGTTGAGTCATTTCAAACCAGTCTGGCCGTTCTTTTCTGACCTGTAGCATCAACAAGGCATTTTATCGCACAGAGAACCGCTGCTTGCTGTGAATAATTTATCTTTTATGGACCTGTAAATCCACCAGGGATGGTTGTGTGTGAAAATCCAAGTAGATCAGCATTTTTTGAAATACTCAGAGCAGCCAGTTTGGCACCAACAGCCATGCCATCTACATTCACTTTTCTTCTTCATTCTCATGCTGTTTCAACTTCAGCGGTTTGTCCTAACCATGTCTACATGTGATGAGTTTCTGACATTTGATTGGCTGATTAGATATTTAGCTATATAGTAGCTTTTGAGTTTAAACATCATCTATTTTTTGCCTGCTTTTCCAGGGTCGTTGGTTCTGGCGCGTCCGCAGAAACCGAGTTTTGGACAACTACCCAATGCCCATATCTGTCTTCTGGAACGGTCTGCCAAACGACATCGACGCTGCCTATGAACGCCACGACGGCAAATTTGTCTTCTTTAAAGGTACGTCAGAGCTGTGTAGTGACGATAAAACTACAACATCACGGCCTCCATGCTGACTTCTTAAGTAAAGCCTTTCTCATGGAGTGCGGTGAGCATTTTTTGGTTTAGCGCCTTTGACTACAGGCACGACAGAGGGTCATTTTCACAGCTGCTTTTCCTTGTGCGAATCTGAGGCCATCATGGAGTGGTTAAAGTGTGTGTGTGCCCCATCACCACAAAATGGAGAGAGAAACACACATTTACTCTTTGATTTGAATTGTTCAGAGTGGAAGGAATCAGTGCAAACTCAGCATTTCAGGTTTTTCCTCCACACACAGTTGTGATTCATGAGGAGACGGTCGTAATTAAACACAGCTATAACTTTGTAGCTGGCACACACACACACACACACACAAACTACATGAATGATTCACTGTTTTAACAGTCTGACAATATTGCAGTAGAAAAAGATGAGGTATTAGGTTTGTGTGCATGTGTATGCGACTGCCTCACGTCATTGGTTGTGTTGAATGAGGTCTGTGCAGTATGGCAGCTGCAGCTGGCCCCAGCACGACTCCTAGTCCAGCTGAGGCCTCAGAGGAGAGGTGGAGGATTGCATCAGCCTTCTGTGCACTCCACTCGCTGCTCCACATCTGAACAGCTGCACAGCTTTCACTTTTACAACGAGGGCAGATGGCGATTTGTCATGCATTTTGCAGGCTTCTCTGTGCGATCGATCCCAGCTTCACTCCCATGAACATCATTATTGCTGCGTTTGTTTTTTCCATCAAATTCTTGGGAGCTTTGACAACAGCTGCTTAAGCTAAGGAGACTTGAATTGTGAATGCATCAAAACCTGCAGAAATGTTTGTTCTATGAAGCAGAAAAAAGTAATGTAGCAGTAAAAGTCCCATGAGCTTAGCAACTGTTGCTAATTGCATTTTGTTGCAATGCTGCAGGACATTGGCAATAGATGTGGAAAGTGGCTCTAAAGGTTAGGGTTAGGGGAGGAACTGGCTTCCACATATGGAAAATCAGTGTTATGCCAACCATTTGTACCTTGTCCATCCTTTCCACATTTCTACTCGATGTGAGTTAACCCCATGACAAATGGCATATGCCAGACCATTGCTTTTTCTCCATATGTCCATGATTGTTTTGGCCCTGTGTGTTCCCTCTTTGTTTCTGTTTCTCTTCACTCGTTTGAATCTCATGTTTCCATTCTCTGAGCCAGGTAAACAGCACTACTATACTGTATGTACCATTGTGTCTTTACAGAAATATTTAGTTTTACACTTTGTCCCTGCAGATGATAAATACTGGGTGTTCAGGGAGGCTGATGTGCTGCCAGGATACCCACAGCCCATATATGAGTACGGACGAGGAGTTCCTTCACAAGGGATTGACACGGCCATCTGGTGGGAGCCCAATGGACACACGTACTTCTTTTCAGGAGACAGGTATGTCAGATTACCGATACATTTCCAGTGCTAATGTCACGGAAATATCAGGATTCTTGGTTTGGAAACTCGAGCTTCTCAATCACTTTATTCCAGTACATCCAGAAAATAGAGGGAGTCATTTATGGGAAATAGTTGCAATGCCCAATCCCTATCACAATGCTGGGGTTCAGCAGGATACCCTCGCCTCTCTGTGAAAGGTAAACAAACGCAGATCCACTCAGTGTGGCGCACGTGCAGCCCCGGACATCTGAGGGCATCACAGACCTGTTATTGCTCAATCTTGTGTGGCTCAATTCCACTTGTCCCTCTAAGAGGTTGGACACCGACCGCACGGTGGCCACGTAACGTATTTCGCATCACTCCATCCCCCACAGAATCGAGGAGGAGCTATCAGTCTGTCAATCCTTTTCGTTTCACAAAGTTTTCAGGGAAACAGAACATGTCAAATATTTAGAGGGCCCTATCCCCCTCCACTTAACGACAATAGCACGACCCCATTTCTCTTAAACCTGGAGTGAAACCCTCATAAATGTTACTGCTAACACCTGTGTTTGTCCTGCTATTTCACGTCGACAGATATATGCTGTGAAAAAGGCCTGTTACAGCAGATTTATTCAAGACACACACTTAATAAAATGTATTTTTCTGACCTTTTGTGAACCTTCTCTATTGCACGTCTGTGTGCAGGTACTGGCGATTCAACGAGGAGACCCGCATTACAGACGGTGACTTCCCCAAACCAATCAGCAGATGGGGCAGGATCCCTCCCTCGCCCAAAGGAGCCTTCCTCAGTGATGATGGAGGTAAAATAATGACTTAAAATGAGGCTGAAATGAAACAACAAACACCAAAAGCAGGAGTGAGTGGAGGTGGAGTGAGAGACGGAGTGCAAGGTTAGAGGGGGTGAAATGAGGTGTGTGGAAGACAGGGAGGGAAAAATAATTACATTTGGGTCTGGTTAGGCTGGAGCAAGCAGAGCAGAGAGGAGAGTGAGAGGATGAGAGACAGAGAGAAAAGAGGAATGAGAGCTCTGGTTTGAGGGTTGGCCCGTTCTTCCTGTGGAAATTAGATTTGCGGCAAAGCTGCTCTGAATGCATTCTCCTAACATTCAGATCTTATCTCCACCCACACTGCTTATAATGTCACTGCAGTCACCACACAGCCACATTTACACCCAGAACACATTCTGTGTGGTTCAATTGTACATGTCATTTACAATGTTTAGTCTACTGATAAGCACAGAATATCAGTTAATGGCTTTTAAAAAAAAAAAAAACATTTACACACACATTTAATATATAATTAGTTGTTAAACGTCTGAATCAGCTGCGTCGGACCAAAATGTGGGAAAGTTGCGGCGAGTGCAAACACTAGGCCGCTCCCCAAAGATGCATTCCTGAGTCTGCTTTTTGTTTACACAAAAGATGAACTTAGTTTTACCTTGTCAAGAAGACAAACAGTAAAGTGAAGCAGGCAGTTCAAATCAGTGCAAATCTGTCATGGGACTCAACCAGGTCCAGTTCTAGACGGCTCAACTGCCAGACTTGAAATCCTGTTACCGGAGCACATTAGGACTGTAAGCTATCATTTTATGCATTTAAAACTGAAGTCATGTCATCTAATAATACAAAAAATTAAAAATGCTTTTTGGGGAATGTAGCAGGATGCTTCGGTGGAACATTTGGAGCATTTGGTCCCGTGTCGCTGCCAAGAGACGGGCCTGGCTTCAAAAGCTTTGCTGAAAAAGAGTTGATCATATTACAAAAGGATTACTAGAATCCCACTTTCAGCTGAACCAGAAATGATTCAGCCTTTGATGTGTGGTTTTTTTTTCCACTTAAACCTAAAAATACTTTCTGTGAAATCAGTCTTTCACAAAAAAAATGATAAGAAACAGTTCAGTTCTGTTTCTCTAACACACGTTGACATGATGGCAATGTGGCAAACTCTGCTGTTGTTTGTTCTTCCTGACGTTCATGTAGAATTTTAGGAACTTGACCTCCATCCCAGCATCCACCTGTGGGTTCTTTGACCTGCAGTAGAAGGGGGGAGGAATTATCTTCTCTGCTCACTCCATGAGCTCCAGCT